>NW_026067910.1:6173488-6183764 GCF_014885135.2 Alexandromys fortis | reverse complement strand
TCTTGCATTTTTCTTTTTTTTTTTTTTTTTTTTTTTTTTTTTTTTTTTTTTACAGCTTAGTAATATTCCATTGTGTAAATGTACCACATTTTCTTTATTGATTCTTTGGTTGAGGGACATCTAGGTTGTTTTCAGTTTCTGGCTATTATTAATAATGCTGGTATGAACATAGTTGATCAAATTCCCTTGTGATATGATTGAGCATCCTTTGGATGTATGCTCAAGATTGGTATAGGTGAGTCTTGAGGTAGATTGATTGAGTCCCAGTTTTCTGAGAAACTGCCATACTGATTTCCAAAGTGGCTGTACAAGTTTGTGCTCCCACCAGCAGCAGAGGGGTGTTCTCCTTACTCTATATCTTCTCCAACATAGACTGTCATTAGTGTTTTTGAGCTTATCCATTCTGACAGGTATAAAATGGTATCTCAGAGTCCTTTTGATTTAAATTTCCCTGATAGCTAAGGATGAACAACTACTTTTTCATTGAGTGATTAACACTTGCAGGGATAGACCTTGGTAAAGTTTTAATATGACAAGAGTTTATCATGACAAAACAAGTGGCAGGTAATGGGAACATCTAAAGTTAAGGAGGCCAAATATGGGGTGGTAGGGTGTCCCAACTTTTACAATGGATAAAAGGCATGGTTGGGGATTCAGGCAGGCAGGTGGGCAGGCGTATCAATGATATCTTATCAGAAGAGAACAGGGTAATAATCACAAGTATGAGGTTTAAGAAAATCATAAAGTGCTTACAAGTAAAGTGGGGTTTGCCTATAGTGAAACAGAGTTCTGTTCACACAGCAGCTACCTAGCCAGTCAGGATGCCTGCAGGATTCAGACATAGGCCATGACATAGGTATCTGGTGGACCTGAGCCAAGTTTGGAAGGGATATGATTAAGTGCTTGTTATATATAAGCAATGTTACACACCTTATTTTTGATCTTGAAAGGTCAGTCATACAATGTTCATTTTATATATAAGAAAATTGCCTACTTAACTTAATAATAAGTCAAAGAATTAACAGCAGAACTATATTGCAAATCTACAGATATAGTGGTATATCACTATTTGTATTTGTATATTTTTCTCATGAGTTCTTATAATCCTGATAAAGATTACTTTAGAACAGCAGGCCAGAGCCTGGTGAATCAGAGATAGGTAGTCTTACACGGCACCTTGGTGGTATTCTGTCCCAGAATATGAAGACGACCTCCACTTTTATGTCCCGAGCAAAGCAGCAGGACAGCACGTGGCAGCACCTCTGCATGAGTAACTGATAAATTGTAAGGTTGAGTTCGGGAGTCCTTTGAGATGCATGTGAAGGGTGTGGACGATATCGAGAATAAGGGTCTACTCTAGTGAGGTAACGGCAGGGGAAAATTAGCCGAGGGTTAGAAAACATAGAGCAGATCTAAGGAAGGACAAATAGTTCAGAGAAACTGAAGTGCAGCTTCTGAGAGGAGAAGCAAAGGGGAAATGAATGGGCAGATAGAGAGCCTGGTGCAGCCTGGGGCTGCCATGAGGCTGTGCCCAGCATCTGATAATGGGTTCTACAGGAAGTTAGGCACAACAAAGGAGCTAATGAAAAGACAAGAGGCTGGACACACGGGGGAGTCTTTGAATATGTCAGATTAGGGATGATAAAGGCTTGGACCAAGGTAATTGCAGGGATATGGAAAGGCTCAGTGTATGACTGCTGCCTCCAGGCAGGAACTTTGAATCTTCTCCATATGCTACTAATAAAAATTTTGACTGGCTTTTTTCCCCTCACTAGAATTTCTTTCAAAAAGTATAAGCTCATCTATATTTCTGCTGGCTCTTTTTAGATGAAAAAGGTAATCTGGAAAGATAGTTTTGCTAATAATTTACAGGGTGGGAGGTCCTGTATGGAACAGGCCCATTGAACCAATCATTAATCTAGCTAGCATAGATTATTTTTAATAGACTATTGCTACCACTGTGTGATCAGGTACCATTTATTCATTAAGTGCTTATTGTATGTTGACAATATTGTATATCTGTCTTATTTTGAATCTTGAACAGTCTGTCATACTATGCCCATTTCACATGCAAGAAAATTGCTTAATTAATGAGCAACTTCACATAATTGATAGAGAGCTAGATTTCAAATTTATAAATACAGTTTGCTACCATGTTATATAGCTGTTTTCCTCTTGGGTTCTTACAACCATAAAAAAATTCCCTTAGAATGTCTTATACAAGAGTATACATTCATATGGACATATATATTCATATATATTCATGCATGTGTGTATGTATTTTCTGCCAAGTGGGAAAGTACTGATAATGTTTCCTTCATCTCTTCCAGTTTCATGGCCCTCTACTCACCTTGGCTGACCTTGTAGAGGTGTGTGTAGATATTTCTAAAGGCTGTGTCTACTTGGAGCAAATGCACTTCATTCACAGGTACTATGATATTGTAGATACAAGGCTATTGGATGGTCCCATGACAATCGTGACTTTTGGATAGCTCACTCTAGAGAGTTAAACAGTTTCATTCCTTCAAAGGACCAGCATTGCTGTAAAAAGTCTCTGTATTAGTTACTTTTCTCATTGCTTACAAAATGCTCAACAAATGATACTTAAAGAAGGCAGGAGGGGTTTATTTTGCTTATAGTTTGAGGAAACAGGGCACCATGGTGGGGTTGCCATGGCAGCGGGAATGTGAGGCAGCCAATCATGTTGTGTCTGTGCTCAGAAAGCAGAGGGAGGTGAATACTGGTGTTGAGCTGGGTTTCTCCTTTTCATTTAATGTGAGAACCTATCCACAATTAGGGTAAGTTTCTCGCACTTCAGCAACCAAATATGGAAATTTCCTTACAGACAACGCTCAGAGATCTGTCTCTAAGTGATTCTCGATCCTGTCCACTTGTCAATCAGCTTTAGTCATCAGACGTCTCCCTTCTTTCCAGACCTCCTGGCATTACTTGTGTGACCTCCAGAATGCTGTTTATCATTACCAAATGTAACTTCTACCATAGGGATCTGGCAGCTCGGAATTGCCTTGTATCTGTGAAAGACTACACCAGCCCTCGGGTAGTCAAGATTGGTGACTTTGGACTGGCAAGGGAAATCTATAAAAATGATTATTACAGAAAGAGAGGGGAAGGCCTGCTTCCTGTTCGGTGGATGGCTCCAGAAAACTTGATGGATGGAATTTTCACTTCTCAGTCTGATGTATGGTGAGCTACACAGAACCACAGAAAAATGGGGGCAAAAGTGTCAAATATCAGAATGTATGATTCTGTTCTTTTATAAATTATTTTGTTTATTCTCTCTCCCACCTTGGTGTGTATGATGTGTGTGCAGGGAGATTAGTGATTCCCCTGAGGCTGCTAGTCAAGGAGAACTATTATTTCTCTCAAGTTCCTTATATCTCTCTCTCAATAACTTTTTATCATTTATCTAAAAATTTTACATGAAATAGATGCATTTATTCAAAGCATTTTGCTATATGCCAAAGGTGTGTCTGTTTGTGACTAGCAGAAATTATTCTTAACAGTCATGTTCAGGAAAGTGCCCTGGTACTGTCTACAGGGAATGCTTCATCTGTAGTTTATAGATAGACTTGAAGTCATGGATTAAGAAAAATGTAGACATTGGGTCTCTTAATATTTGAGTTTTGCTCTCTGTTCCTAACTTTTGATTAGAGGTCCTAAAAGTTTACATATTTTTTTCAGTGAGAAAAAAAATCATATAGGAGAAGAAACTTTGCCCTCAGCAATCCATTTTTATTCATGACTTTTTTCTCTATGTCATCATTTTATCCTCTTCAGATTCAGGGCAGGGGAGGAAATGGTGAGAAGCTTTCTTGCTCACCTGCACATGTGTCTGTATGTGCTCTGGTGTGCTTCTGTCTCTGTGTACATGCGTGCTCATGCATGTGCCGGCGTGTATGCCTGGGTCTTCCTGTGTGTGCCCCACACTAAGCCTGTCTACCATCTTTGAAATGTGGCTCATCTGCAGTGTCTTGTTCTACTTTTTCTTAATACCAACCTCCTTTTAAGTCTCTTATTTGCTTTTTATAAGGCCAGTAATGCCAATCACAAAGTAGGCCCTGTAGCCCCAGGAATCGGGATGCTGGAGAAGCTACTGTAAACCTGATGTTTGTAATAAATATAATTAAAGAGAACCCTTTAACATCCTAGGTCTTTTGGAATTCTGGTTTGGGAGATTTTAACTCTTGGTCATCAACCTTATCCAGCGCATTCCAACCTTGATGTTTTAAACTACGTGCAAGAAGGAGGGAGACTGGAGCCACCAAGAAATTGTCCTGATGATCTGTAAGTTAATTATGTTAGCATAAGCACCCCCAAAACAGAAACACGTGCACATGCAGTCTTAGGGCTCACGGGCATGGCCTGTTAAAAGAAAACCTGGGATTTATATATTTGTACACCCCACATAAAATATAAACTAAGGCTGGGATTTAGTTTACTTAATACAGCATGGCTTTGTTCTTATGTCTGCATGTCGTATTTTGGTTCAATAGAAAATTTTGCGAGTATAATATTTTTGTAGTCATAGTAAATACAAATACATAAATATAAGATTTCTCTCTCTCTTTCTCTCTGTGTGTGTGCTTCATTTTACTTTGACAATGTTTATTTGGATACTATCTTAATCTGTGCCTTAAAATAGTCTATTAAACAGGAAAAGATTAGTTAAAAGTTGGATTGTCTTTTTGATATAGCATATACTGACCAATGAGATTTAGTATTACTAAAATTATACTGATTTACTAATTTATTTTTTTATACACTTAATACAAAATTACTGAGTGACTTGGTTCAATTGATTCTGCCTACTATTGAGTTTTAATAGTTACCTCCAACTGTGAGTGATTTGAGCTCAATTAAAGAAGAAAAAACATTCAGTTATGGTGAATACAAATTCACTTCCCATGGACATTGTCAACAGAAATATCATCTTGGAACTTTGGCCAAGAGGTGTTTTACATAAAAGACCAAATAACCAGCAAGTATAAACATTGCATACGCTGCCAAGCCAAACATCATGTGTACAGATGTCTCTACATCAGGGCCACAGCTCTTGCGCATCTTGGAATGTACTCCGAATGAGACGTTAGAGGCGGCAGTAAGATGGCCAGCCAGCATGTAATAAAGTGCTAAACTGTGTGGTCCAGACAAATGCAGAAGGAATTAGCAGTATGCGAATGCACACCACAGTTGCGCTGCCTTGACAGTGCCGTGTTATTTCCAGGACTATTTAGTCTTGAGCCAAAGAATGATTAAGAGTTGGGCACCTTGGTTGGATGTTGCGCTGGTGAATGTTTCTGCATTATTTCAATCTTCTGGCTAGAAGATATAAATTACCACACGTTTCTGATTCAGCCTTTAAACCTTTTAGGTGAATACATACGTGGTCACATTTGATAGCGGCACCTTCAAACCGATTCATGAGTCTTTTGTGGGGAGACAGGGAAGTTCTTTAACTTAAAGAATTTATACGAAACCTTTTATTTAGTGCTTGAGGGAGGAACTAAGATGCCTAAATGTGAAATAAATGTTAACTCCTCAGCTGAAAAACTGACCTCTCAAGCACTCATAAGTTCCTTCTAGAATCGTAATAACACAAACATTTCTTTGTGCTCTTATATTTTTTTTGTCTTTTATGGTATTTATTTCCGCCAGGGCAGAAATTTTATGTTATTCTTTTCCACCAGGGGTAGGCACCACGTGTCATCAGAATCATGCAGTAGTTTTGGATGGGCTTTAAGGGATAGATGGTTGAATTGTACAGTCTTACTCTGTTCACGTGTTTTGCTTTGGGACGATGCAGAGGAGTATACATAGATGTGCCATGAAACAGAAAGCATAAGTGTCTCAGGTTTTGCTCTCCTCAAAGGTACTAGAAACTCAAAAAGGAAGGAAGCACTAGAATGTTCTTATGAGGAGTGGAGAAAGGATAACATTTCGTTACTTTTATCTTAAATTAACTTCTCAGTTGAATACATTATTGACCTTATTGTTTTCCTTTTTGTAACTGAAAATAGGGTTTTTTTTTTTCTATGTGATATACTCTGGTTAAGGTTCTCCCTCTCCTAACTCTTCCCAGATCATCCCCACCTCCTCGCCCACCCAGGTCCACATCCTTTCTTGGTTTCTCTCAGAAGAAACAAATGGGCATCTAAAAACTGTAGTAATAAAATAAGACAAAAATAAACAAAACCAAATAGTATGAAGCAAATGAACAGAAAAACAGAGTTCCAGAGGAAAGCACAGATGCAAAGACACACACAAACCCTCGCAAAAATACAAAGTCAGCAACCATAACATATTAGCAAAAGAAACAAACAAAACAAAATAACAGCATAAAAAGTAATTCCCCCCTGCAATATCATCGAGTACCTACTTTTTATAAAAATATCCTTCTTTGAAACCGAGACTGTCCACTGATGGTTTTGAAGTTCGTTTGAGCATCATAAAAAGGCAAGCAACACTTGTAGCTGCAGGACTCTGCAGAGCCCTGGCTAGAGTTAACATCCCCCATGGAAAGGAGGTGGACCGGGAAGTGGAGCTCTCATGCCATTCAATCTGGCCATGGCCTTAAGTTGTCACGATAAAGATTAACTACTCTCCTTGGAGTCCACGGCAACTAAGTTTTATTTGAAGCGCGTCTCTGAGATCACAGGCCCAGCTTAGAGGCTGAGAGTCTGAGCTGAGCCACGTTGCACCTCCGCCCACCACCTAAATACTGCCTGCTCTCTGGGTCAGGGGAGCTCGGGATGCCCTGCTTTCCTCAGCTATGGCTGGAATGTGGCGTTCAGAGCATTCCTGGAATCTGTTCGAAGGCTCAGGTGTAAGGTGGGGGCGGGGTGGGGGGCGGGGGTGTGAGGGATGGGCTGGGGGGGGGGAGAATGGAAAGCAAAGTCTAACAGTGTTCTCTCTAGCTTTTACTGTGACCGACCACCACACCTGTGGAAAAAAAAAAAACAGGATCAAAGGGAAAGCTGCTGCCTGTAAGAGCTTTCTGCCGCCTGCACCGCCCCCCCTTGCGTTCCCCGTTCTCCCTGCTCACCCCCTCCCCGTGATGGACACATCACAGTGACAGCCTTACTTGAGAGACCCTCAAATGTAGGGGACACCAATGGCAGGCTGAGGAATCTTAACATATCGTTTTGCCCTTAAAAATGTTCAGCTCAATTCTAAGTCTCTCTGGGATTGGACACAATGAAAGGAGGGATTCTTGAAGTCTGTGTTTTAGGTGTATTATTTAAATACAGACACTTGGCTGCTTAAAAGTAAAAGATGCTGTGACATTTTCCTCTGTGGAACTTCAATGGCTTCGTGAATCCAAGGACTTTAATATGCATGAAGAGTAATACCGAACACAGCTAATGAGTCTCATGCTTTTTTAGAAAAAAAAAGGGGGGGGGCAGGGAGGGACCAAAACAAAGCCAAAGACGTAAAGAAGATCAAAGGGCCACATAGTGAGTGAAGGGATTTGAAGCCCAGTTCTTAGCCAAATGAATTACTCCAAGTATAGTGAATACTTTTCTAGAATTAAAACAAGCATCCCCACAAATTTAAATGAACCCGTGAAGCAGAAGATGCATCTAGGCCCGGGTATTCGAGGTGTGTAATGTACAGTCCTAAACACTGACATGAGCATTGGTAAGAAGCCACCCCCTGAGCCACAGCCGTAATTGTTAATTTACTTGAAAGACCTAAGTAAAGCTTTCTTAGGAGTATTAAATTCTTAAAAGCCTCTTCATTGCATCCCATTGCCAGTTTATTGCTATGCGGGGCTCTCGTCTTTTAGCTGTCGCAGTTTCATGTAGCCCCTCTCTGCTTCGGCGGCCGCTGTTTCTGCGTACTGTGACAAGCAGGACTTTGCACATGCGTTTTCCCCTTCTAGTGCATTCCCTGACTTTGGTACACACCCTGCTCCAGTGATGAGTGTCTTCTTCTCCTAATCCCTTCCTTTGTTCATTCCTAATCTGCTTCATAGGTCTGCAAAGAAAAAAAGCAGGTAGTTAATTATAGATAGTGTCTTCTAGACATGGCCGGGAAGCTGTGCCCATGGTCTTTTAACAAGACGGTTGTCTAAACAGGGCCTGCCTAATGCAACACCAGATGATTTGTGAACACGGACTGGGGAAATTTCTAAGGTCCTATCACTAGATAAAGAGCTCAGACAACCAATGACTGCTGAGAGAGGGAGAGTAATTGTTCTTTTCAGAGATGAGTTCTCCAGTCTCAAGTGATCAGCTCTAAACACATGGACACATGAGCAATGCTGAATGAACTCAGTAGCTGCGTGTGTATGTGTGTGTGTGTGTACATGTGCATGCATGCACATGTGTAACCATAATAATAATTTTTAAGACAGGGTCTCTACGTAGTCTTGGCTGTCCTAGACCTCACAGAGATCTGCTTGCCTCTGCCTCCCAAGTGCTGTCTCAAAAATAATTTAAAAAGAAAAGGTTATAAAATTGTTGAGAGGGAGTGGGCAGCATGGAAGGAGCTGGGGAAAGGATGGAAATAGTGGATACATGATACTCATAAATGAAATTCTCAAAAAACCCATAAAGTTTGCCAGTTAGAAAACCAATAATGGAAGTAATAGAGCTAGCTAGAGTCCTTTGGTTCCTTATTTGTTGCGGTTGTAAACAGGGTGGATGAGGCCTGTCACTCTGGATTGAATTCTAGATCAACCCTGAAGATTAGGGGGAATCCCTCATGGTGCCACTGCACAGCAATGCGCCTCTTTCTTTCCAGATACTGTTTGCAGTGGGAATAGCCCAGACCTAGGACAAACTGTATTATTATAGAGAAATGTGACCATTACTTAAAAAGATGGTTTAAAATGGTGGATTGAAGCAGATCATATACCACACTGTCTTAAATGAAGTAATTGTCTTCTTTTAGGTGGGAACTCTGAAAAAAGATCTAAGTATAGACAGTGTTTGGAGAGTTACCCTTTTCCTTCCTGTTCATTTGAGTTGCAGCGTGATAAAATGTCACTCTTTTTCGTTGGCTATCCATGTCGTCTATGAAGACAGGAGCCACACCTCTGCAACCCTAGCCCCTAATGTTCTGCTGGTGTAAAACAAGTGTCTAAAAAAAGATCTATGATGAGTCAATGGATGTATGCTGTTACAAGTGCTACAGACTTTTCTTCGGCAGTCATTCAGAAAAAGGCAATTCAGCCTACCTATTACAAATGTCTGGGGAACTGAGAGGGTCTGATTTAATCCTGGCATTGTATAAGGAACAGCCCCGGACTCAAATATGGTTTCCACCTCTCATTCTGCCATTGGATGTCCCTGTTATGTCTATCTGTGAAGTTTTAAAAAAAAGTGATCTTGTTTCTTTAATCGTTTTTAAAGGTGTTAGTTGCTTGATGTGCTAAGTAGACATTTCCAATCATCCATTTACTCATCTCTCAGCTTGAGTTATCACTACTGAGATAATGTCAACTTTTCAAAAGAAATGTCCTGGGTTTTGTAGCCACTCTTACAAACAATTCTTCACTCTGTTCATTTGCATTAAACATGGAGAAATGGAAAGAACTCAGGCTCTCTAACGTGTTCTTCCCTGGAATATTAGTAACGACATCCTGGCATCACGTCCTTTCCCATGTCCAGGTGGAATTTAATGTCCCAGTGCTGGGCTCAAGAACCTGACCAAAGACCGACTTTCCATAACATTCAAGACCAGCTTCAGTTATTCAGAAATTTTTCCTTAAGTAATACTTCTCGGTGTGGAGAAGAAGCACATGCCAGTGGAGTCATCAATAAAGGCTTTGAAGGTAAGCTTGATTCTTCAGAATTTTTCCCCAGTGTAAGTGAACGAGATCACGATGGAATGCACACAGAAAGCACCGTAGGGTAGATAAGAATAATAATATGCTGGCACTATCATTACCCTGTTTGTTGCGAGCCTCTTTGAAATGCCTTGTATTGTATATTAAAATTTTAAAAAGATCATGCATATCTAAGGTAGCCAAAAAAGTGTGCGTGATAGGCTGTCTCCCTTCAGCCTGTTCATGGCCTCCCTGCATGCTAGGCTGTCTCCCTCCAGTCCGTTCATGGCCTCCCTACCTTTCATCAGTTGTATTCCAAGTGCAGAGTTTACTTTAGATAATTAGAGACTTTCTGTTTATGGTACAGTATCATCATTGGCCTCTGCAGGGCTTCTCCGTTATTTCGTGTATTTGTTTAGTCCGTTTGTCTCCATATTCCTCTCTGGCTCTACTTCCTCTCCCCCCCCCCCCCCCCCCCCCCCC
>NW_026067910.1:6021228-6171688 GCF_014885135.2 Alexandromys fortis | reverse complement strand
GGGAGAGAGAGAGAGAGAGAGAGAGAGAGAGAGAGAGAGAGAGAGAGAGAAAGAGAGAGATTAGTAACATATCTGGGCACCTAGTAAAAATATCCCAGTGACTTCATCCCCACGCTTGTGTAAACATCACCTCACCAGCCCAGAGAGTTCTACAGGAAAGAAATCTCAATGCCCCTGTGCTGTTCTAAACATAGCCAGTCAGCCGGCGAATGTCTCGCCTCTAAATGCCCTGTCTTACTCGGAAGTCTTTATTTTAATATTTCCCCTCTAAAGAAGTTGCTGAGTGCCTACCACTTTTGTTCAGAATATCCACCTTAGCTCTGATCTGTAGATTTTATAGTGAATACTTTTTAAACAAAAGTATCAAAACAAGTTCTCCTATCACCACCACTTCTCCAGAGCTCTTTATGCAACAAGATGTATTAATTGCTAAAAGCTTGCCAGGGTCAAGTTACTAAATATTGCTGCCAGCACTCTGAACCAACAAAGTTGGTTAATGGTTTTTCTTAGGCACACAGAAGCATAATTTGCAAAAAGAAATTTATCTGTTTCATATAAATGATCATTTTGCCCTCACTATCAACAAAGCAAAGATAATTAAACTTCTGCTTGGTGGAAAGTGTTCCAATACACTATTGGATGGATTAAGTGGATATCAGTGAAGCAGCTAGCAAGAGCGGAAAGGTGTGACCTGTAGATATTGTTGTGTGGTTTTTCCCCAAGCCTCCGAAAACCATCTTAATGAAGAGCAGTTGCATTTTAGTCCGTTGGGGCCACTGAACAACGTAATGTTAAGGATCTTATTTCCTCTATTCTTTGATTTTTCTATTGCTATTATCATAAATCGCAAGCTTTCAGTGTCTGTAGTACAATTGGTGATAGCCACAGTTAGTAGAAATTGGGTTGTCTCTGGGTCTTCAGCCCGTAGGTACGTGCCAAACTTGACATCCCTCTCAGGGATCACTGTCTTCAGTGCTTCTCACACTGCATGGAGATTCAGAGAGACACATCAGGACACAAGCTCATTCTAGCAGTGTGACGTTGAGCACATTATTGAGCTCCTTCATGCCTCATCTCCCTGACCTCTTAAATGTAGACAATAGCCGTGCCTAATGAATTGGCAAAAATAAGTTAACACATGACTATCACTTAGTGTTGCTCAGTGCGTAATAAGGACTCTGTAAGTGTCAACATGAACAATAACCATGTTATTAGTATACTTCATGGCATCCTCCTCCTCCAACCTGGCTTCTCGACTTGGCCAGGTGTGCACATTTCCCTTGCCTGCCCTGCAGAAGATGACCAGCTGTGTTGGCCCCTGCTGCTGTTTCATCTAGCATACTCCTGCCTTGGAAGCCTCGTTCCTCTCTCTGGCAGTGCCCTTATAGTAACCGCACAGCTGAGCCTACAGAGGGCGAAAGGAGGAGGCAGGCCTAGTGGCACAGTCCTGTAACCCCCACGCTTGGGGGGCTGAGGCAGAAGGGCTGAGAGTTCAAGTTTGCCTGGGAAACTCACGGTAAACCCTTACAGGAGGCCAGGGATGTAGTTCAGTGTAGATGACTTGGGTAGCATGGTTGACACCCTAGGTTCAACCTCCTGCACTGTGTACGACAAGAAGACAAGAAAACACTGAAAGAAGATGAAAGAGCCGCATGGAAAGTGTCTAATCTGCACTTCTGCTAGAATTTTTACCTCATTCAGGGATACTTTGTGAATGCTATTTAAAATGGCAGCTCCTGGGCTGAAAGAGATGGCTCAGTGGTTAAGAGCATTGCCTGCTCTTCCAAAGGTTCTGAGTTCAATTCCCAGCAACCACATGGTGGCTCACAACCATCTGTAATGAGGTCTTGTGCCCTCTTCTGGCCTGCAGACAGACACACAGACAGAATATTGTATACATAGTAAATAAATAAATATTTAAAAAAATTTAAAATGGCAGCTCCTTTCCATGTTGTGGCTCTCTAGGCCAGCTGTCTTCAACCTGTGTGTTGTGACCCCGGAGGAGGGTTGAACAACCCTCTGCATACCACATATTTCCATTGAATTTATAACAGTAGCAACATTAGCTAGGAAGCAGCAATGCAGATAATTTTATGGCTGGGGGGGTCAACACAGCATGAGGAACTGTATAAAGGGTCACAGCACTAGGAAGGTTGAGAACCGCTGCTCTAAGCCTTTGCTCTGCCCATTGCTCTCCACAGTAACTGCTGTCATCTGCAGTTGGGCCTATCAGTTAACTGCCCATCTCCTTCCTTCAGAGTGTGAACTCTGGAGAGCAATGACTCTGTGTTACAGTTAAGCAGTGCATGCCTTACATCTGGCAGACTGTGTATCTCTTATCTTAACAAGCAGCCAGTAACCTGGCATGGTGGTATATGATTTGGAATCCCAGCACGTGTGAGGCTGATGCAGGAGGATCACTTTCAGTTCTTGGCTCATCTGGTTTACACAGCAGGACCACATCTTACAAAAGGAGAAAAGGAAAATAGAGTTTGAAAGCAAGTAGGTCAATTACCAAATATAAAGGACTAAGCTTTTAAAGGTAGGTAGGAAACTGTAGGGTTAAGTCTGGTGAAAAGGTCAAACACTATTGTAGACAAGGAGCTTCCTGGGGATCTGAACTTTTATCATAAGGCCGGTGAGCTGTTGTACATGTTTCAGTAGAGTCTCTCACTTCTGGGGTATCATGGTATTTTATCCAGTCCTTTACGTAATTGGATATACCACCTACAGTGACATGTCTGCTTTTTTTTCTAGAATGCCATAGATTGAAGGACAGGAAGCTGGTCCTATTTACTTTTGTCTTTCTAGCATTTAGCTGTCCTCCTCAAAGTTTGTTAAGCAACAATATAAAGTTGAAGTTGTCCCTTTGTATTATCATTACAAACATTAGGTGTGAGATGGATACTGCCCTAACTCCCATATTTGTTCACAGGTGAAGATGATAAAATGGTTGCTTTGAATTCAGATGACACGATGCCAGTTGCATTGATGGAAACCAAGAACCAAGAAGGATTAAGCTATATGGTACTCACCACAAAATGTAGCCAAGGTGAAGACAATTCTGAGAGTCCTCTAGGCCCGAAGGAATCTGGGTCCTGTGGTCTGAAGCAAGATGAGAAGCAACTAGATGCAGACAAAGATTTCGGCCAAGAACCGCAAGTGGCTTCCTGCCCTCCTGGCAGGTCTGGAGGCTTGAACTATGCCTGTCTCACTCACACTGGACAAGGAGACATGTCTGATTAACAGCATCCCGTAAGAGAAACAGCCCTGAGACAGACACCATGTTAAGTTACTCGCAGGAAGGAATAAATGTGTGGCGGTGGTCTATGGCTCTGAACGGATACAGTGATGTTTCTGAATTCTGATCTTGGCTCCAAGAGCCGTTTGGTTTCATTCATAGCATTCCAGTGACCCAATCTTTAGTGGGTTATGAGAGGAACCTTCCTGTCTTCGGAAATCCCAGAAAAATTCTGAAGTCTGGAAAGAAAATACCATGGTCCCTTTCCTGGGCAGCCCTTCCCTTTAAAGCACTGCTTGCTTCGCTGTCTGGGATGCAGTACAAACATCATTGTCAAATGGTTAGGGACAGGAATAGGTCCATTCAAGAACCTGAATGGGGGCTGCGTGGGAGTCTGCTAATGACCACTGTCCTGTGGATGACCTTAAAGAGGATGCAGGAGATGACGAGGAGGGGGGCGCTCCGAGCCACGAGAAATCATCTGGCAGGCTGTTATTCCACTGACATAATCTCTTTAATCACCACTGTAAAATATTCTGTAGTTTTGGAAACTCAGAAGAGCAGCTTTAGGTGTAGTGAAAACAGGACCGTGGAAACCTCTGAATCTCAAAGCTGAGCATTCTGTGACCCTTTGGTGGCATAAAAGTAATCTTGTGATTTAAAAAAAATTTATATATAGTTTTTAGTTTGTGCGTATGAGTGTTTGCCTGCCTGTCTGCATGTGCACCACATGCGTACTTGGTGCTCTCAGAAGCCAGAAGGGAGCGTTGGATCTCCTGGAACTGGAGTTACAGGAGGTTGTGAGCTGCCACAGTGGGTGATGGGAACAAAGCTGGGTCCTCTGGAAGAGCACCCCTTGCTCTTAATTGCTGGCCCTATGCTCTAGCCCCTGTCTGGTGATTTTTCTGCTCCAATTGAAACATTACAAGGACTGTTTGGGGGAAGTGACTGGGATATAGCTCAGTGGAGAGCACTTGACTAGCTGAATGAAGCCCTTAGTTCTGTCCCAGCACCACACACACACACACACACACACACACACACACGTATTCATATTCATATAGTATGATTTTTTTTGTCAGACATGGTTTGTATACAAAATCTAGAATAAGTTATCCTTAAAATTAAATGTAAGTGATTACACACTTTTACTTACAGCTGAGTAATTTGTCTCAGCGACGTGGAAGGACAAACACCTAAATGAGAAGAGCTGGAATGATACTCAGAAAGCGGGTTTGCTTTTGAGGTTGCACAGTGGCATCTTACACCTGAAGTGCTGCCGTATCTACAGCGATGTGGCTAGTCTGTGTGCTCCTCGCTTGCTGTTTAGAGGCAACTAACTGGAACACTTGCTAAAAACTCCTGTGGGAGATTGTAAACCTGCCTCCATCTCTGGTAATCTTTAATGTACCTGGTGCCTGAGAACCTGCACAGGTGACTGGTGGCAGGTGAACACAGAGAAGCGAATGCCTTTGGTTGGGGGTGCACAGCCTTGTAGTTAAGGCACAGAATTTGCATTGCCACACACCTAGGATACTTCTCTCTGTTCATGGAAGCCTCTGTCATTCCTTTAATTAGTCCAGGACACGAGACTCTTTCTTTTCTCTACGAAGACTTCTACACTACTCTCAGAGTGGGAGCCGGCTCATGTCTGCTCCCTCAGAATCTTCAGCAGCAGGAAGGCAAACCTGCACCCTCCTTTCACACCCCCCAAAACCCATGCACCCAGGTTGCTCACTCAGAGTTCATGGCACCAGAGGAGGCAGCAGAAGGAATCTGCCTTGGCTGCTCCTCCTTGATCCCTGCTCTAGGGTCTCCCTTCTTTCTGGGATTCTGCCAGTCACCTCCAAATCCTTTTGGTAAATCCTTCTAAATCGGAGGTATTTCTGTTATCTGTAACTTGGGATTCATTCCGCTAGCTCCACGGAGCTCTGTTTTGGAAAATGCAAATGTGTCTGAGATGCTGAATTAAAATTTACATAATTAAATGAATTAGATTTACAGTACAATATTTTTTTTCACTGTAATTAGAGAATCCACAGATATCTGAAGGCATAGGCAGTACAACTGTCATGTTTCAGCTAAGGAGTTTGCTAACAGTCTTACAACAATTCATAGTAGAAAATACTAGCAGGATCATTTAATTAAAAAAGGTAGTGACTGAAAATCTTGTATGTAAACTGTGTTACAGAGAAAAATAATTGCTGAAATGTAACTTAGTTGTTGATTACATAATTGTAATTCTATCAGTGAAAATCAATTCTGGAAATATTAGAGAGAAAAACAGACAATGGTTAAAAATGTGTGTGTTAAAAGATATTTACTAATGTTCAACAGAAAAATAAAATCTTTAAAAATTTTTCATTTTCAAGGTGTATGACCTGTAAATGTTAGAGATGGAGAAAACAGTGCTTGCAAATACAAAAGCTCTGGGTGGGAAAAGTTTATATGAAAAAGCTGGTTTGATAAATTTAATTTTCTCTTAAATTTGTTTAAGGGAAAGAAATAATCTTTAAGAAAAATCTAAGTATGTTGAAAATGAGAAGTATAATTTATAGGGCTGGAGCAATGACTCTATGGGAGAAAGGCTTGCTAAGCAATCTGAGGGTCTGTTTGGATCCCCAGCGCAAGTGTAAAAAGCTGTGCACGGCACGGTGCCCCTCTGACTCCAACACGGGAGGTGGAGTCAGGAGGACAGCCTAACTGATACAGTGAGTTACAGATTCAGAGGGAAAATGTGTCTCCAAACAAACATGCAGAAAACTAAAAGCAACCAAAAGAGACCAAGGAGTGATTGAAGACATTGGAATGGCCTCTCTCTCTCTGTGTGTGTGTGTGTGTGTGTGAGCATATTCACATCCACTACACACACACACACACACACACACGCATGCACGCACACACACACACACACACACGCATGCACGCACACACACACACATTGCTATAATTCTAATTAAATTCAAGGGCCGGTGAGATGGCTTAGTAATAAAGGTGATAGCTGCCACCAAGCTTAATGATCTGAGTTCTGTCCCTGGGGTTCCACCCAATGGAAGGAAACAACCCACTCCTGAAAACTGTCCTGTAAACTCTTCAAATAGGTGTCATGAAAATAACAGTTTTACTTAGGGTTTTTATGCCCTAAGTTTTACTAGCCACATTTTCCTGGGCCCAGTCACCACTGCTGACCCATCCCAGGCTTTGAAAGCCTGGGACCATTCTATTCTCTCCTGACCCTACTCCTCAGGGCCAGCTTATATTCCAATATTCTGGAAAAGCCTACTCCTAATTCCGTCACCTCTTCCATCTCAGAGTTTCTGCTGTCTTTGTTTTTATATCTCATGTCAGTAACCATGTGTATTACCATTCGTTTTCTATATTTTACCCACACAAATAAATTCCAAATTTCCTGAACATAGGTGGCATCTTCTATCTCTCTGCATATTTTGTAAGGCAAAGTAGGCGTCTATGTTTAGAATGTTATTGGGTAGGCATCTATGTTTAGTATATTATTGGGTAGGCGTCCATGTTTAGTATTGGTGGGTAGGTGTCTATGTTTAGTGTGTTGCTAGGTAGGCATCCAGGTTTAGTATGTTGTTGGGTTGGCATCTATGTTTAATATGTTGTTGGGTAGGTATCCATGTTTAGTATGTTGTTGATAGACTTCATGTTTAGTATGTTTCTGAGAACATTTGAGAACAAGCCCTGGCCCGCAGATCATATGGGGACATCAGAGAATTAGTATAAAGCCAAGAGGACTCCAAAGGAGTCTTTCAACCCTAAGTTGTTTCTGGACAGGGAAGTCAATGGGTAAGTTAGTTGGCGTGGGTTGCTTTGGGCTCACATCAGATGTACACGAGGCATTCTAGAAACTCTGGAAGTAAAGGTAAATGTATAAAACTTACATTTTCATTCTCAACTCACCCAGAGTCTCAAGTCCTCAGAGTGACCCTGTAGGTCTAGGATAAGCCCTTGGCTTCTCTTTGACGCAGTCTCTCTGTGTGAGCTTTCTTTTTGAAGTTGGTCAGGGATACACGGTGCCTGAACCCAATGACCTTTGCCACTCCTCCCAGGTGTTATTTTACTCAATGAGAACTAAGACGCTAGCTCACACCCTCTAAACAGGATTGTGGATATATATTTTTGGGCATGTCTGTTCAGGTTCTTATTCTCAGCACATATAAAAATGAGGTGTACATCTAATATTAATTAGGTACTCTGTAATGTCTCAATACACAGGCCCTCACACACTGCCCTCTAGATTTGTTCTCGTACATGAGCTTGTTTTTATACCTAGAGTAATTGTGGTGGCATAAGTAAAGAAAAATGTAGACAGTCGATGAGCAAACACAGCCTTCCACAGTGTTACAGGGCCCCGATTTCAGAAACTCAGGGAAGGGAGGACTGTTGGGGAAAATCCTCAAACAAAAGATGGTGATATTTGGAGAATACCACTCCCTCTGATGAATTTTATCTTACCAGACCCTTCAGGTCTCTCAGAATGTGTAATTGCCCCGCTTCTCCCCAAAGGAATAACACAGTCCTTTAGGGGATAATGTGAAGAAGGCCTCTTCCTTCCCAGCCACCTGCTCACCCGATTACAGGTGAGACACTGCTGTTCATTGCCAGTAGGCTTCATCCGAAGAAGGGGGCTCTCAGGGTTCACCGGCATGTGCTAGCAGCAGCTGGGGATCGTAGGGAGTGCGTGCAGTGCTGTTGATATAGACACAGCCATGTCAAAGACCCCAGTGCCTCAGACCCGTGGGCCTTGCAGTCTTCCTCCGGGGTGTGGGGGTGGGAGGGGTGGATGAGGCTTAGAAGGAAGGCAAAGCCTTCCTCTGGTCTGTGTGTGGACATTGATCTCATGTGGTGAAAATGTCCACCGTAGTTCTCCCCTCTAGATGTTTCTTGCCTGAAGACTCCTTTGTTATAGTGTCCCCTCCTAGTCAGAGTAACTAAACCGTCTCCTTTTTCTGCTGTACGTAATAACCAGGCCTCTAATAAACAGGACTCCTTGTTTAGCTCTTTGTAATAAACTCTTCCTTGGTTAGCCATATGTGGTAATCCCACCCGGCCCCCGTTCAACTGTATGTAAGAAACATGCTGAGCCTCCTGGGAGCTGTGGCTTTTCCGTCAGAGAGTCCAGACTACCCGATCCCAGATTTTATGTCCATTTGTCTGTGCATCTATCACTTTTTTTAATTTCCTTGTTGCCCCTAGTCAGGGTTCCAGGACCCAAACCACGAAAGGATTTGGCAGGGAATAATGTAAGAATTATGTTCCAAAGCTACCCGGTGAAAATTCACTCATTGGGTGAGATTTTTCATGAACTGAACGTGATGTTATGACCTGGATAAGATTCATGGAGATGAGCCACTTGTGTGGCCTTGGAAGTCTGGAGCCAATAAAAGTCAATGCTATGCCCCATAGGAAGGAAGAGGAAGGAGCAAAAGGGTTGAGGGAGGTGGGGATGCTGGAATGGGCATGCTCTGTGAAGTCAGAATACCTCCCCGAGTCCACTAGTTTATCAGTCTCCAGGAAGTGCTGATAAGTAAGAGAGGCACCTTCCAAAAATCACCAAGAAGCTCAGTAGTTAGCCATATCTACAGACCACAGCTAATGCCAGGGGACAAGGTCCCAGAGCTGGGGCTGCTAATACTCATGGGTGTGGTGTAGGTTTATAGTGATGGTGACCAGATGACTACTTCAGGAGCCCCTGTGAGCTTGATGATGGAGAAGCAAAGTGATTTGCCCAGAAATCCTGGAGGGATTAACTGTAGCGGGAGGACCCCTCCTGTAGTGAGCAGCACCTTCTGGTGGGGGCCCAGATCAAAAGCAGCTGAGGGAGAAGCAAGGTTGCTTTTGCCTGCCCACTTTTGCTCCCTGCTGGCAACTACATCGGCCCCACTGTTACTGCTCCTGCTTTTTCACCAGAACTAGAGTCCAGCTTCTTGGGTTTTCCATTGCCATCTGAAAACATGCAAGTCTCCAGGAGTACCCCAGGCTGGTAGTACCGGGTTGCGGGACACTAAGACATCTGTCCTTATAGAATGAGCCAGTGAGGTTCTCAGCCCCACCCAGCAGGCAGCCAGCCACTGCTGGACTACCAAGTGTGCACTGGGTCAGCCCTATGCAGATGCTTGCCTTCTGCCTTGTGGATCCATTGTACTTTGATTTCTCTCTCTCTAGAGATGAGAGGATTTATTTCTAATTTTTTTATTATTTGACATCTGTAATATTTTATTAAATATTTTTTAAATTTTTTTATTTATTTTGTGTGTGTGTGTGTGTGTGTGTGTGTGTGTGTGTGTGTGTGTGTGTGTGTGTGTGTGTGTGTGTGTGTGAGAGAGAGAGAGAGAGAGAGAGAGAGAGAGAGAGAGAGAGAGAGAGAGAGGAGAGAGAATCTATATGAAAGGAAACATAGAATATTTGTCTTTCTGCATCTGGCTTGTTTTATTTAACATGATCGATCATTTCCGTCCAGCTCCATTCATTTTCCTGCAAATGACATCACCCCGTTCTCCTTCCAGCCAAATGCAGCTCTAATGATTATGTGTACCACATTTTCTCTTTCTTCTGGTGAGCATCTAGGCTGGATCCATATCTTGGCTATGGTGAGTAGTGGGGTAAAGCATGTGGATGTGCCAATGTCTCTGGGGTGCTGTGGCTCAGCTGTCTTCAGGTACCAGCTCTGGCTGTCCTGGAATTCGCTCTGTAGAGCAAGCAGGTTGGCCTTGAACTCACAAAGATCTACCTGCCTCTGTCTCCCAAGTGCTGGGATTAAAGGCGTGTGCCACCACCGCCTGGGCACCTGAGAGCCTGTTCTACTTGTAATTTTCTGTAGGTCCTCCATACTGATTTCCATCCTGGCTACTAAGTTTGTAAGCTTACTCATTCCCATCAACAGTGTGTAAGGGTTTCTCTTCCCCAGCTAGCACTTGCTGTTTGTGCTCCCGAAGACAGCCATTCTGACTGTGGTGAGATCGACTGTCCATATAGTTGGCTTTTGTTTGTTTGTTGTTAAGGTAGGGTTTAGGTCTGGAGAGAAGGCTGGTTTTAACCCACTGGTTAAGAACACTGGTTGCTCCTGGAGAGGACCTGGGTTTGGATCCTGGCACACACATGGTGGCTCACAACCATCTGCAACTCTGGTTCCTGGGGATCTAATTCTCTCTTCTGACCTCCCTGGGCACCAGACATGCAGGCAGAATGCACACATAAAATAAAATTGCCTTTAAAAAAGGGAAGGTCTCATATAGCAGAGCCTGGCTTCCAATCCTGACCTCTTTCCTCCTCTCCCTCCTAAGTTCTGGGGATTATAAATATGTACTACTGTGCCTACCTTGAAGCTGTTTTGTTCATCTCCCTGATGGATAAATATGAACATTTTGTTAATTATTTGTTAAACATTTCTTCTTCTGAGGACTCGATGTCTAATTTGTTTGCCTATTTAGTGATGAGATAATTTGCTTTTTATTGTTCAAGGTTTGGCATTCTTTATAAATTCAAGATATTCATCCCCATCAGATGGGTAGACGGGGAATATTTTCTCTCAATCTGCAGCCTCTCTTCTCCCTTCGGTGACGGTTTCTCTTGCTGGGCAGGAGCCTTTTAATTTCCTGCACTCTCATCCGTCAATCCTCCGTATCCTTTCCGGAACCATTAGAGTCCTTTTCAGAAGTGGTTTCCCTTTGTTTCCTCTGGCAGCCTGAGTCTTCTATTAGGGGGCTTTGATCCATTTGGAAATGATTTTGGTACAGGGTGAGAGATAATAAAGTTTTCTCATGTGTGTTATTTTGGCTTTTTAAAGACAGGAAATATTGTAGCCTGTGCTGTATAAACGGGAAAGGTCCCTCAGAGAAGGAAGAACAAAGATGCAAAAAGAGGCGGTACTGCTGAAGCGACATCTTTGAGGAGAGGACACAGACTGAGGGTCTGTGTCCACGTGTGACCAAGTGGCACTTGACACTCTCTGGCTCTTCCTAAGTGTGACAGGCTCTCCCAGTTCCTTTTAATCAGAGGATTTTCTTAACTGAAGCTGACTTCCAGATTTTCCTTTTTAAAAATTTGTCCTCCAAATCTCAGGTCAAGCTAGATTTTAAAATTTGTTCATACATAATTAAATGGAATATTTTAATGCAATGACAATTTTCTGCAATGGTTGATGGTACCTGCTCAAGTTTAGGGTTAAAAAAAAAAGAGTTAGGAGTCCAGAGTGAGTGAGAAGACTATGGCACTGTGGCGGTCCTGAATTAGGGATGATGTCATTATTTAAGTGCCAAATAGCCAGTCAGATGAGTGACAGGAATTCCCACAAAGGTGTGGTTGCTCACTATGGTCTAGGATGGAGAGAAGGCTTTGCAGAGGAGCAAAAACTTAAACCCTTTGCCACAACCTTCGGATAAGAGAGTGATGAGGCATTTTAATACGATGGGAAGTGGAAACTTACAGAGCCCGTCTGAGAGATTTTAGGACAGACTCCTCTCATCCAGAGCAGCAGACGGCTGTAGCAGCTAAGATTTGGTAGTCTGGTGACTTCTGGGCTCTGTATTATGATCCGCGATACTATCTGATGGTGAATTTATACCCTGCCAAATAAAAGGAGATCATAGCATCCCAGAGCTTTTGCAGCATTCCTACAGACACGAGGGACCAGGCAGCAGCGTTAGGGTGAGAACCAGAGAACCGGGAGGTAATGTGCAAAGCCGTTTTTGTTTTCTTGCGCTTACTTCCGATCCTCTCGTCTCCACCTCCCAAGTGCTGAAACTGCATGTGTGTTTGCCACCATGCCCTTGTATGGTGCTGCAAACGGAACCCAGAACTTGGTGTATGTAGACAACCACGTCGTCTGTCCTATGTGTGTGGGGGGGTGCTTCCACTGTTACCTTTAGAGTTTATTCTAGTTAGAAGAGCAATACTTTGTATGTAATTAAAGTAAGAAATCCTGCTGATTAAGGGGGTGACAAAAATGAAATGTTCATCCCAAACCCACAAAAATATATTTGGTAGCATGACGACGGGAAAAATGTAAATACGGTGAAGCTAGTAATTAAAAAGCATGTTCTGTCCTCCTAATGTTGTTGTCCTTCAGGACAGCGGGCTTTGTGGGGCTTGTGTGTTCTGCTTCAGTTTCCTGAGACCGAACATCTACCACTAACTGGGGGCACAGGCACAGGTGTATAGCCCCACTATTGAAAGTTGTTTCTTTTTTCCTTTTTGCTTTTACTATATTTTATATCTCATGAAAAACGAGAGAGATACCAATACTCCTTGGCAAATTGTCTAATCCTGTTTATAATGACACAATTCTTTATTCAATGACCAACCCCACATTTTCAGTGCATTAAAAAAGGGGGGGGTTATTGCTTTTGCTAATCTGCTAAATAGCTTAAGATCATTAAGTATAAAATTCTGAATGATTTTTCTGGCTAATTCAAGTTGAATATAATTTCAATTATTGGATGGTGAGCTTGTATCCTCCTGAAAACTAGAAGATAGCTTATAGTTACCCCTTATCCCACCCCAGGGTTTGAACCCATTTTCCTGACCTTGTCTACTTGATTAAAAAGAAAGTGTGAGTGAAGAATGTGTTTATAAAAGACACCCTCGAACAAGCAAGAACAAATCATGTGCTTTGTCCCCTATGTGTCTCACCCACACTTATGTGTCGATGTCATTCTGAGTGTGGGGAAGAAACCACCTGAGGTAAAATGAGATTTCAGAGAAAACCAGGGAGACTTCACCTTCACAGCAAAGCACCTCTTGGGCAGTGTTTACAAAGACACCAAGGAATTCCGTAAAATAGCCAGCACAGTGGAATAAATCAGTCACACGATACTGGAGTGAAAGTATCCCATTGCTTTCTGGAGAGGGTTAGTTATGTAGTGAGAAGAATGTGGAAAGAGAAGGCTGGGAGACTACACCTAGCAAAATAGGGAGCAATAACACAATCATTCGGTCTTGTTTTCAGCTACTTCTCAGTAATACCATTTTTGGCACTGGGCCGATAAAGCGGTTCTAAAGAGGAGGTCAAGGCTGCTGTGTGAGAACCGATTTCTGTCAACAAATCCCAATCATCAGTGTTATTTCTACAAAATGTTAGCTTAGAAATGTAAGAGCCTTGGCTTTTTCCTCTCTTGAAGGAAATGCTAGTTTGAAGTGTTCTAATGAAGCTTTCAAATTATAAAGTCAAAGGAAGCATTTCCTATTAGTAAATGCAGGGAGTATAAAATATAAACTCCAACATAAATATTGATAAGATTTGCTAATTAGTAACTGGATTAGTAATTAGTAACTAGAACCACACAATTATTGACAAGGAATCCAATAATAGTTTTGTTTTCTGAATTCAGTGTACTTTTACTGCCGATTTTTTTGTGTTAAGAACAATTGTGTGTGTATGTATATATATATTCATTTACGTATTTTTGACAGGAAGTAGAAATAATCATGAAAAGAATGGACTGGAAAAAAATAGTTCAGCAGTTAGGAGCACTTGCAGAGGACCCAGGGCTCATTCCCAGTACATTCATGGTGGCTCACAACCACCAACGACTCTAGTAAGACGGGGTTCATCTGACTCTGTGGGCACCAAGCACACACATGGAGGCCATGCATGCATGCAATGTGAAACACTCAAATGCAAAGTAAAATGAATAAACCCCCAAAAAATTTAAAAAGCAAGAATGGATTAAGAAAAACCCATCGAAATTAGTGCTTCCTAAGAGATCAAGAAAACAAAACAGAAAAGGAAGCAAGCAGCTGCTGCTTAGGCTAAGGATGGGATTCCAGCAAAGCAAGGAGGACATTTGTTTGGACATCTCAGCTAACAGAAGCTAGCTTTTACCAGATACATGGAAACATTCGCAGAAATGCTATGATCCGAGGGGGGGGGGAATGATGCTCTTGTGAAAAGGTTAGTTTTTGTTTGATTTGAGTTAGTTTCCCCAAATGAAACATTTCAAACGCGCAGTAAATGCTTTACCAAAGTAATGGGTACTCTAGGCAATTACGTACACTTGTGCACATGGGCGTACGCAACTCTAAAGACTAAACACAAGTTCCTCAGCAAAAACACTTGCCTATTTTCCGAATGGGAAACGTGTCTGTGGGAAAGTGAACTTGGCTCAAGAGAGTCACCTCTGCTGTCAGGGCCGCCCTTCCTGAAGGCAGGGCTTGGAGGTCATGGCTGGAAACAACTCCGAGTCCTTCGGGGAGGCTGCCTTGCCTTTTTAGGCTATGAGGGTCTCTCTGTGTTTAGGGTAACATGATTGACAGCTCCACTCCAGCTCCAATTAGCACTCTGTAATTTATTAGCTTCTGCTTTCAGGTTATGTGCTAACTTCACAAATATTTCAACCATGGAAACGGCAGCTATCAAGTGTCTGTTTCCCGATCCAGCCCTTTGGGGCTCCAGTGAAATACAAGGAAATAACGGTACAGTTGGTCCGTCAAGTGAGAATAATCATTTGTCTGTGCCTGTCTGAGGGCATGAGGTCTCTGGTTTCTCTGGTTTCACATGCGTGTGTGTGTGTGTGTGTGTGTGTGTGTGTGTGTGCATGTGTATGCGTGCCTGCATGAGATTTGTGGATAAATAGATTCTTTGGTAAAGACTCAGGAGTACAGTTTTTGTATCACTAGACTTTATTTATGGATGATGAGGAAGAACCTGTTTAAGAAAATATTAAAATTGCTTGCTCAGCCCTTTTGCTCTTATGACTAGCATGACTTCTGTTACGCACAAATAGCAACTGTGGTAATGACGCTGTCATTATAATCCCAGATCTAGGAATATATCATACCTTACAAAGCTCTAGCAAGGAGAAACGGAATATGGGGGTAAAGCGTTTGACAATCAAATATGAACTACTTTTATGTAATTGCCGGCAAACTAAGTAAAGTGAGGTTATAAATGAGTCTCATCTCCCAGCTTTGTTTAAAGTCTTTCAAATATCTTTCCGCTTCCCTCTCATGCTGTGACCTTGTTCTAGGAGCTGCACTGAAAATGGGCTCTATGGAAATGGCACTGATATTAAAAGCCATCTCTCCTTCTTCCTCTAATTCACTGAGTGTTTAATAAAGGCAGCGTGCCTGTTTACTACGGTAGAATTTACGTAGATGCAGTTTCTGAATCTAAGCAAAATGGAGATTAAAATAACATCGAGTTCCTTCCTCCAGTGCAAACTGGCACAGAAAATATAGTGTCCACCCAGAGCAGAGAGCGTGAGTCCCTTCACCCACCAGTTCTAGCCTCCCCTCCCATCCAAGCTGGGAATCAATCATGTTAGAGTTTGCCACCCATTGAAATAGAACTTCAAAGGGGGAAATGAGATAGGATAGCAAATTCTTTTCAACTAAAGGAATAGAGCAGATAGAGTTCCCCTTGCTGGCTGAGTCCATTCTCAGCCAGAGGGCAATGGGCAGGAGGATTACTCGGTGGTGGACAGCAGTCTCTCCCCTTTTCATCACCTCTTCCTTAGCTCAGGCCAAGTGTAGAGGGAGGCTGTGGGTGACCTGGACAGAGTGCCAAAGCTCTGATGGCTGGCGGATCGGAATTTTCTCAGACCCTCAACCAGGTGTAATAAGACATAAAAATACCACACCTGTCTTTTATTGTACCGTCCTTCGTTTTCTTATATTTCTTTTTCCAACTACTAGGACTTTTGGGGTCTTTATGACTATTAATATTAAAGAGACATGCATGGATGTTCTTATTTTCCGTGGAGCCATGGTGGCCTTACAGCGTGCTAGATAGACTTACGAATTCCAAAGTTCTCTTCAACGCTCTCATTATTCAGTCTTTCTCGATCATCCCACACTTGGTATAAAGCAGAATGAAACACCGTCCCTGCCAGGTTGCTGGAGCCTGGGCTGGCTCAGCAGTCTGGATGGGCTGTTCAAGACTGTCCTAAAGGCCAGTTCCAGTGAATGAGTCTCCCCACATGCAACCTGATATTCAGGTCAGATGCAGCTCAGGTAGTTTCAGCAATCAGAACCTCGTGGCTAGGGCAAGGCTTCTGTGGGCTATGGTCACAGCATTTAGGGGTGCTATTGAAGACAGAGCACAGGAAATGAGCCTCCTCCCGTGGGGCATACACAGAGGGGAAATGTGCTGCCAGGAACAGACCATGACACCTTCTTCTATGGCATACTTAATGGCAGATTCTGAGAAGCACACTGGGACTTCGTGCTTAATATTTATGCTTGCATATACCAGTGATCCGTGCCAGTGGAACATGGATTAAAAAATCCACAGAGAAGTCCAGAGTTAATTTTAGTTATTGCTTCAATCCAGCCCTCCATCTCTTGCATGTCTTGGTTAGGTTGGGTGTGAAGAACTTGAGAGCAATGAAGGCTGTTAAATTCTGAAGTATATGAAGAATATTATTATGAAGAATAATAAGCAGTTGCTCTTTCCCGGAGAACACTAGAGACCCGCGCCCGTCTGGAGAGTCTAAAGGCAGTGAGTGTCCTTTGATGGAGTTTATACTATGCCCAGGGACAGCTCTTTTGAGTCCCAGAAGCCTATGTACTCTTCAGTGTCTCTAACTTTGCTTCTTTGCCTCTTTCCCTTCTTTCACAATCCGCTGCAGAGGAGATGAACAGCAAAGAGAAATAAAAGATTTGAGAAGCAGAGATTGCAGTGTGTGGCTGACTAGCCTCCATGCTTGCCTCTCTGTGTTTTTGTTTTGACCCTGCCACATAGATACTTTGTAACTGAGTGAAGGATTTCTCTTCTGTGTGCTGCAAACCTCACAGTGAGAAGGAGGTCATAAGAAATGGCATATAAAATGCGGGACTCTCAACTGAGCTAATCCATCCACAAAGCCTCTAGATCAGTATCTGGTATATGATAAACAACGAACATTACTTATTTGTTATCACAACAGCATGAACCCACAGCGCTTTCTATCGGCATAAAAACAGAGGCTACATTTTTGTGTTGATTAAATCTACTTCACAGTTTTCCAAAAGACAGAGGAAGTGGGTGAGTAACTGACAAGCTTGCACTATGAATAGGGGTCTTTCACAGCTTCTTAGACTATTATCCAAGATGTGTCCTATTTGCCTCTCATATTAAAATGAAGACCAAAAGATATGCTAAAATATTTATGCTTTATCAATGTAGAAAGGGCATGTTGAGCATGATACAGAACGTCTCTCCTAGGCACCTTAATGCAAGAACACAACTAGTTTTGGCACCAACAACAATAAAAAAGAGTTACCAATTTAAAAAGCTCCTCTCTTTGGATTTGGTTCCATAGAAGATATAAAATAGCCAATATCTCAATAATCACCTTAAGATCAGGCAGTGGTGGTACTCGCTTTTAATCCCAGCAGAGGCAGAGGCAGGTGGATCTCTGTGAGTTTGAGGCCAGGCTGGTCTACAGAGTGAGTCCCAGGATGGCCAGGGTCACACATAGAAAACCTGTCTCAAAAAAAGCAAAAATAGGGGCTGGAGAGATGGCTCAGAGGTTAAGAGCATTGCCTGCTCTTCCAAAGGTCCTGAGTTCAATTCCCAGCAACCACATGGTGGCTCACAACCATCTGTTGAGGGTCTGGTGCCCTCTTCTGGCCAGCAGACATACAGACAGACTATTGTATACATAATAAATAAATAAATATAAAAAAAAAAGAAAAAAAAAGCAAAAATACAAACAAAAACCACAAAACACCATAATCAACCAAAGGTTATTTTGTCTAAAGTCTAGGATTTAAGGGCAACTCTTTCCTGCAAATGAATAAATCTGTAGCTGACTAAACGGTCTACCTTGTGGCATCTCTGCTGCTGGTTTCCTGAATATCAACAGAAGAGCTTTTGGCTTCTTTCAGGCATGGTTTCCTCATCCATAAAACAGTGGTGTGTGTTATGACGGTAGAACCATCCCTAACTTCCCATTCCTAGGTGAGGTGAGAGGAGGAAAGTTAATAATGGGAGTTCATAACTCGGTAGTCATTCAGAAAAACAGCACACACACACACATCAGATCGTGATACTATCAGTTATCATATTCTATTAAAACTGAGACATTTATTTTTATGGAACAATGCAGCATTCTCATTATATACATAGACATCAGGAATGTTCTTTTCTTCTTCCTCATCATCTCCAGCTCTGCTCCATGTAGATCCTCTCTTCATCCCAACACAAAAGTTAGCAACCACAAAAAAGTTGTTTTGCTGACTCAGGGGACACCCCTCCTCCTTGTGATTTCGAATCCTTCCCCATAGACAGGTTGTGTGTGTGTGTGTGTGTGTGTGTGTGTGTGTGTGTCCTGTTTGCATTTTCATGGGGGGTGGAGCAGCAGGGTTTGTGGGAGAGAAGGTGGAGCAAAGTTTCTTTTTCCGGGCAAAACGTTCCTTGTAAAAGTAATGCTATATATACATGTTTATATATAATCTATCCAGTGCAATCACAACTGCCCTGCCAGACACTATGAAGTTCCACCTTGGTCGATGTATTTCTGGAGTTTTAAACAGCTGTCTGACAGCAGCTGCATTTCAGTAAGACTTGGGCAGGTGGCTCCAGATCAGCCACTTGCCACTCATAGGCAGGCTGAGGCTTCTGTGTTCACAATTCACAGGAAAGAGTGTGTCTTCTTCTGTCCAGAGTGGATGTAGTGGTGAGGGCATGGGTAAGGTGGGAGGTGGAGGCTGGGTCATGAGGAAGAAGTCTGGCTTCTTTGTACTTCTCTATCATGGTTTTTGTTGCAAATTCATACCAGTGTAAAAATTATTCGCAGCAAAAAGTCTCATTTTCTTCTCTTCCAAGAGTGCTTATAGTACATCAGCCAGCTGAGCAATCTCACCATAGATATTTCCAATGCTTTGGCCAAAAGTCATTAAATGCAACTTAAAAGGGATTAATTTGAGACAACATTTCTGGAAACACAGTTTTTGGTTTTCCCACCATACTGGGAGATTTGAAGTCTCTGCCTTTTCATGTTCCCTCACCCACTAAGCCAAAGACAAATGCTGAGTCCCTGCTGGAGGTCTGAAGACAGAAGGGGGAGGGGAAGCAGATCAGCTCAGAAGATGCCCACTGAGACTAACAAGGACCTGCATACCAAGACCAGAGGCCATTACAAACCCATCTATGTTAGCTCTGGCTGTCACCAATGGAACTACTCAGAGACCAGGAGGAAGGACGGTAGTCTGTCTAAAACCCATCTAGACCGTTGACTTGATCCTGAGTCTACAAACCTGAAAATAAATAAATAAATAAATAAATAAAAGTTGGCATGGCAGGAGGGGGCAGGATACTTAAGGGGGGGTGGAGACAAATGCACCATTTTTCTAACGAAACATACACACTTCATCCACAGCCGGTGGGGTGAGTGTGGAAACTACACACCTCATCCACAGCTGGTGGGGTGAGTGTGAAAACTACACACTTCACCCACAGGACAGGCAGAGTATGGTGAAGCAAAGCTGATGGAGAATTAGAATCTTCATCTGAAGAAAGGGGGAAAGGGCAAAGGCCTAGCCAATACTTGGCCTTATTTTAAACGTTTGTCATTTGCTCTAAAAATCAAAAAGAAGGCAAGCCCTTCAGGTCACCCCAATTTTCACTGGAATGAATGCGCGCATTTGAAGCTCAACTCCAAGATAGTCATCTACGGTCTTTGTATCACCATCAAAACCAGTCTAAATTCTACAGGGCAGTTAAGCTGATGTAAGAGACCCCAGGAGACACCCGTACTCTGGGTCAGTGAAATGCCCTGGCGCCAGAGGCACCACCGGAAGAAGAAACAATGGAGCCTTTTAATAGCATATTTTATTTAACCCAATATCACCAAGAGGCAACTGCTGGACATATTAGAACATGCAAACTCAGTATAAAATGTTAACGAGATGAGGTTTTACATAGTTTTTTTTTTCTTTTGTAGTTTTGGAATTCCAGTGTGTATTATGTCTGACAGCACATCACCGTTCATCCTAGCCACAGGGTAAAAGGCTCAGTAGTCACGTGTGGTTAGTGGCTACGGTTCTGACCAGCGCAGGCTAGAATCTTTCCAGCGAACTTTCTTCAAAGAACAAAAAGAGTCCTCCTCTGTACCACCAAGCAGCCAGGCCGAGGGCAGGGGGCTACTTTCTAGAGACATCTACCCGTAGAAACAAAATGATGGCATGCACTCTCTCAGCCACATGGTCCTGGGGGGTCTCCCAAGGGAAGTCTGGGCGCCTGGGGCTCAGCCCAGAGTCGGGTACAGTGCTGGAGGGCCTGCGGGGAGACTGCACTCCCTCCTCCGCTTACCTGAGTCCACGCTGAGGCCCAGACTCTGGGCCACGTCCCCGGTGGGGCTCACGAAGGGTCCCCCAGGCGCGGCCCACGCGCCTCCCGCCGGCTCGCCCTTGGCGGCGAGCTCGCAGGGCGGATTGCCCGGAGCAGGAGCCGAGGCAGGGGCCAGGCGGCCCGAGCGGCCAGAGGCTGCGGGCATGAGCAGCGGCCCATAGCGCGGATCGAAGTGGGGCGCGTAGACCTCGTGCACGGCTGGCCGCGGGTAGCCTGAGGCTTGCGCTCCCAGGGCGCCGCCCAGAGCGTAGGGATGGTGTGGATGCGGGTGTGCGTGGTGCGGGTGTGCGTGGTGCCAGTCGGCCGCGCCCTGGTGCAGGTGGCCGTGCAGCGCAGCTGGAGAATAGGGGTCGGCGGTGAAGGGCAGCTCCGAGTGTGCGGCGGCCAGAGGACTGCCCAGCGGCGCGGGCACTGGTGCCTGGTACGTGCTGTTCCAGAAGGAGGCGGGGAAGCTGCGCTGGCTCATCGGGAAGGTGCCTTCTGCTGGTCCGGGATGGGAGGAAAGCGAAAAAGGAGTGTCACGGAAGCCGTGCCAGCCTACCGGACCGGGGGCGTAGGGTTCAAGGGCTGGAAGGCTGCGGAGGGGGTAGGGACCGCAGCCTTCACCTCTGGGCGATCTTCTAAGAGACCTGCTGCGGGTGACAGTGAGGCCAGGGCACTGAGAAGTGATGGCTCCCCGAAAGCCTCCCAGAGGACATCTGAATCACCCAGTTTTCTAGATGGGCTAGCAACAAAATTTCTAATGGTGGAGGAAGTCGGAGATTTTAGAAGAAGACAGCTTGTCCTGTCTTCTTTGGTCCAGGGCAGACAGACTCTATCTCTCTTTTCCAAGCTGCAGATGGAGACCCTTGTCTCAGACCCTGTCTGAGGTCTAGTTGTCTCACTTCCTTCTCTCCTGTCTTAACCCTCCCCGCTCCAGAACATGTTCAAGGTAGGTGTCCGTCAGACCGGGACACCAAGGATAGACTTCCGAAGCTTGTTATTAGTGGTGTTATTTTCTAGAGGTCTTTCAAATATTCCTCCTCTCGTGAGAATTCAAGGATATGAGTCAATAATAATAAAAATAACAATAAAGTTAATAATAAATCAGTCATCCGTATTGCTAACAACTCCCTAGATTATGGTAGAATAAGAGAAGGGCGCTTAGGTAGTTTGTTGCCTTTGGTAGAGAAGAGAAAGACATTCAACTCTAAGTCCCTTGTTGCACATCTCCTTTGGTGGAAGGCATAGGTACCACACGCTAGAAAATATAAAGCGACTTGGAAATCACCTTCTGAATGGTGAACAAATGTCTCATTGAAAAATAGTTTAGTCAATGGGAGAGAAATAAGAGGAAGTTTTGTATCGAAAATGAATGCTTCGAAATCTTGTCAAAGGGCAACGTTTGTGCAAAATGACAGATACTACTTTAGGAATAACTAGGGGAGCAATGAGGGCTGCGATTCCCGCACAGATGACAAATGAAAATTCTCTCTCCCCCCCCCCCAAGAAAAATTTCACTTCTCAGCCCAGTTACATGTGAAAGAATGAACTGCCTGAGCCTGTTTATGGATGATTTTCTCAACTTCCGTGTTGTTGGTAACCGAGGAACTGCAGCTAAGGATGGCTCACATGACTGGTCCATGGTTAGAGGAGAGCAGTTCTCTGTAGGGAATGTAGAAAAAGGCTTCTCTCGTTCACGAAACTGTTAGAGTTTTGTTTCTTTGCTATACCACTGGCTTGCATTATCAGAATTTCTGCTTTAAGATTTCTCAAGCATTTGAAGCCTGTCAAAAGGCTGACAAGTTTTAGGAAATACTCTTAAGCAGATTTCGCTTGCAGGGGGAGGTGGGTGGGCAAATTTTCAGAAACTGGGAAGGAGCCTAGTAGATTGTTGGTGGAGGTTCTCCTCCTTTGGGTGTGGGAAACCTCCGGTTTCCACAGGACATCAACAGACATGTCAAATTTTGATGCTTATAGCCATCTCTGGGGATTGTTAGGAGGGCAAGTGTTATTCTAATTTTAGAGACCGGTAAATACTGACCTCCACGAGGTTAAAAGACTTGCCCTAGGTCATAATGCTAGGAATTGGTAGAGCCAATGCACACATCTAAGGGCACCAATTCCAAAGCCAGTTTTTGCCTTTCACTGCTGGCAGGCCACGGCTTTCCTCTGTATTTTTTAGAAGAGCTTGCGCCCACGCCTTTTCCCTCTGCATTGTTATGCCCCCCCTTCAACTGCTGCCCTTCACCCTCTTAAGCTTACTACTTACTCTTTTAGGACCCTGGAGGCAGACTGCAGCAGGCAGATAAACCTTCACCTACCCTTCGCAATGGGGTCCTACTCACCTCTCCAGGGTCCGGAGCTCCTGTGCGCTTTGCTGGTACAGCTGGGGGCGTAGCTGCTAGGCTGGCTCAGGGCCCTACTGAAATGTTCGTCCACCACAGAACTGATGTCCCCCCGGAAGTAGGTGAAGAGGACACATCTGGAGTTGATGTACTCAGCTTCGGGTGGGCGCTCTTTCTCCGGGCTGCCCTCCTCTTCTTTTACACTGGCTGGGGTTTGGTTGGAAAATGAGGAACTCCCACTGGCACTGCTGCTTGGGCTGGCATTGCACTCTTGGGCTTCCTGCATTTTTGAGTAGTAGGCTAGTTTCTAGAAAGAGAAAGAGAGGGGAGAGAGAGAGAGAGAGAGAGAGAGAGAGAGAGAGAGAGAGAGTTAAAAGTCATCTCTGAAGAGATGGTCAGTGTAGGATCATCCTTAAGGTAGCCATTGAGTAATTGGCATCTCTGCCTAAGCTATAAAAACCAGCACAGTTGCCTCTCTGCCTTCAATAGTCCCTAAAGAAAACCTGCCTTCTTTGATACTTTCTTTTCCCAGAATTGCAGGAAAACTGTCTTAAAATGTTGGGGTGAAAAAATCTCAGAAGTCAATGAACTGACGGAACAATCAATCAATCATCAATCAATCAGTTATTCAATAAAACAAAGAGAAAACAAAACAAATGAAGAAAAAGCAAACCAGATTGTGAGGACTGTAAACCGAGTTCATCTTTCAGAGCTGCGCTCAGGGCATATAGATTTTTCCAATCAGTCTGCAAGGATCACGGCGGCACCCAAGTTAAGCTAGCAGTTCTGTACATGAGAACTCAGAGCAGAAACACAAGACACAAGATCAAGCATCCTCATGATGAAACAGAAGAGCTGCAACAATGAACAAAGGGTTCCACATTACACAATCAGGAATGAAGTGCTACGGAAAACAAGAAGGAGTTCCAGGCTCATGACTGGGTAAACTCTGGATCTTTCTAATACATGCAAGTTGATTTTTATATGGGCGCCCACAAAAATCTCTAAAGTCGGGGTCAGTTGTTTGCATTCATTTGATTGGTTTGGGTGCAAAGTTTTCCTACAGCCTAGGCTGGCCTGAAACTTGCCAAGCAGCTGAGAGTGGCCTTGAACTAAGATCTTCCTGTCTCAGCCTTTCAAGTGCTGGGGCTACAGGAGAATTCTCTGTGTTTGTCATTTAAAACAGATCTTTTATGTAAGGAAAGGTCAGCAAAGCATGAGCACACTGGTGTCTCCAAACAGAAGTTATGAAAGGAGTACCGTGAAGAAGGCTGGGATCCTGATGTACTCCTGAGCCAGTCACTGTATCCGTGAAACTTTAAGACTAGATGCAGCTACTGGGAACATCTTAGAAATGAGCCGTGCATTGGTTATAGTGCTAAATCATTTTCAAGGCAGAGGTGGCCTTGAAAGGAAGGGCAGAGGCATACAAAGAGAAGAGATTTTATGTAGTAGACAGGTCTGGGGTACAGGAGGAAAAAGGACCAGCTAGAGGACCTAAGTATCCCTCCTTTTTCAAGTAGATCATCCCACACTGGGAAAGGGCTTCTGGCCTCAGAAGCTGGGGACCCAAAATTCTAATTTTGAGCATTTTCACCACACCCTGAATGCCACGTTCTTGCTTCATTCACCATGAGAAACCATGGCGATTCGTAAACGTAACACAAATTAGGACTTCATATTCTAGGTTGGAAAGTTTGCCCGGGAAGAGGGGGCACCTAAAATAAAATCTATTCATTTTATTATCTGAATATATTGTTGGGGTTTGCAAACAAAATTGTTTAAAGTACTGACGCAAACAACAACAGTTCGTTTCACTGTTCCCTAAAGAGAAGACCAGGTGCTTGCTTTCCAGCCTGGTCCGGAACTCTGACGCCATAGGTGTGTGCTTTTCCTTTCGCCCTGGAATACTGTTCTCAGATTCTGCTACCTTCGCTGTGGACACGGAAGAAAAGAAACAGCAGTTGACAACACACACAGCCCACGGAAAGGAGAAATCAGAAATCTGCAGACTCTAATGAAACTTGGACAGTTTGCAGGAGCGGGGTTAAATGATCTTAAAAATGACTTTGGGCTGTCGCATTCTACCACTTGGGCCCCAGAAGGGTGAGCTCCGGGGGCAGGCTAGTCACACCGGAAAAGGGCTCCCTAGAACTCTGCAAGGCACAGGTCTCAAGGCCAGTGCGGTCTGGCCGGTTTCTCCTGAAAACGAATCCAGCAGTTTCGGAGTTAGTTGCCCCGACCGCCTGAGACCTGAAATGGAAGAGATTATTCCCAGGATGATCGCACGGTTCTCCATCTTAGAACGACAAGGCAGGCTTTTATTTTCTTTTTTGTTTTTATTCTTGCGGCCAAGATTAAAGTTTGAATTTCCCAGCGTGAGCTTTGCGGGAGCCCTGCGCACTCGAACCAAACTTTAGGTAGAAAATTCAGTGGGAACCATCCTCATCTGTTTTCTGGGAAAGCTTAGGTGCATATTAGCACGATTTAGGTGCCCTCCCAGGACAGTAAATGGACCAACTAAAGATAATTAGCTGCGTTCCCGGCATCCCGGCGTCTTTGGCTGCCTGTCTGTCGCTCCTGGCGCTCAGAGGCTCAAGCGACCTTTCGGGTAGCGGTTCTTTCTTTCGTAGTCTGGGGTGCTACACTGGTGCCCGCCCCACCCGAACAGACTCGTACCTGGTGGTAGGGAGTGTATGCGGCTGCGAAATAAGGCTGCGGAGGACCGTAGACCTGGTACATAACATCCAGACAGCTCATGGCTCCCCGCCGCGGAGGCAGCTGAGTGGTTTCTCATCAACGCTGTTTTGGAGGAGCTCAAGGATGCTGCAGCGGCGACGGTGGCGACCGAGCCCCAGAGTCATGGGCCGCGGGGCAGTGCTGGGCTGGGGATGCGGCCAGCTCGCTCCCCTCCCACTCCGCGGTTCCAGCCGGGCCGCGCTCCCGGGCAGAAGCGCCGGGGCTCCCGCTAGTGCGCATTTAAACCCCGCAGCCCCTGGCGCGCTGACGCTGCGAGGGGGCGGGGACCAAAGGACAGCTATGTTTCGGAGAGTTTCCCGGGACTACCTCGCGGGAAGCTTGTGGCCTGGGTGTGAGGGAGTGGATTCTGAAACTGGAGCCCTAGACTTCCCTCCCGGAGTAGCGATTTCCCTCTTCCCTTGTTTCCACGAGGGACAGAGACTGCAGAAACACAGAGATAGAGAAACCTGGAACAGTGATAAACCAGGGTGCAGGTACCGGCAGAGCGCAGGAAAGTGCAGGCAGGTCTTGGGGTAGAACCTCTGCCTGTAGTCCCCAGAAGAGGTTTGGGGAGGGATAGAGCTGTCTTTTGGAATCCCCGCGGTATCAAAGTTGTCACAGATGGGTTAAGAAAGGAGTCACGGGACTCCGCGTGGAAGTGGCAGGCAGTGTTAAGACTTGCTGTCCCATCTCCTGTGCGCTTTCACCAATCCTTGTTCGGGTCCCCAGTACCCCTTCTCCTGTTTTAATTCTTCCTTCTTGGGTCGTTCCTTTTCTCCATTTTAATTTCTATCCCACCCCTTTCTCTTTGATGCTTTCAACGAACCAACTTGATTCCCGTGGATGGCGCCTGTTCTGTGTGAACTACTTTCTAAGATTTCAAAAGCTCCTACCCAGTCCTCTTATGCCAAGCCGGAGTCTCTACCTGGCCCTTTAAAAGTTCTTTAACGTTTAGATCAGGGACTTCCTAGTTCTAAGACGCACCTCAGCACTGCAATCATATAGTACTTAGGTTGTCTCTTTGGTTGGTTATAAAAGCTGTAATGGTCTGTTCCATTTAAGAAGGCAAGACTGTGAACCATGCCCCTTAGTGATACCTTTTCTTGTCAGCGTTCCCAGCGGTGTGGGCTCTTATTGCGGGTGCCGGAGGTGTGTGTGTATGTTCCCGGTGTTTGCTCCAAGCTCCACCAGAAACCCTCCAGGGAGGGGAGATGAGATGTAACAACAGAATCCTCTGTCTTGTCTAAGGGTGAATTGACCCATGGTTACTTCGTGGCAAGATCAAGCGGCAAAAATGTTCTTTAGATGGGAGGAACCTTAGGGAACCGTGGAGAGCCAGTTTTGGGGACGGGGGTGGGGGGGCACAGATGGTAAGCTTCCAGAACCCAGAACCAAGTAATGTATAGATGAAAGTGAGCAGAAACCTTCTTATCTGCCAGATTAAGTCCCATAACTCCGATTCTCTTTCAATTGCGAGCAATTAACTTCTGAAGATATCTCTTTTTTGATAAGAGGAGCATTTGAAATTAAATTGCTGCTTTAATTTAATTGTATTGGAATCTGTATTTTTGCTTTTTGTTTTTCAGAAAGGGGCTCCAATTGAGCTTATATATAGGAAGTCATCCTGGGAGATTCCTCAAGTAACTATAATGTAATGTATAAACGGTGCTGGACCATGAACACACTATAATCCTAACACTTTGCATGCTGAGGAAGGAGGATTACCAGGTTTCAGGCCAGTCTAGTTTACATAACATGTCACCATCTCAGAAAACCAAAATAAATATGAATAATTCAAATAACTTCCCAGTACAGTTTTTAGGGGTGGGGTCGCTCTGGAGTTTTATACTGTGGAGGTGCACAGATGAAAGGACATCCCTCTCAGCTCTCTGCTACTCTTGATCAAAAGAGTTTCAGAAGATGCACACTGTGCCCACCCCTCTCCCCAACCTGGACCACAATCCATTGGATGTGGGAAGCCTTGCTCCTAGATGCCACACCACACTCACTTGCATCAGGTTGACTATTGACTAGGCAAGGCAGGCTGGAAGCTAGGAGCTGACTCAGGTCACATGTCTAAGGACATCTTAGTAGGCCAGGTGATGCAGGCCCAGCTTTTGCTGTGTCCTAACCCAGTTTCAGATGTTCAAATCTCCAATTCTTGAACAGAGAGGGCCCACTTTCAAAGAGTGCTTCTTTAGGAGGCTCTGCTGCACAGAGGTGTGTGTGTGTGTGTGTGTGTGGTAGGAGAGCATGCTGGGGAGGAAGCTGAGAAAAAGGCAGGAAGGATGGGGTTTTTCTGCTTTTGTCCTCCTCACCTAACCTACTCCTTTTTAGAGTAAGGGTTTAGCCACAGATGTTTTAGTTGGATTGACTCCCTTCCTTCCTTCCTTCCTTCCTTCCTTCCTTCCTTCCTTCCTTCCTTCCTTCCTTCCTTCCTTCCTTTTTTCCCTCCCTCCCTCCTTTCTTTCTTTCTTTCTTTCTTTCTTTCTTTCTTTCTTTCTTTCTTTCTTTCTTTCTTTCTTGCAGGAGCTCCTTCTGCTCCTTCAGCCAATAGCTGCTGAGATACCAGCCCATTGGGGTGTGGTCTCTCTCCCTTTAAAAAAGCGGCTACTTCCTTCTCCTCTCTCTCTTACTTCCTGCTCCGCTCCGCTCCCGCAACTAGACTCCCTTCCTGATTGCGCAGAGGGGTGTTGTCTGGGATGGTGATCTGTTGAAGCTACCAAGTTAGGAAGAGAGTAGAAGAAACCAGATTTTAGTCCAGAGACTTGGGACTGGGAAACTGATCACAGAAAACTAACGTTTCCATCCCTTTCTCTTCCCTATCTCACTTCCTGTTTCAGAGGAAAGACTTCACATTAAATAGTTAAAATGATTGAGAATTGAGTTCCCATGTACAAAAGAGTTAATAAACCATGGAAAAGAAACACAAAACCAATTGTATCAGAATGGGTTTAACTTTCTAATTACTTCAGGATAGATTCAATTTGTTGAACTCCAAGGATTAGACCAAAATGTCCTTTCTTTTTTTAAAAATTAATTAATTTATTAATTATGTATACATTAGTCTGCCTCCATATATGCCCACACGGCAGAAGAGGGTGCCAGATCTCATTACAGATGGTTGTGAGTCACCATGTGGTTTCTGGGAATTGAACTCAGGACCTCTGGAAGAGCAGCCAGTGCTCTTAACCACTGAGCCATCTCTCCAGCCCCAAAAATGTCCTTTCTAAAAAAAAAAAGTTCTACTTTCAGTTTCTTTTTTTGTGTATTTTGCCTGCATCTATGTGTGTGTGTGTGTGTGTGTGTGTGTGTGTGTATACTGCATATATCCTGTCCCTGTAGAGGTCAGAAGAGGGCACAAGAACCCCTAGAACTGTGTGGTTGCTGGGAATAGAACCTGGGTTCTCTGGAAGAGTAATACATTTACTTAACCACTGAAATATTTCTCTAGTTACCCAAAATGTCCTTTTAACATACTAGTTCATCAAGGTGTGGTGAATTATGCTCGAAATCCTAGAATGCTGGTAAGCTGATATAGAAGAATTGCCATGAGTTCAAGGCCAGCCTGGCTGCAGAAGGAGACCCTTTTCCAAAAGACAAACTAATCAAACAAATAGCACCCCCCCTAGTCTACAATTCTAACATGATCTGAAACTGTAAAAATAACTTACCACTCTTCTCATAGTCAGTAAGCCAAATCTTTGTGAGTGTCCACAGAGATCAGAAGAGGGGTCAGATGCCCTGGAACTAGAGTTATCAACGGTTGTGAGCCACAGTGTGTGTATGTTTAATCAAATCCCATCCGCTAAACTACTGAGCCAGCTCTCCAGCCCCAAGATGTATTTCTAAAGGACTTCTGAATAAAGCCAGATGAGCAAACCATGCCAGACCAGGCCCTCAGTTGCTTGTGGTTTGTTGGGATCTCAAGAGCTGGCATCGTTGGCTGCCTTATTCTGCCAACCAGAGGGCTGAACACAATGGTAATCTCAGAGATTTCCCTCCCTAAAGCCATCTTGCCACTTTAACTGAAGAGAGATGTGTTTGGACTTAGGAGAGCAGCTGACAAGATTTGGTGGATTCAGGCTGTTAATAATATTATGTGGAAACATTTCTGCAGAGCTGGGTGTTCAGGTGTGGTGTGCCACTTACAAATGGAAGCCCACTCGTGTGTGACTTTGTGTGTGTGGTGAGTTTGTTTCAGAGAAATAAAAGGAGGAAGAAAGAAAAAGAAAAACATAGAGTCTGGAAACTTACTGAACAGCTTTAGTGGGAAAATAAGAAAAAAGTTAAATTGTTTTTTTTTTTTTCAAATTTAGAATGCATCCTAGCAGTGTTTAGAAAAAGTCACATGTGGTTCAAACCAGATGAATGATTGATACTAGCTGATAAATAAGTGGAAGTTTGGGAAAGCACCACACACACACACACACAATTATTGTAAGAGTATTACATTTATTCATCTCATATTCTTGAGACTTTTTAAAATATAATTTACAAATCAATTTTATCTTTTGTGGAACAATCACAAGTTTTTGAAATTTATTTTTCCTTGAGCTTGTGTATCCATTAAGAATGGTTAAAACTATATTTATCTTTTGTAAATGAATTGTTTTATTGAATCTCCAAGAAATATTTCCTAAAAGGCATGATTATGTAAATTTAATCTATACAACTCAAGCCTTTAAAAATGATGAGTTACAGGTAGTAAAATGTGCAATTGAGATAGTTATATATTAAGTATTAAAATGATGAGTTACAGGTAGTGAAATGTATAATTGAGATAGATATATATTAAGTATTTTGAACTGTCTTTTTTTTTTGTTTTTTTTTTGTTTTTCTAGGCAGGGTTTGTCTGTGGAGCCTGTCCTGGAACACACTCTGTAGACCAGGCTGGTTTTGAACTCCCAGAGATGCATCTGTCACTGCCCTCCGAGTGCTGGGGTTAAAGTCATGCACCACCACCACCCGGCAGATTGTCATACATTTTTAAAACATGAAAAACTAAAAGAAATTTACATTCTGTAATATTTATTTGGATGCAAAGAGTTAAGTCAGAGAGCATGTGCCAATCATTTGCTGTTAGGAAGAAGCTGTTTTTGTATTTGCTTTTGCTTGCAGTATAATTGCCTTTGATTTCTGACTCTTCACTGCTCTCCTTATCTAAAGATGTAGGGTCTACAGGTCATCTAGAAACTGCCATATCGTGAAAGTTCTTATACTGTACAGCGATGAGGCATGGTTTGCAGACTGCAATGTGGAAGGTGGCTGAAGGATTCAGACTGGTGATTTAGATGCTTCACAGTATTGGTGTTGATCCATCCCCAAACTTGTGTTTATAAACTTGACTTCAGCAGGATGCTGGAGGGATTAAAAGGAAACCACAGTACCAACAGACAGAAGGTGAGGAGAACGTGGAGCATGGTGTCCCGTTGGTTGCTCCTTCCCAGAGGTCTCGAAACAGCTTCTTAGGAGCTCCTAGGAACTTTCTCTTGGCATGCATGGAAGAATTTTTTTTAGCAACAAATGCTATACTTGTATTGTCTGTTTTTAGTTACTTGTTATTATGACTGGTTTTTAAAATAAATTTAATGGTGGTAAAAATAAAACAAGTTTGTCTGTGTCTTAAATATATGGTTCAATATAAATTTGTTTTTTTGCAGGACCCCTGGTGTACAGTCTAGGCCCAGCAAAAAAGATTACAGTGACTTTTTTGTTCTTAACTTTATGTGACCGACGCTCTGCATCCTATCTTAAAATGAAAGTCCAGTTGTTGACTGTGAAATCCAGACTTCACTGCATGGCAATATATTTCATTTTTTTTTCAAGAGCAGCATGAATCAACCAAGTACAGAGGAAATAATCCAACCATAACTTTATCTGAATTTTAACCAAATTAAATGTAAAGTTTAGAGATTAGTATACCTTTTTTAAGCCTTATGTAAGTAAGTCTTTCCACAACAATAATCAAAATGGACGCTAGTTATGCAAGAGGTTAGCAAGCTAAGTGTTTTCGTAGTTCTAATTCTGCTGTACAGTTTTTGATTTTAATGATGGATAAGTACATAAAATATATTTCATCATAAAAATACAAAATTTACTGTGAGGCCTCACAGCTTTCATTTTGATACCAATTCTGTTTAGACGTTTGTTAAGTTGAATAGAATTTGAGTCTGGTTTTTTTGGTGTGCAATGTTTTTATTCTTTTACAAGTTTCTTTAAATAATGTTTATAAAAACAAACAAAACTCGGGGAAATTGCCAGTGCTCCATATAATTTGGACTGAAACTCAGCTAGCCATGCCTGCATGAAGTATCAGGCTAAAAAGTACAGGTCTCACTGTATGCTTTCACTAAGGAAAATGCCCTTCCTTCCGAGATAACTAGCATAGCTAATGCTTTTTCCAAACATGTGCACTCCGAATATGGTCATGACCTTAGTAATGTCTGTGAGCACTTGGACGTATTTAAAGACAGCGGTTCCGCAATGCTTCGGAATGACCACATGTTCTTAACCTTTACTTACCCTACGGGTGGGTACTCATGGCAAAATGAATCTGAAGTCCTACTTCTACATTCATGTGTTTGGCTTTGCCCTTGGGTGACAACTATTGCAAGGCAGTGCCCTTTGTTATTCTTGGCAATGGAGGTAACAAAACAGCCCCACGGTAACATAACACAATAGCTCCCTTCCTAAAACAACTGCTGTTGGACAAATAGGTTGTTTATGTGCACTTGAATGAAAAGCTACAGGAATTGGGAGATTGGTGAGATGTGGGTCAATGGATGAAACTTTTCAGTTGGGCAGGAAGAAAAACTTGCAGAGATATATTGTGGTTCATAGTGACTACAGTTAACCATGATGAACTGAATACTTAAAAACTTCCAAGAGGAACTAGAATGTGGTAGGGTGCGTGCCTAGTATGCACAAGGTTCTGGGTTTGAACGTCAGCTCCCTCAAAATTTGCAAATAAAATGGATTCTTAAGAGTAGTTTTTAATCACAAAATTCCAAGTATATGAAGTAATTTTTTAAACTACGTGTATTTAGCTACCCCAACATATGTATGTTTTCAAACATACTTTTCAAAACACCATGTTTGAATTTATGCTGAAACAAACATTTATTTGTCAGTTAAAAGTAATAAAGTAGCAAACTGAGTCACCAAATAGAACAAGTTAAAGAGAAATAAAGATCATTTTGCCTTAGCAGCAGACATGAGCACTAGAGAGTTAACCTCAGCAAAAAGAAAATCCCAATAGTAGGTGACAGAAAGATGACATGTCGAAGTACTTGTTGTCAACTAGTTATGTAGGCAAGTAGCCAAACACTGGACAGAACCCCCAGGGCATGGAAGGGAGGAGGAGAGGAGAGCTTGCTGCTGGTTGCCACCTTAAAACACATGAAGTGTCAGATCTGATCCCTGGTTGTCCATAGTTCTAAAGGTCACATATTTTTGGAACACAGCCCACTAGTTTCATTTCAAGGGACATTGCTCTGCCCTCTGAGAAAGCAAGACAGACTCAACCCAATGAAATGATCTTAGCTACTCTTAGAGGAGGCTGAGAGTAGTGTGGCAATGACTGATGGTCTGGATCCAGATACCAACCTTGGTGTGGAATAGGGTTTCTTCAGCCTTCTGTTTATTTTTATGTACAATGAAGAAACTGCACTAGCTGCTCTCTAAAGACTTTCCTGGCACTGGTTTCTGAAACTGGAGTAAGTTTACAATTGATTTGAAAGTAGCGAAAGATGTTCACGAACAGTTCTGACATGAATATTACTTCAACTCCAAGATCCTTCTTGAAGAATAGTACATTGTAAACTTGACATACATATGCATGATTCCTTGTTCTTAAAGAAAGTGTATATTGTTTTAAAGGTTTGGCATATAGAATTCTGAGGAAGTATAATTGAAGGGAGACCTACATCTTCTGGACATGTGATGGGTGAAGCAGACATAGCTGGTACCCAGTAATTGGAAGCCAAGTTGTTCATTGCATTTTATTTCTATGAGCATCAGATAACTGTCGTCAATTGATGGGAAAGCTTTGATAACCAATTATCTTTAAGAGGTGGGACCAAGTTAGGGTATGGCTTTCTGGGACCCAGAGAGAAATGGGCATACAGCCCAGTTGCTCTCTCTCTGTGGTTCCCTCACAGCACAGCTGAGCTTGGACTTCTTTTTCCTTTTTTGTGAGTTTTTCCCTTATAATAAACAAGAATATAACTGTTTTATCTTTTAGATAGCCTGGTTATTTCCTGAATTGAGCTAACTTCTACAGTTGGTGCCCAACATGGGTCTCGAACCCATAACCCTGAGATTAAGAGTCTCATGCTCTACCAACTGAGCTGGCAAAGAGCTTGTACTAGTTTTTGGAAGAAATTAATAGCAATTATCCCAAAAGTGACAGACTTAACCTTATAAAGAGAACTTTTTGGATTCTTCCCAAAATTGTACATGATGCACCAATAACTGGAGCCTGTACATTTTATACCAATGCAAATAAATCAAGGAAAGCAGGCTACAAATCAGAAGGATTAAATAAGGTGGAACAAATCCCTTATAATTCTGCTATTCTTGTGGTACTAAGTGATTTTAAAGACCCTCTCAATATAGGTACTGATTCACAATACACAGAAAGAGTTGTCTTGCATATTGAAACTGCTGAATTTATACCAGATGAGAATTTACTTCATTACTCATTCAGGTTCAAGATATAATCAGGAATGGACTCTGTCCTATGTACATAACACATTTCCAATTCCATAGGGGTCTGACAGGTCCTCTAGCACAAGATAATGCAGAAACTGATCAATTATTGATTGGAAGCGTGTTGCAGGCCTCAGAATTTCATAAAAACATCATGTCAATAGTAAAGGTTTAAAGAGTTTCCTCAAGTCCAAATGGATCAAAGACTGCAACATAAAGCCAGCCACACTGAACCTTACAGAAGATAAAGTGAGAAGTACAGTTGAACGCATTAGCACAGGAGACCACTTCCTAAATATAACCCTAGCAGCACAGACACTGAGAGAAACAATTAATAAATGGGACCTGAAACTGAAAAGCTTCTGTAAAGCAAAGGGCACAGTCAACAAGACAAAACAGCAGCCTACAGAATGAGAAAAGTTCTTCACTAACTCCACATCAGACAGAGGTCTGATCTCCAAAATATACAAAGAACTTAAGAAAATGGACACTAAAAGAACAAATAATTCAATAAAAAATGGAGTACAGACTTAAACAGATAACTCTTAACAGAGGAATCTAAATTGGCTGAAAGACACTTAAGAAAGTGTTCAACATCCTTAGTCATCAGAGAAATGTAAATCAAAACAACTCTGAGATTCCATCTTATACCTGTAAGAGTAATCAAGATGAAAAACACTGATGACAACTTATGCTGGAGAAGTTGTAGGGTAAAGGGAACACTCCTGCATTGCTGGTAGGAATTCAAGCTGGTACAGTCCCTTTGGATGTTAGTGTGGAAATTTCTCAGAAAATTAGGGAACAACCTTCCTCAAGACTGAGTAATTCTATTTTGTGTATATATCCAAAGGATGCTTAATTGTGCCACAAAGACATATACTCAATTATGTTCATAGCAGCATTGTTTGTCATAGCCAGAACCTGGAAACAACCTAATGCTCCTCCACTGAAGAATGGATAAGGAAAATGTGGTACATTTTACACAATGGCGTACTATACAGCAGAAAAAAAAATGACTGCTTGAATTATGCAGGCAAATGGATAGATCTAGAAAAAAACTCATTTTTGAGTTAGATAGTACAGACCAAGAAAAATAATTATCACATGTACTCACTCATAAGTGTTTTTTAAACATAAAGCAAAGAAAACCAGCCCACAAATCACAATCCCAGAGAACCTAGGCAACAATGAGGATGCTAAGACAGACTTACATAGATATAATCTGCATGGGAAGTAGAAAAAAAGCAAGATCTCCTGAGTAAATTGGGAGTATGGGGACCTTGAGAGAGGGTTGAAGGGGAGGGGAGAGGTAGAAAGGGGAGCAGAGAAAGATGTAGAACTTAACAAAAATCAATAAAAAAATTAAAAAAGAGTTTCCTATTACATGGCAATAAGATATGGAGATTATAAGGAGATGTCCTACTTGCTCTTTTTTATAACTAAACACTGTTGCCTGCAGGGAGTAACCCAAAGGGTACTCAAAGGAATGATATCTGGCAGATGGATGTGTTCTACTTTATGGAATTTGGAATGTTAAAATATGTGCACCACACTGTAGACACTTATTCAGGTTTTCAATGGGCAACTGCTTTGAGCTTGGAAAAGGCTGATTCAGTAATCATGCATTTATTAGAAGTTATGGGCATCATAGGCATTCATGCACAAATAAAGACAGACAATTGTCCAGCATAAGAAAATGAAATGTTTTTGCTTATTATAATATAAAGCATATAACAGGTATACCAAATAATTCTACAGGTCAGACAGTTATAAAAAGGTAACATTGAACTATAAAGCACATGCTAAACAAACAGAAAGGGATGGAAAATACCCCCCAGAAATAGATTGCCTAATGATTTATTAACCTTGAATTTTTTAATGCTAATGAGAAAGGAACAATAGTAGCAGAGGGACATTGGATAATTGTTATACATGTAGTCAGATTAATTAGGTTCTTTAGATATATAGAAATTGTATTCTGCCTAGATAGCTAATCTTCAACCACTTCAAAATTCTGTAGAACATGACATTTAAATAACTCAGGGTTCTGTTTACACGAGACACAATTGTTCCTGAAAGCACCAATCTATTCCTGAGAGAATGTTGATCACGGAAGACACTCCACTTGGAGTTTTTTTTTTTTTTTTCTTGGCACAATTGGCCTTTGGGCAAGGAAATGTGCATGCCTCAACCACTGACAAAGTACATGGTGTCCAGACTGGATGAGAAGGACACAAGGAAAAGGACTGCCAAGCCTTGCCAAGAAAGGGTAAGAAGGTTCTGAAAAATTTCCTGCCTCTAAAAATGGTCTGTCAGTTATGCTAGGCCTTAGCCAAACTTGGTTGCTTCAACATTGCAAATGAGACTTTGAGTGGTTGCTCAGGTAGCCAATTGTCTCCATCATATACTGCTCACTTTGGAAACTGCTTGACTGAACTTTCTGCCTACTCACGTAATATTATCTCCCTTCTCAGGCCTTCGATGGGATTGAAGATTAGACAGTCGTAGTTACCTTCCTCTTATGATTTAGCCAAGCCTATTTCCAATGCAAGACTTAGACTCTTTGGAATAGAATGTTTATTAAAACATTTGTCATGTGTTCCTTGCTTAATATTGTTTATGTTGGTTGTATTTCATATCTGTTCCCATTGTATACAGTTTTGTATTGGGTTTCAATCACTCTTATTTTAGACAAAAGGGGGAGGTGATGGGGAAGCTTTGCTAACCAATTATCTTTAAGAGGTGGGACCAAGTTAGGGTGTGGCTATCTGGTACCTGAAGAAAAACTGGCACATGGCCCAGGTTCCCTCACAACACAGCTGAACACGGACTTCTTGTTCCTGTTTTGTGAGTTTTTCCCTTATAATAAATAAAAATATAATTGCCTTATCTTTTAGCTAGCCTGGTTATTTCCTGAATGAAGCTAACATCTACAGTCAGTGGCCTTTTTTTTTATTTTAAAGAAAGCACCAAGCTTTCTGAACTCTCACAAACGGAGAACAGAAGACTTCCAGTCACTTACAGCTTTGGTATTTATCTCAGCCCCTTCTTCTGTCCATAGATTCTTAGGTTTCGTTTTCTTGATTGTGTTCCATAGTTCTTGGACATTGTAGTAATTATCATTTTTCCTGCCTTAGTTGCAGTTTAATGAAGCTGTTCCTCAATTTCCCCCCATCCTTAATATTCTTCCTTCTGCTTTGTTGAGACTATTGCAGATGCACTGCATTTCCTATTTCATCTTATTCATTGATGTTTTTATTTCTAACATTTAAGGTTTGTTTTCCCAAAAATCTCAATTTCCTTGCTGAAATCTTTACCATGTTGCTACTTTTTTACCCCAACCATATTGTTGATTTTCTCATCCGTTTTGACAATCTGTTCCCCCATGTTGCCAACTTTCTTTTTAGGGTCTGAAATGAGTTGTTCTGCTCACTTGTATTCTCTTTCAGTTTACTGATGAATTTTACTAGAAAGCTTTTGAAATTTTTACTGATATCAGAGTCTTTGAGTTAAGTAGTTGAGGAATTATGATCTTTTGGAGGAGTTCTGTTGCCTGGCATTTTCCTTTGTTATGTTTCTAGCTTTGTGATTTGTGCATCTGTTAGTGTGGACATCTTTTCTGAATTTGGGGTGCATTTTCCTATGGAGCAGATTACTCTGCAAGTCTCAGTTCTGAGTACCTTTTGTTGAGGAGCAAACTCTACAGCAGCAGCAGCAGCAGCAAGTGTGACGTGTGGATGTTCTGTGCTCACAGGTCTGTGTGACGTGTGGATGCTTTGTGTTCACAGGCCTGTGTGACCTGGGGATGTTTTGTGCTCACAGGCAAGTGGGACATGTGGATGCTCCGTGCTCATAGGCCTGTGTTTTCTGTTCTCTTCTGTGTTTTCAGGCAAGTGTGATGTGTGGATGCTCTGTGCTTATATGCGAGTGTGATATATGGATGTTTTATTCTTATAGGCCAGAGGGTAGCTCCGTTCTTACAAATAATTTCTTCTTCAAGGTGGCTTTCAGTTGCTGCCCTCTGGGAAACAGCCTGGGAAACAGGGAAGTCCCTCTGCTACTGACCCATCTGCTGGAGGAAACACTGATGCTGTGGGATAATGCTCTTATGCCCTGTAAAGATTTGTCACTCTTATTGGTTTAATAAAACACTGATTGGCCAGTAGCCAGGCAGGAAGTATAGGTTGGGCAACCAGACTAGGAGAATCCTGGGAAGAGGAGAGACTCAGTCTTCAGTTACCACCCAGACACAGAGGAAGCAAGATGAAAATGATGCATTGAGAAAAGGTGCCAATCCTCATGGCTAAACACAGATAAGAATTATGGGCTAATTTAAGTTTCTGAACTTTTCCAGTATCCTTTCATTTCCTTGGTGGTTTTCTGAAGCTTTTATCCTGTTTCTTTCTTTAAGAGAACGTCTACTTTTTTTTTATACATTTTAAATTAATTACATTTCTTTTTTGAGAGTTACATACACACACACACATGCACACACATGCACACACACACACACTGAGTTCTGATTTTCCCTAGACTGAACCCCCCTCTTATTTCCTTCCCTCCCCAACTAATCCTCACCTTTTAACAACTCTCTCACCATCGAGTCTTTTTGTTTGTTTTTGATTTTTACTTGTGTCCTACTGAGTTTAGCGAGGACTATCTGTATGACTGTAGGTTTGGAACTGCCCACTGGAGCCTGATGGGGTCACAGACAATGACTCCCTCTCTCCCATAATCTGTCAGGAGCCAATAGTTCAGCATATGGGATAGGGTCCTATGTGCTCCTCCGTCATCCATGACTGACTGTTGACAGGACCAGGCTCAGTGAAGCTGACAGCAGTTATGAGTTCAGGTTTGTGATGGCCGTGTTATCCCTAGAATATGGAATTTTGCAGCCTTCCTCCATGTCTTCCAGCTCTTTCTGAAAGGTCCTTCTAACAGAGGGGGTGGTATACACACCTTGTTTAAGGCTGAACCTTCAATTGTCACTTATTCTCAGCACCTTGAGAAGCAATAAATCTCTCAGGCACTGCCATTCACTACAGAGGGAGGCTCTTCCGATAAAGGCTGACAGTAGTACTCGTCTATGGGTATAAACATAAGTATTTAGAAGGCAGTTTGTTACTTTGTTAATATAAGTAAATAATAGTGGTGGGTCCTTCCCAACCCCACTCATAGTACCTATTGCTTCCGTAGACATGGCCTTTTGGCTGGGTTACAGTACTAGGCATGGTGTTATGGCTTTCTCCTTTTCGGAATCACATAAGAGACAGCCTCTAGTCCACCATCATATCTGGAGGTACTTTGTTTTTTTTTTTTTTTTTGATTTTTGGCTGATTTTGTTATCAAGACTATACTAGCCTCAAATAAAGAACTGGTGATGTTTCCTCTTATTTCTTTTCTAAAAATCCTTGTTTGTGGTCAGTGTTCTACCACTACCACTTTCAAAGGCTGACACAAAAGTTGTTGAACCAGTTCTTGAAGTCTTTTGAAAATATGTCATATACATCTCTTTTAATGAAATTTAAATATGTCTACCTTGGAAGATTAGTATTTTGGTAAGCTATAGCAGCAGAGCAAGTGCACAGAGCTAACTCAATATCCCTTTCTGGTTCTGTCTTTAGTCTCAGCTTTAGGAGGGAACCGATGTCTTTCTTTATTACGAGTGTATATTTTTGGGTAAAATTTCATAAAAGTTAGAGTTGGAGAAAAAATTAATTACTAATTTACTATCTCTTAATCGATTCAGAGTTGTAGAATCCAGCATCTGGGGGGGGGAGGGGAGGAGTCTTCTTGTTCAAGTTTCTGGATCTTCCTGCAAGGTTTTGGAGAAGTGTTCTGGTGAGCAATAGCAATTATACCTCCAATCTCTTGATCCTCAGCTGATAGAAAAGGAAGGAAATCTAATTCAAAGGAGCAATAAAAGACAGTCTATTCCAGAAACAGAGAGCATACCCCGCAAGAACATGATTTTTTAAAAGCTCTTACCTGGATGAAACAGAGTTCTTTAACTAGATCACCATACCAACTTGATCCAGTGGATTATCATGCCAACCAATCCAAGGAATTTTTTCCAAAAACCTTTGTTGTAAAAGTTCAGCCCCCTTTCAACTGCCAGACGATTGGGTTTCTGCTTGTAGTAACTGCTCATTTATGTTCTTTATTATCTAACAAGGACTTTCTAAACATTTTACTTCACATAATTCACTCCCGCACACACAAGACTGACTTCATGGGAGACACTTTTCTTGTCAGGGTTAAATCTGAGACACAAGTTCACTTCAGAATTTACATGGAGTAGAATATAGCATGTGGATAGTAATGGTGCGACCTATCTCACATCTGTAATTCTAGCCTAACTGCTGAGTTTTCCAGAGAGGGCCAAGATTACCACTCACACGTGCTCATTTCTAACTTGCAGTTGCTACCAAAGTAAGTATCAGAGGGTACATGGGGCTCTTAAGAATTGAAGATGCTCCCATGGAGCTCACTATCTCAGGACCCAGCAATACCTCTTTTGGGTATATATCTAGAGGATGCTCATTCATACCACAAGGACATGTGCTCAACTATGTTCATAGCAGCAGTGCTTGTCATATCCAGAACCTGGAAACAACCTAAATGCTCTTTGACTGAAGAATGGATAAGGAAAATGTGGTCCATTTACACAATGGAGTAATACACAGCAGAAAAAAAAATAACAGCAGCTTGAATTTTGCAGGCAAATGGATGTGGCTGGCAAACATGATACTGAGTGAGGTAACCCAGATGCAGAAAGACAATTATCATATGCACTCACTCATAAGTGGTTTTAAAACATAAAGGAAAGAAAACCAGCCTACAATTCACAATCCTAGAGAATGTAGACAGCAATGAGGACCCTATGAGAGACATACATGGATCTAATCTACATGGGTAGTAGAAAAAGACACGAACTCCTGAGTATATAGGGACCATGGGGACCATGGGAGAGAGTTGAAGGGGAGGCGAGAGGCAGGGAGGGAAGCAGAGAAAAATGTATAGCTCAATAAAACCAATACAAAAAACAATACACCCCCCAAAACAAACAAAAAAGAATTGAAGATGCTGGAACTCGGAGAAAACTTGCCCACCAAAACATGGCTCTGTACTATTTCTTTTTATGCTTTTCTCTTCCTTCCTTTTAAAAATTAATACAACTTTTATTCAGGTATGATGTGCATGCAGAGATGCTTACTTTTTTGCAGTATATAGTCATATATTTTGTCGAATTCATACAGGACTAGGATTCTCATCACAATCAAGATGTAGAACAGCTTGATCACACAGAAACCCCAAGTGAAAACAAACCAGACCTCCACTCTCTTCTCTTCAAGCTCCTTTGTAGCAGCTCCTGCACTCGGTTGTCAGTAGCAGCTCTCTAAGGGCAGCTGTGGGTACCTTTCCCGTCTACTCGTCTTTCTATCCGTGGACTGCCTCTCTAGCAGAACCATGCACTTTGTAGATTTACTTGTGTGGCTTCTTTCGTTTATCGGTATGCATTTGAGAATCAGCCAAGTTGCAAGATTATGCTTGATCCTTTTCAATTCTGAGGTACATTCCATTGTGATGAATGTTTCACTCTTTGCTCGCCCATTCACTAGCTGGAGAGTATTTGGATTCATGGCTGTGTTTTTAAGTTCCCTTAATTTTTTTTTCTACAGTATATTCATGAATAAATTCTCGCAGGGTATTTCCTGTACCAAGCTGTCCTTAGGTGGAAGATGGGAACTGTTTTCAGATACGATCCTGGGCCTATGTTTTCCTTTGCAATCAGGACCACAGTTGGCGAGCAATGATGCCCTCGGTTTCTTGAAATACAGACCCCCTAAAGCATTTAGTTTTTAGTAACTTTTTTTTTTTTGTGTGACAGAGTCTCACTATGTAGTCTTGCCTGACCTGAGCCTGCTACATAAACCATGCTGGCCTCAAGCTCTGAAAGTTCAATCTTCCAATAGTTGGTTCTTATACATTATTATACTCCATTCTGTTTTTCAAATTGTTGGCCTCTTTTTCTTGTTTTGAAGATTTATTTATTATGTACACAGTGTCTGTCTGCATGTATGTTTACAGGCCAGAAGAATTCACTAGATCTCATTATAAATGGTTGTGAGCCACAATGTGGTTGCTGGGAATTAAACTCAGGACCTCTAAAAGAACAGTCAGTGTTCTTAACCTTTGAGCCATCTCTCCAGCCCCATGGCCTCTTTTTCTTTAATCATCATTACCCCCCTCCACCCCTATGCAAATATATAGTTGTAACCTGCTCAGTCCATATACTCGTACTTATATGTATGTTTTAGGACTGACCTTTTGGTGTTGGACAATCAATTTACGTTCTCTTCTCTGAGGAGTACCATTTTTTCACTCAGCATGCCTTAGGTGCCTATTGTTCTTTGTCAAGGGTTGAGGCCTCATTAATTTTCCCGACTTCCACACCAGCATGCCTATGGCTGTCATCCTTGCTCAGGTCATGTTTAGGCATGAAACTTTATAGATATAGTTTCAGACATTTATAGGAGACATAGTATCATAGCAAATTACCTGTACCTCTGGCTTTTACACCTGGGTTGAGCCTTGTCTTGGGTTTAGGTCCTGAGGTAGGAATGGGTAAGAGCGCAAGGAAAAATTTTGATCACCAGGTGGATTGCACTCAAGTAGCTCCAAATAACTCAAGCTGTCTCTATTTAAACTCTAACAGAGTTTTTTTTTTTTCCTATCAGGCTTACACGAACAGCTTTATTATTGGCTCCTATTTTTGACTTTTAAGAAATAAATCAATTTAAGGAATACATCTTCGCCATTTGAAAGCCCTATTGTTCCCCTTTATGCCTCCCCCAAACACAACTTCCCATTGCCTGCATAGCCTTATTCTATACAGAATTCAGCATTTTTGCAGCCTTAATTAAATACGGAGCCAGACACATCCTCCTCTTGCAGCACTTCTGTCAGCTGGCAGCTACTTGTGGTTACAAAGCTGAAAAGTAATAGACATGGGTTCAGTGCTTTAAGGACAACAGTGTTCAAACCAAACAGTTCTTTCATGTCTGCAAGATATGCTTTTATACAGCTTCCTCAATCTCTCTGAAAAAGGCAGACTTTGATAAAACATTTTTTTCCCATCTCACTATTCCATGCTTCTTCCACCAATATCAGCTCCTGTGTGTGGTAAAGATGGCTCTCTCCATCCCATATTTTACATTGTATTTTCCCCATTGTATCATACCAGACAGATCCTACCATTGACTGTATGTGCTCGGTGTCTAGGGAACTTACTCTCAACTGTAGGTGCTATGTGTGTTCTTGAGGCTTTTCTCCTATTCTGTGTATGCAAGCTTTACTCTCCTTTCCAGAACTGTGAGACATGGTTAATGTTCCAAGCATTGTGTTCTCATATGTACCTGTTTCTATTGAGTCAGAAAAGTTCCCAGACTTAGACATTGTAGTTAGTAATTCCAGATAAGAGACTTGAGAAACACTAGCTACCTGCTGAATCTCAGGCAAAAATATTCAGAAAAGAACAGCATTTCTAGGGAAAATTATAACTGTTGCATGTGTGACTGATGAAATAAAACTAAAAACCATCCCAAGAATCACCAATATAATGAGAGAGAAAAGTGTCTATAAGTTGCATGAATCTTGCAAATTCCTACGCTGTTCATGGTCTACTGGTCCTTGCCAAGTGAGAATTTGTTTCCATCAGTGCCTTGCCCTGAGGAACTCCATTGGACAGGTAGTCATACGCTGATCCAAGACTAGGTTACGTGGCTCCCGACAATTTTACAACCTTTCTACCATTTATTCTGAAATTATCTCTGAACTCAAGGTGCAGGAGTTATAGTACACATGAATTAATTGGTGCTGGGCTCCACAACTCTACATTTTGATCAGTGTGGTTTTCTGCAATGACCTTTGCCCATGCAAACAGAACTTTCCTTAATGTGAGGTGAGAACCACATTTACCTTGAATATAAGGATAGATTTTCAGAGTGTGGTTAAAACTTACGCTGGTTTAGAAAAGGAGTGGTTGTAGGATTTCCTTCAAGATTCATGACTAGCCCAGAGCAATTGACTAGGTTTCCATCAGTAATTGACTAGGTTTCCATCACTAGGCATGTTTCCCTCTTGTTAAGTGTGCCTGAAGCTCAATTACAGAGCTGTTGGTTCCTGCTAGGACATGCATGCCATTATTACACTGTTAGGGTGCTATGCTGGTCGTTGTTGTGGTTCATAGGGGTCATAGCTGGCTAGGGACTCTTGCTTACTTCTGTTCTTTGGAATTGTGCATGGTACCTTCTGATACCGTGAAAGTTAATCTGTTGCCCACCATTTTAAAAACTTGTGTGCGAGTGTGTGTGTGTCTATGTGCGAGAGTGTTTGCATGTCTGCTCATGAGCACAAACATGTGATCGATTGTGGAAGCCAGAAAAGTGTGTTGGATATTCTGGGATTGGAGTTTAGGTGGTTGTGAGTCACCTGATGAAACTTCTGGAAACCGCAGCTCTTCTGCAAGCACCCTTAGCCATTAAGCAAACATCCCAGTCCTTATAGTTTTTATTTTAAGAATTATCTCTACATCTAAAGCATTTTTTTTGGTATTTTTTTGTGATGTGAATTAAAGTCGGAGCCTTGTGGATGCTAGGCTCTACCACCCTTGACCTTAAATCTTTAAAAAGGTGAAACTAAAGTTATATCATTTTTTGGGAAATTTTGGCATTTGTATCTGTAGCAAGTCACAGCTCATACCGATAAAGTGTCTAGCAGAAGTTCAGTGCTAGTTTGCATTCTGGTAATGCACATGATTTGTCTCAGGGACGCCTGTGGTCTGCCTAGATTTTCCTCTTCCATCAGATATTGCCTGAATGAAATTTAATTGCTTTTACCACTTCAGTCAGAGTTCCTGTTACTTGTCTGAGAATTCTTTAAACTCATATTTGGCATATTTTATCACATGTCCTACCGTTGAGCAAATCCAGAAAATGTTTTATGCAATTGTTATCTGGCTTGCTATAGCCATTGCTCTCTGCACAGCTGAGGCCGTGTCTCCTAGTAACACATTCAAACCATATATTGTATTAGCAGAAAGAAAGCTTCCAGTTTTCAGCTAAGTTATGGCTTGTTCACTTTTTCTTCAGCATTATTTTTACTGTTTAACTTTTTTTAAAAATATTTATTTATTTATTATGTATACAATATTCTGTCTGTATATATGCCTGCAGGCCAGAAGAGGGCACCAGACCCTATTATAGATGGTTGTGAGCCACCATGTGGTTGCTGGGAATTGAACTCAGGACCTTTGGAAGAACAGGCAATGCTCTTAACCTCTGAGCCATCTCTCCAGCCCTACTGTTTAACTTTTTAAAACTTAAAAAAAATGTCTAAATTAAGAATCACCTTTTCATGTTATACACAGATCAAAATTACAGAAACTATAGCCGTGCTATTCTTGCTTCTTTCTCCACCAGTTTTTTCCTTCTCTATTTATCTTTTTATTTTTTCCCTGTTTGTGATAAATCTCATTAATCTCAGGCTTGAATTTCTATATAGCCAAGGATGACTGACCTTGAACTTCTAATCCTCATAGCTCTACCACCAGAATACAGGTGTGCCAGGTATATTCAGTGCTGAGGATTTAGACCAGAATTTCATGATTTCTAGGCCAGCACTCTACAACTGGGCCACATGCTCAGCCCTTCTCCAGGAGTTTAACATGTGAAATCAATGCAAAATTTTCAACATACCTTTCATAACTGGTCTAGGCTAGTTCAAGTATCCTACCAACAATTTTTAATTATTTTATTTTATTTTTTTGCAGTTGCACTGGGGATTGAGCCTAGGGGCTGACAAGCAGTAGATGGAGTTCTTTACCACTAAGCTATACTTCTCACCCCAATTATGACTATTAAAAATCACATCTATAATAAGCTTTTTATTACCCATTAAACTGATAATCACCACCAAACCTGACAGCAGTCATTCGCCTTGTTCTTATTTTTCCATCCATTTAAATGTTGACATTCTGGGATTGTCCTTTGAAACATTTCTTTTAATTCCAGGTTCATCTTTGTGCCATCTTTTGTGGGTAGAGTACCACGCTCAAATGTTTGCTTAAATAATGCTCACATTAGAGTACTACTCAGTGGTAAAAACCAATGACATCTTGAATTTTGCATGCAAATGGATGGAAATAGAAAACACTATCTTGAGTGAGATAACCTAGACCCATAAGGATGAATATAGTATGTACTCACTCATTAGTGGTCTCTAGCCATAAACAAAGGACATTGAGCCTATAGTTTACAAGCCTAGAGAAGTCAAATAACAATGTGAACCCAAAGAAGAACATATATAGATCCTCCTGGAAATTGGAAGCAAACAAGATTGCCGGGCAAAAGTTGGGAGAATGGGGGTGTGGGTAAGGGTGGGAATGGGGATGGGGGAAGGGGAGAGGGGGAGAGAGAACGGAGAAGGGAAAGACTGGGGAGAGCTTGGGGGAGTGGGAGGGTGGAGATGGAGGAAGGGTGGATATAGGAGCAGGGAAGAAGATATCTACATTAAGGGAGCCACTTTAGGGTTGGCAAGAGACTTGGCTCTAGAGGGGATCCCAGGTGTCCATGGGGATGTCCCCAGCTAGGTCCTTGGGCAGCAGAGCAGAGGGTGCCTGAACTGGCCTTGACCCACTATCACACTGATGATTATCTCGAATATCACCATAGAACCTTCATCCGGCGACGGATGGAGATAGAGACAGAGACCCTCATCAGAGCATCAGACTGAGCTCCCAAGGTCCAATTGAAGAGCAGAAGGAGGAAGAAGATGAGCAAGGAAGTCAGGACCGGGAGACAGCATGCCTGATCTAATGAAGCTCACCAAATTCAGCTGGACTGGGACTGACGAGCATGTGATCAAACCGGACTCTCTGAATGTGGCTGACAATGGGGGCTGACTGAGAAGCCATCTATATTAGCACTGGGACTTATTTCTACTGCATGTACTGGCTTTTTGGGACCCTAGTCTATTTGGATGCACACCTTCCTAGGCCTGGAAGGAGGGTGGAGGGCCTTGGACTTCCCACAGGGCAGGTTACCCAGCCTTCTCTTAGGAGGGAGGGGGAGGGAGGAGGGTGAGTATGGGGGAGCGGGAGGGAAATGGGAGGAGGGGAGGAAGTGTAAATTTTTGAATGGAAAAGAAATAAATAAAAAATGCTCACATATTTTAAATTACACTGTTATACCACACGAGACATTTAATTTCTTTGTTTGGCTTTTGTGTGTGTGTTCCATCTTTTTTTTTTTTTTTTTAGTTCTAGAAATTACCACAAGTGGTTTTGAATAATTATTTATTCAAATAAATCAGCAACATTTTTTGTTCTTTCAATTGCGAATCTGTTTTTTAGTCAAAAACTAGCCTCAGTGGAAAATTCCAATCTTGTAGGCTGATGGTGAAACACTATGGTAATAGCAACAGACTTCGAGTGCTGTTTTTGCTCAATCTGGAGTGCTTCTTCAGTCTCCTGTAGTACAGCTCACATCCTCATGTGATCCGGCCTCTGTCCAAATGGCTCCTCACAGAGGAGCCTACTAAATGCCTTCTCTACCAGCTCCTTGCTGTTATTTGTATTCTTTTATTCTACTTTCTTTATAGCACACATGGCTTGCTTGTCATGTGCCCCTCCCATTGCAACAGAAGCTACAGGAGCACAGCGAGCTGCTTGTTTCTCTCCATCTTAACTGCCCCCCCCCGCCCCCCCCCCCACAAATCCGGGACTAAATCAGACATGACAACAACTTTTGATTACGCATTCAGGAACCAACTAGAATTTCAGCCTCTTCCTTAAGGGAGTAGGAAAAGTAATGGTTCAGTGCATATTGTAATTTGTGCGCATTGCAGATGGTTGCCTTTTAGGACTAGTTTGTGCTTTTCTATTCTCTCTCTCTCTCTCTCTCTCTCTCTCTCTCTCTCTCTCTCTCTTCTGCTTCTGCAACTTGAAAAGAAAATGGATTTGAAGTTGGGGGAAAATTGTGTCCTGGTATCAAGTTAGAAGAAGAGCCAAAGTTTATTGCTCTTGTCGTAAAGAGAATAAATAATATCTTAGTGAGGCTTTCTTTTTTTGAGACAGGGTTTCTCTGTGTAACATCTCTGGCTGTCCTGGAACTTGCTTTGTAGACCAGGTTGGCCTCAAAGTCATAGAAATACACCAGCCTCTGCATCCTGAGTAAAGGGATAAATGCTTGTACCACCACCTACTTCATTTTCATACATTTTTAATGGTTTTAATTAAAAAAATTTTCAAATACTTAACTAAAGAAAAGATAAATAATTGTTGGTCTTCTTTCTTAACTAACGTGCTTTGTGGCTGCTTTTTTAGTTTGTCAGATATTCTAGGGTTTATGAATTACTTTGGTAAATGTTACTCAGAAGGCCCACAAAAGTCTGTTAAATCGTTGGGTCTCATTCAAATCTCTTGAGTGGAATTGAAAATCAAAACAGAGAATGTCCTCAAAATAATGCAATATTGGTTGGTCAAGCTACTTGACTATAACTGATTCATGTCAACAATGGGCTTGTTTCTTACATATTTTTGAGGGTGTGGAGAAAATTTTTCTTCCTCATATTTCATATTTTATGAAAAGAGAAGAGTATGGAAATGGACCTTTAGACGTACAGATCTCAGGGGAAGCAGGCACTAACTGTGGTATTCATTGGAAGTTGGCAGCGATTTCAGGACAGCTAACTTCTCTGCACATACTGTGTCAGAGGAATTTTACTCGCAAATGTCAAGAATTTTTCATGTTCTAGCCAAGTAAGTCATACTGCTGTCTGAAACTCTCAGCACCAGCCCACAGAGTTGCCCATTTCCAGGCTGAAGGATTTGCACAATTGTCAGAGAGTCTTAACGAAGAAGAGAGAGTGTCCATGAAGGAGCCAGCTATTCCACAGAGGTTGTTACAGTTAGCTGAAAGATTTCGATTTCATTCTACTGGTGGCATTCATGTGGCTTTTGTCATGGAAGTGACACCATGATGGGAGCGTTTCACCTTGTCCCGACTTCTGCATCACGGCTGGCTGGTGTTATGCGATTTGTGGGCAGGGTCACATGTGTGAGCCACATGTATGGAGAGGCTTCTGGACACAGACGCAAGACCTCTCAGGTCAGGGCACGCTGGCTACTTTGCTTTGACACCTAAAATGACATATTTTCTCATTTCTCAGTTTCCTCTCTGAAAAGGAGACTACAATGCTTTTTATTCTGATTTCCCAAGACTTTTCAGATGGAGCTATGAATGCAGAAAGCCTCTATGTGTATAAAATGCTCTACATGGCTCTCAAGGAAGATTTCCATTAGTGGTATTATAAGTTTTAAAAATAAGAAAGGGATTTGAAAAGTCGTGAGCAGTTGGTGAAGTGCAATACTGAAAAGATTGCATAGTCTAAGCAAAGGGGAAAAAATGGGCTCACTTCGACAGTGTTTGAAGAACCAGGCAATGATTGCTTGTCTGATTGCTTTTAAGTTTCCCTATGTGACATGGCCCCATGGACCCAAGGCTACCCTGAGCATTTCAAATTAACCCCAAGATAGCTTCAGATCTCTTTTTGGGCTAACACATCCCTTTCTTTTCTCTAGATTTCCTTGTTTTTTTTTTTTTTCCCCCCCCAAAGACTGTGTTGTGTACGGATGCTGAAATCTTGAGCCCCTCCAGTGATGGGGTAGGGAAAGTGGCTGCCCATGGAAAAATGCAAGGCATCTGGAAACAGTGCGCAGTGGATGTAATGTACCTCGGTGACCAACTGGCTGACTGTATCCTGTTCTCTCATTCTTTTATTCCCTCCAGACACCACTGGTTTTTTTTTCTTCCTTTTCTTTTCTTTCTTTTTTTTTTTTTTTTTTTTTTTGCCGGCCCTGAGTAGTAATGACTTCTTCATCTGGCACCACTACTGGAGAAAGCATGAGGGCCTTCCCAGGCCACATTGGTCATGGCCCATTTCTATTGGTTGGGTGGGATGATGGACGAGCAGCAGATGCTGCTGTCAGCCTGGCTCCATGGCTCAGTCCCCAGAGATTATTGATACTCATTAATGGCCAGTCAGCTGCTTGGTAGAGGAACTCCAGGATCAATAGAGTGGCTCCCAGAAAGCAGTAATTCCTGAGTTCTGTGACATAATACAAGTATCCTCATAGCCACTACATTGAAACTTGAAGCTGAGTATACCCTGTTAAGCCTGCACTCTCAGAGAGGCAGATAAGTAAAACTCATTGACTCTCCCTGTTCTGGAGTTTCTGAGATGGGATGATGCCTGATTTCTGGTCACATCCTCCTCACCAGCTGAATTAACCGATGCACTATTCTTACTTAGTGCATGCCTGGCAAGTGCCAGCTTGAGCAACCCCGGTCACAGTGGTCACAGGACTGCAGAATGTCTAGTTAAACCCTTTTGATTTTGCTTAATTTTTTCTCACTCTGGAAAGGCTATCCTACCATCCACCAGTTTGCATAGAGAATTGTGCTACACTTACAAAGTGAAGACATGTTTCTGCAAACATTGCTGGGTGTAGGTAGGGATGGAGGGGCACCTGGACCCAGTTTCTTCTATGAATCAGATGCCGCTAGATCCAGTTCATGTGTGAGTGTACAAGCCAGAACTGGATATGAGTCTTTACTGAACAGCTGAGGACTGTCTGGTGCATTTCAGTGAAAATCTTATTAGGCAGAAGGCGGAGTTTGGGACTGATTAAACACAGCAGCTGTTACCATCCGTCACCCTTTCCCTGACCAATGGGAAGGGTGTTAGACCTGCCTGGGGGTGAGATGGGCTGACTGCTAACTGAAAATGAGGAAATCATTACTCAGGCGTGTCAGACAAACCTCTGCAGTGTCATGATGGAGCATGTGACTAAGTCACTCTTTTGTGAGATTAAAGACTTTTCAGATTCAGAAATATTTTCTTGAATACAGCACGTCACTGCATGGCAATGTCTTGATCTGTTATATGACGGCATGGTTTACAGTTAATGTGCTATTTTGGATGAGTTGACACAGTTCACAGGGCTGACTAGATGTGTCTTTAATGTGGAGGAGTTTAGATAGGAAACATTAATTGTTTGAATTAAACCTGTCTGGTAAAAATTGGAATGTATGAACTTACCCATTAATAGAGTATAAGTAAGCTGAGCGAAGGTTTTAAAATAGTATGGAAATTGACTTTTTCCTTTTAGCAGTGATTTCTCTGAAGTGTAAAGGTGAGTAGAACAAATTGAACTGGTTGCGGAGGAGAAAAACGTCAGCTGCTCAATCCAGGTGACTTGAGTTCCATCCCTGCAAAACTATCGAAAAGATAGACACAGTAGAGTGTGTCTGTTTCTCAATCCCGTGGTTCCCACAAGATGAGAGACACAGAGAGGAGAATCTCCTGGAAGCATACAATAACAGAGAAAACAGACCCGCGTAGTTGCCGGAAAGAACTGACCTCTGCAGTTTCTTCCATTTTCCTCATCCCTACCATGGCATGTTCAAGTCCATATAATACCTCTCTCAATAAGGAAGTATGATAAAATGTCAGTTTATTTGTATATGAACTAGACATTTTATGCAAAGCAAAATGATAATGCAGTACTTTTCCTCATTAAACCAGCAAGACTGTATTGCTATTTAAACATTTCCACACCATCTATGCTTTGCCCTCCCCCAACTCCTTCCAGATCTTTCCCATCACCGGACTCATGAAACTTTCTGCTTGTTCTCTTTCAATACTGAAACAAAACCAAAACCAAAATCAAAGCAAACAAACAAGAGCAGTAAGTCGGATTCATTCTGTGTTAGCCGACTATGTCTGAGCATGCAGACTGCTTCCGACTGTGGCTGATAGACCCAGGGATACTCCAAAGGGACAACTGACTTTCCCTTCACCAGTAGGTACAACTGAAAATTGCTTCATGGTTAGGGGTAGGACTTTGTGTCTAGTTTCCTTCCAGTGCTTGGAGTTTGAATCTGTGCATGCTGCCATAGTCCTGTGAATTCTTATGTGTGTTAGTCCCATCATGTCTGGAAGACCCTATTTCCACCGCTTCTGCCTCTTGTAATCTTTCTACCTGCCCTTCTTCATAGTCTGGGTCTTCTATTCGATTCCATTGGTCGACTTCTCTGTTTTTATGCCAATACCAATCTGTTTTCAATACTGTAGCTCTGTAATAGAGTTTGAAGTCAGGGATGGTAATGCCTCCAGACGTTCCTTTATTGTATAAGATTGTTTTGGCTATCCTGGGTTTTTTGTTTTTCCATATAAAGTTGATTATTGTCTTCTCCAGATCTGTGAAGAATTTTGATGGGATTTTGATGGGGATTGCATTGAATCTATAGATTGCTTTTGGTAGAATTGCCATTTTTACTATGTTGATCCTCCCAATCCAAGAGCAAGGGAGGTCCTTCCATTTTCTGGTGTCCTCCTCTATTTCTTTCTTCAAAGACTTGAAGTTCTTGTCAAATAGATCTTTCACTTCCTTGGTCAGGGTTACCCCAAGATATTTTATGCTCTTTGTGGCTATCGTGAAAGGTGATGCTTCTGTGATTTCCCTCTCTGTTTCCTTATCCTTAGTGTATAGGAAGGCAACTGATTTTTTGGAGTTGATCTTGTATCCAGCCACGCTACTAAAGGTGTTTATCAGCTGTAGGAGTTCTTTGGTAGAATTTTTGGGGTCGCTTATGTATACTATCATGTCATCTGCAAATAACGAAAGCTTAACTTCTTCCTTTCCAATACGAATCCCCTTGATCCCCTTATGTTGTCTTATTGCTATTGCTAGAACTTCAAGCACTATATTGAAGAGGTATGGAGAGAGTGGACATCCTTGTCTTGTTCCTGATTTTAGTGGGATGGCTTTGAGTTTTTCTCCATTTAATTTAATGTTAGCTGTCGGTTTGCTGTAGATAGCTTTTATTATATTTAGGTATGACCCTTGTATCCCTATTCTCTCCAAGACCTTTATCATAAAGGGGTGTTGAATTTTGTCGAATGCTTTTTCCGCATCTAATGAAATGATCATATGGTTTTTTTCTTTCAGTCTATTTATATGGTGGATTACATTGATAGATTTGCGTATGTTGAACCAGCCCTGCATCTCTGGGATGAAGCCTACTTGATCATAATGGATAATTTTTCTGATGTGTTCTTGAATTCGGTTTGCCAGTATTTTATTGAGAATTTTTGCGTCGATATTCATGAGTGAGATAGGCCTGTAATTCTCTTTCTTGGTTGGGTCTTTGTGTGGTTTTGGTATCAGGGTAACTGTAGCTTCATAAAAGGAATTTGGCAATGACTTTTCTGTTTCTATATTGTGAAATACGTTAAGGAGTATAGGTATTAGCTCTTCTTGGAAGTTCTGGTAGAATTCTGCGTTGAACCCATCTGGTCCTGGGCTTTTTTTGGAAGGGAGATTTTTGATAACAGTTTCTAGTTCTTCGCGACTAACAGGTCTATTTAGATCATTCACCTGGTCTTGGTTTAGCTTTGGTATATGGTACTTATCTAAAAAAATGTCCATTTCTTTTGCATTTTCCAGTTTTGTGGCATACAGGCTTTTATAGTAAGATCTAATGATTCTCTGGATTTCCTCTGTGTCTGTGGTTATGTCCCCCCTTTCATTTCTGATTTTATTTATTTGCGTGTTCTCTCTCTGTTGTTTAGTTAGTTTGGATAGGGGTTTGTCGATCTTGTTGATTTTCTCCAAGAACCAACTTTTTGTTTCATTGATTCTTTGGACTGTTTTCTGTGTTTCTATTTTGTTGATTTCTGCCCTCAGTTTGATTATTTCCAGTCTTCTACTCCTTCTGGGCACCTCTGCTTCTTTTTTTTCTAAAGCTTTCAGGTGTGCCATTAAGTCCCCAATGTATGCTTTCTCTGTTTTCTTTAAGTGGGCACTTAGTGCTATGAACTTTCCTCTTAGCACTGCTTTCATCGTGTCCCATAGGTTTGAGTATGTTGTCTCTTTATTTTCATTAAATTCAAGGAAGACTTTAATTTCTTTCTTAATTTCTTCCTTGACCCAGGTGTGGTTCAGTAGTTGACTGTTCAGTTTCCATGAGTTTGTCGGCTTTCTGGGGGTAGCATAGTTGTTGCCATCTAACTTTAATCCGTGGTGATCTGATAAGACACAGGTGGACACTGATATTCTTTTGTATCTGTGGAGGTTTCCTTTGTTTCCGAGTATATGGTCAATTTTTGAGAAGGTTCCATGAGCTGCAGAGAAGAAGGTATATTCTTTCCTATTTGGGTGGAGTGTTCTGTAGATGTCTGTTAAGTCCATTTGCTTCATTACCTCCAATAATTCTCTTAATTCTCTATTAGGTTTCTGTCTGATTGACCTGTCCATTGGAGAGAGAGGTGTGTTGAAGTCTCCTACTATTAGTGTGTGTGGTTTTATGTCTGCCTTGAGTTTTAGAAATATTTCTTTTACATAAGTGGGTGCTTTTATATTAGGGGCATAGATATTCAGGATTGAGATGTCATCCTGATGAATTGTTCCTGTTATGAGTATAAAGTGTCCATCTCGATCTCTTCTGATTGATTTTAGTTTGAAGTCAGTTTTGTTGGAAATTAGTATGGCCACACCTGCTTTTTTGTTAGGACCATTTGCTTGAAAGACCTTTTCCCAACCTTTTACTCTGAGTAGATGCCTGTCTTTGTGGTTGAGATGTGTTTCTTGCAAACAGCAGAATGTTGGATCCTGTTTTCGTATCCAATCCCTTAGCCTGTGCCTTTTTATAGGTGAATTGAGACCATTAATATTAAGTGATATTAGTGACCAGTGGTTGTTTACTCCGGTTATTCTTACTGTTTTCGGTAGTAGAGTTTGTGTGTGTCCCTTCTTTGAGTTGTACTGGTGAAGGTTCGCTAGATTCCTGAGTTATTGTAGTCAGTGTTGGCAATGTTGGATTCCTTGGGTTGCGATTTTCCTTCTATTACTTTCTGTAGCGCTGGATTTGTGGCTACGTATTGTTTAAATTTGTTCTTATCCTGGAATGTCTTGTTTTCTCCATTGATAGTGAATACTAGCTTGGCTGGGTATAGAAGTTTGGGTTTGCATCCATGGTCTCTTAGTTTTTGAAGTACCTCTATCCAGGACCTTCTGGCTTTCATGGTTTCCATAGAGAAGTCAGGTGTAAGTCTGATCGGTTTACCTTTATAAGTTACTTGGCCTTTTTCCTTTGCAGCTCTTAATATTCTTTCTTTAACCTGTATATTTTGTGTTTTGATTATTATATGGCGAGGGGATGTTTTTCTTTGATCCAGTCTGTTTGGTGTTCTGTATGCTTCTTGAATATTCAAAGGGATATCTTTCTTTATGTTGGGAAAGTTTTCTTCCATAATTTTGTTAAAAATATTTTCTGGGCCTTTGAGCTGTGATTCTTCTCCTTCTTCTATTCCTATTATTCTTAGGTTTGGTCTTTTTATTGTGTCCCATATTTCTTGAATGTTTTGTGATGAGAATTTGTTGGCTTTGCTGTTTTCTTTGATCAGTGCATTTATTTTCTCTATGGTGTCCTCAGAATCTGAGATTCTTTCTTCTATCTCTTGTATTCTATTGATTATGCTTGTTTCTGTAGGCTCTGCTCGTTGACCTAGATTTTCCATATCCAGCTGGTCCTCAGTTTGTGTTTTCTTCCTTGCTTCCATTTCAGTTTTCAATTCTTGAACTGTTTCCATTACCTGTTTGATTGTTTTTTCTTGGTTTCCCAGGGTATCATGTACGTATTTACTCATTTCTTCAAACTTTTTGTTATACTTCTCATCCATTTCTATAAGGGTGTTTTTTACATGTTATTTAAGGGACTCTATTGCTTTCATAAAGTCAATTTTTTCCACTTCTTCTGTGTTAGGGTGTTCAAGTTTTTCTTTTGTAGAAGCATTGGGTTCTGGTGTTTTCATGTTGTTTTTCAGATTATTGGGTGAATTCTTGCCTTGGCTCCTGCCCATCTCCTCCTATCGATGCTATCTAATGAGTCTTTTAAAATCGGATCAGGTTTCTCTGCTGGCCAGGGGCTCCGCTTACAAAATGCCCTTGCTCTGTTTCCTGGCTCCTGCCCCGGGGCCAAGATCCCTCTCACCCCTCAGAAGGGTCTTCAGGAACAGGACCAGGCCAGGGACCTCGCCAACAAAAGGCCTACCTCTTTGATTTAATTGTAGTGGGATGACCTGCTTGATTTCTGTCTTGACCCAATGTTTATTCATTTTTGAGTTGCAGCTTCCATGAGTTTCTGCTGTTGTCAATACCCAGTTTTAATTCTAAATTCTCATTAGAGTTACCACTAATAACTACACAGCAGAATCTATACTAGGCTGCTTTGAGATTTTTTTTCTACCAACAGAATTATTCCAAAACTTTAATTTTAGCTCAAGCAGACTCTTTGGACAAGGGCAAAAATCAGTCATATTCTTCACCAAAATATCACGAGAATGTTATCTAGGCAACGTTCTAAAATTCTTCTCTAAAACCACTTGAATCATCCCTCTGAAGTTCTAATACTGTCCTCCATGTTCCTACTAGCATGGCCCACTAAGCAGCGTATAAAGCATTCTACTACTTTTCTAACCCAAAGTACCAAAGTTCAAATTCCTCCAAACAAGGACATGGTCAGGCCTATCACAGCAATAACCCAGTCTCTCATACCAACTTCTGTCTTAGTTATGGTTTCTACTGCTGTGAAAAGGTACCACGACTACAGAAACTCTTATAAAGGAAAACATTTAGTTGGGGTGGCTGGCTTAAAGGTTCAGTCCATTGTCATTATGGTGGAACATGGTGACGAACAAGCAGACATGGTGCTGGAGAAGTAGATGAGATCCATAAATCTTGCAGGCAACAGGAGGTAGTCTGAAATACTGAGCAATATCTTGGGCATATATGAGACCTCAAAGCCCACCTCCACCTCTATGGTGGGATGCCATGCTCAGCCACATGGCTGCTAATTTGTTGTGAGGACTGTATGTTGATTCCTGGCTGCTCAGCCCTGAAATAATCACACAGAAACTGTATTAATTAAATCACTGCTTGACCCATTATCTCTAGCTTCTTATTAATTTAACCCATTTCTATTAATCTGTGTATCACTATGTGGCTGTGGCTTACCAGGTAAAGTTCTCGCATCTGTGTCCGGTGGGGCTACATGGCCTCTCTCTGACTGAGCCTCCTTCCTCGTAGCATTAAGTTTAGTTTTTCCCACGTAGCTCTGGTTCCCCTATAGCTTTATGATAGGCTTCAGTCAGTATCTTTATTAACCAATGATATTCACAGCATATTGAATGGAATTCCACATCAAAGAACTCAAGAAACTAGACATCAAAAGAACAAATAGTCCAATTAAAAAATGGGGTACAGACTTAAACAGAGAACTCTCAACAGAGAAATCTTAAGTGGTTGAAAGACACTTACCTAAATGATCAACATCCTTATCCATTAAAGAAATGCAAATTAAAACAACTCTGAGATACCATCTTATACCCCTCAGAATGGCCAAGATAAAAAACACTGATAACAGCTTATGCTGGAGAGCATGTGGGGTAAAAGAAACACTCCTCCATTGCTGGTGGAAGTGAAAACTGGTACAGCCATTTTTGAAATCAGTATGGAAATTTCTCAGAAAATTAGGAATCAATATACCTGAAGACCCAGTAATACCACTCTTAGGCATGTGCCCGAATGATGTTCAATCCTACCCCTAGGACTTTTGGTCAGCAGTTCATTGTAGCATTATTCATAATAGCCAGAACCTAGAAATAACCTAGATGCCACTCAACTGAAGAATGGATGAGGAAAATGTAGTACATTTACACAATAGAGTACTACTCAGAGTTAAAAAATAATGACATATTGAAATTTGCAGGAAAATGAATGGAACTAAAAAAAAAACATACTGAGTGAGGTAACCCAGACCCAGAAAGACAAATATAATATGTGCTCACTCATAAGTGGCTTTTAGATATTAGATATAAAGAATAACCAAGCTACATTCCACAAGTCCAGAGAGCCTAGACAACAAAGAAGACCCTAGGAGAGAAATACATGGGTCTACCTAGGAAGGAGAAAAAGACAAGATCTCCTGAGAAAACCGGGAGCTTGGGGACAGGGGGAAGGGTAGAAAGGGAGAGGGGAGGATGGAAGAGGAGTGGGGTAAAAATGTATAGCTTAATTAAAAACGATAAAGTTTACAAAACAGCTTTATTTCTCAATTTCTTTAAAAAAAAAAAGATCACAGCCACTACAAGGCCACAACTCCTAATAGTGCCACTCCTTTTGGGGACATTTTCTTTCAAGCTCTACAGGTGGCCAGTCTGTTCCTCACTACCCTCACCATACCTCTCCATTACTGCCTTTCTCCCCAGCCACAAACTCCATCTCTCTCTCTCTCTCTCTCTCTCTCTCTCTCTCTCTCTCTCTCTCTCTCCATTCCCCCACCCTGTGCTCACTCACCATAATGGTACCTGAATCACAGGTGGTGCTTAGTTGAGTCCTGCCTGTCCCAGGCTCAGTCATGGCTCGGAGCCACCACTCTTCTCTGGAATGCCCTGGTCTAGAAACCATGGGCAGAAATCATTGGTATGATGGTGCCAGACTGTCCAGCGCTGGGCAGGCCCCTGGTTGGTTGTGCCCCATTCCCCAGACCATGAAATGTGGGGCCGAGGCATTTGTGTCCTCCACTGCTCATGCCCAGGCCTGACTCTATGCATCTTTAAAAAAAAAAAAATTCCTGCCTCCTCCCAGCCTCCCATTTCCCTCCCCCTCCTTTCGCCCCTCTTCCCCTCCCCCACTCCTCTCCCCCTCCCTCTCCAGTCCGAAGAGTAGTCAGGGTTCCCTGCCCTATGGAAAGTCCAGGGTCTTCTCCCCTCCATCCAGGTCTAGGAAGGTGAACATCCAAACTGGCTAGGCTTCCACAAAGCCAGAACATGAAGTAGGAACAAAACCCCATGCCATTGTCCTTGACTTCTCATCAGCCCTCATTGTTCGCCATGATCAGAGAGTCCGGTTTTATCCCATGCTTTTTCAGTCACAGTCCAGCTGGCCTTGGTGAGCTCCCAATAGATCAGCCCCACTGTCTCATTGGGTGGGTGCACCTCTCGTGGTCCTGACTTCCATGCTCATGTTTTCCCTCCTTCTGCTCCTCATTGGGACTTTGGGAGCTCAGTCCAGTGCTCCAGTGTGGGTCTCTGTCTCTATCTCCATCCATCTCCAGATGAAGGTTCTATGGTGATATGCAAGATATTCATCAGTATGGCTATAGGATATGGTCATTTCAGGTTCTCTATCCTCAGCTGCCCAAGGAACTAACTGGGGACATTGCCCTGGGCACCTGGGAGCCACTCTAGGTTCAAGTCTCTTACCAACCCTAAGGTGGTTCCCTTAATTAAGATATGTGCTTCTATGCTCCCCTTTCGAACTTTCCTTTATCCCAATCATCCTGTTTCCCCAAGTTCTCCCCATCCTCCCCTTCTCACTTTTCTCTCCCCATCTCCCCTTGTGAGGCTTACCTTTGAGTTTTTTTTGATATTTTGAATTATTTTTCATTTATAGTTTTATTTTAGCTTAAATTTTCTTTAGTGCTATTTATTTGCCAGTTTTCACTTTCATGTTTTGAGTTGTTTTCATTATTTTATTCAATTGTCCCTATGTTTTCACAGTCTTCATTAAGACGTTTATTCATATCCTCTTTCCAGTCTTTGAACATATTCATAATTATTTGAAGTTTCTGTCTTGTGCTTCTGCTAAATTGTTTTTACAGCCTATTAAAATGGGATTGCTGACTTCTGAAGGAGGATGATTGTCTTGGTTGTTCATGTGTGTCGTTTGTGCTGGGATCTAGGCACCCGGAGTTATAATATTTGAGGCATTTCTTCTTGTCTGTATCTGGTCTTGTCTTTGTTGGGTGGGTGTTCTGTTCGTCAGTTGCTGCTGCCCACTCTAACTCTTAACCAATATGGTGGCTATGTGGTCTCTGGTAGAGAATGGTTCTGTAGGTTGGCAGGAGTTATACGTGATAAAGATGGGCTAGAAGAAAGGGTAAAAGGGGTAGTGGGAAAAAATTAGAGACTGTGGTTGGAAAGCCCAGGAAACATTTTCAAGCCATAATATTTTGTGCTTTCAAGAGTGTGATAAAAGAGTGGGAAGAGCTCTCAAAACTTTTCTGTAGGGCAATTCAGCAGCAAGTATCAAAAATTTAAAAGTATTTATTATTCTCCACCATTTACCTATTTCCCCAGGGCTTTTCTCTCAAGAAAACTTCACCAGAAGAGATAGTGTTTTCAGTGGACATTAGTGCTCCAGAGTAAATTGACCCTTGTTTTGATATTTGGAATAAAGGTGGGCAGGCCACTTGCATGGACACATGCATTAGCTCTCTGTGAAACGTGCAGTGCAACATCACCACCTGTTTGAGGCTGAATACTTCCATTGACAGAACAGCATTCCGAGGAAACAACCCTTTGGAAGGACAACACATCCACACTAAGCAATACCCTTTTCATCTTAACTTGAAACTTGGTGTTCAAGAAAACCACCAGAAATATAACCCCTGAATCACAAATAACATGTGGTATTAGACTCACTGACCTTAAAGAGATAATTTAAGGCACACATGCATGTTTGTGTGTATATGTATGTGTGTGTACACATATATTCATTAATAACCTGTGAGAAGTCAGCATATTTATAAAACCAGAATAGCTATTATGGAGAAAGAATAATCAGAGAATAAACATTCAGTAGATTATACTGATGTACTACATGGATTCCTGCTTCCAGAATCGAAGTAGTCTTTGATTCATCTTTTTTGAACATTTGCAACCAACAGTTATCAGCTGAGATCCTCTTCAAGCCTTGTCTAAACTGAAAAGAGTTGCCTGACCTAGAATAATAATGGAGTCATCTATGCTGTTCAGCCACTTAGGGACTCAGCTCCAGTATCTGCTTTCCCATTGCCGGGAAGACTCCTGTGCAGAGCCTTGAATTCAGGATGTTATTAGGGTGAGGTTTGGAGACTCAGTCCTTCAGAGGACTGGAGAAAGCAGGAGCACCACGAAGGCATGGGTAAGGAGCAATCACAAAGACCTCACCAAATCCAAGAGGAGACCTGAAATGAAGATACCCCTTCACGTTTCCAGAGAGTTTGGAAGAGGAGCTGCATTTTATATATTACTTTACTGGTCAATCTTTAGTGGCAGGATGACACTGTAATTGCCTGGCATACTTTTGTTTTGAGTTTTGCCAGCCAATGATGGCTGCCCTTTGTAGGTAAAGTCAATGGTAGAAGGTGCTCCATTAGAATAATCCCCACCAACAGATGAGAATGATGGGATACTGTTAGGGTGCAAATCTGAAAGGTCCTTCTCAGGCTCATGTTTTGAGCACCTAGTCCCTAGGTGGTGGCACTGTTTTGTGGAGCCCTTGGGAGTTAAGGCCTAGAAGGAAGAGGCCAGTTGCCAGGGTGTGCTTTTGAAATGATAGCTCAGTTCCAGCTCCAGTTTGACTCATCTCTGTTTCCTGATCCACTGCACACTTTATGAAGCTTCTTTTTGATTTATTTATTTTATGTATATAAATATTTTGTCTGCTGGCATGTATATATACCGCAGGCATGCCTGGTGCTCATAGAGGTTTCAGATCACCTGGGACTGGAGTTCCAGATGGTTGTGAGCCACCACGTGGGCTCTGGGAACTGAACCCAGATCCTCTGGAAGATTGACCAATGCCCCTGCGTGCTGATCCATCTCTTCACCCTTTCTTCTTGCACTCTAAAGAGTCCCACTCTACCTGTTACATCTCCATCACAATGGACTGTATTCTCCATTTCAATACCTTCTATTTTCTATTTATGTACTTTCTATTTTCATAAGCCAATATAAACAAATCTATCCTTTCAAGATGCTTCCATCAGGTATTTTGTCCCAGCAATAAGAAAAGTAATTAACACAAATACTCAAATAATGAAAGCCCAGGTGGGAGTCCTCAGCCACAGGAAACAAAGAGGGTTCATTCATTTTAATGAAAAGATTGAGATTGGCCTCCACTGGGGCTGCCTGGCAGAAAGGTATGAAGTTAATTAATAAAACACAGTGTTTCTAAGAGCAAGGTATTTGGGCGGCCACCAAAGATAGCCCTCAACTTCTGCCATGAAAACAAATCAAGATAAGGCAGAGAAACTGCTGCAATAAAAAAAAAAAAATCAAAGTATTTTGCTCATTATCTGGCTATGAGTCAGGTTTCAGATTGGGATTCAGTAGCCTAAAAGAAAGGTCAGTTCTCCAGGAGGAAGGATTACAGCATTAGAACAAGCAATTTCTCGGTCTTTCTTCAAAGACACCTGTATCTTTTTAATATGTAACCACACACACCAAAGAAGGAGAATTATGCACAGTTTGGATAGAGGGCCCAAGGTGACCCTGACACCAGTGGAGCAAAACCACCTCTCGAGCCACCCCCACCAATCATAGTGGAGGTCAAGAAACAAGCTCAGTTCTCTAATATGTAATTGGTCTGCATGGACAATAGTGAATTGCATTCATCTGTGAGTGCTACTGTAGTGAAACAGATGAAAACCTCTGGCTAACAGGGTTAATTAAAACTGCTATGCATGTGGTATTGCACAAATCGCAGAGACTCTTATCACTTTCAAATATCCAAGAGATCAAGGAGTGCCTCTGAGATATCATCATTTGATTAATTAATTGGTATGGGTGATTAAAGGTTACGGGTAGTTTTTCCAATCTTAGTCACTGGGCTCTTTCCCCAGCATGGGAGGAGGTCATTTTTGCAGGCTCTCATTAAATGAGAAGAGGCATCACGCCCTGCCACTCACGGGCACTTCTGTGCCTTCTAGAGTGCTGCTGTCTCCTTCATTGGGCAACAGAGGGAAACAGGTGAGAGTTAGGGAGAAGAAGGGGACAGAGGAAGGGCTTGTGACTGGTGTTCTTCAAGGTGTAGTGTATCAGTAGCAATGCCTGTGACACAATAAGATGCGGGATACAAAATGCCAGAACACCATCTCTGCAGAGGCTTCAGAGGTTTTGATGAGAAAAGAGAAGCTGCAAGAGGGGACTAAAGAAACATACATCTAGAGGCATTGTTTAGGAGGCTGAATGTTTTTTATAATTTCTTGTTTTCCTTCCAAATATCAGGCAGGTACCCTCAGCCTCCTCTTTGTCCTCAGAGTCTTCCATGTGAACCGGCTTTCTTTCTTTCACAGAACACACATCTTTCAGTGCTGTTGACCCTGTCCAGCACACGCCTGCCAGCTCTCCTTTAATCCCTGCCTCCCAGAACTCTGCACACCCAGCGCTCCACACATTCCACGGGGTCAGTACCCAGCTCCCAGGGCTCTTTCATCATTAGAAGACCAGACAGTTGTTGCTAAGCAGAGTATACAGGGCACAACTGTAGCCAACTGTCTAACTCAAGATCATGCCTGGTATTTCTCAGTTTGCATGGATTATGAGTGGGGAAAGCAATGATTTCCCAGTGTACCGCAGAAGCTTGTACATCTTCATGGCTTGTTAAGAAAATGGTAGCTGTGTTCTATGACTTTAATTTTACCCAAAGAGGAAGAGGCAAACCTTTAGTCTGTCAATTAGTTAACTAGCAGAAAAGATATTCAGTTTTCAGAGTTAAAGAAGTCACAATAGAAAAATCAACTTCTGACTTTGCCTTGGACCATTGTCAGGCATGGATTCGTTTGCTTTACTCCTCTGAGTTTTGAACTCTGACTCTGTGAAATGAAGGTCAGGCAGTTATTATGAATGTCAGTGAGAACACATACATAAAGGGGCTTCTGGATATGTAGCAAACTCATCCATTGCTCAGTAAATGTGAGTGCCTCCCTCTTTCCAATAGATTTCCATTACATAGGACTTTATTTTAATCTGAAAAATATCTATAGTTAATACTTCTGAGAGAGTATCGTAAGGATCTATACAATGAGAAACATACAATAGTATCTTGGAACTTTCCTAAATTAATTTCTGACTTCCTCAAACTGATCACAACTAAACGTTACTGATTACAGAGAGCTTGTCTAAGACCTGATAAAAGAGTTCAGTAAGTCTTATTCTTTTAAATTTTTATATGTATGATAAAATATAAGAGTCAGTTTCTGAAATCTTCATAGTAAAATAGATAGGAAAGAGCCAAGTTTTAAAATGCCAAGCACAGCCAGAGTAGACTGTTGTGGACATTCAATACATTTTTGTTGAATGACGAATGCATAGTGAGTTTTAGAAGGGAGACTGAAGCTCTGTCCAGCAGGAGTATGTGCACTGTGGAGAGATTCTCAACTTGCCATGGTTGGTAACAGAAGAGCCCTCTGACTCTCTCTCTCTCGTGGCTGATGGACTGCTGACATTTATTGGATGCTGCTGGAGTGCTAATCACCTCACTCATTTACATCCTTATCTTTCATTTCTCTCAATCATGCCTCCCATATGGGCTATTTCTGAACTGAACGAGGGCAATGTCTCTACAGCCTGAAAATACACAGGCTCCTCATGGACTTTGGAAAAAATTTACAGATTTGCTGTTGGTGGTAGTCATGGTGGTGAGTAGACAGGAGACTCTGGAGGCAAAAACGAAAGAGAAAACTGAACTAATGGAATCATGTTGAAGACTGTGAGAGCAGGACTTGATGCCTACCCTGCTCACGTGACACGGAAAAAGCACTGCAGTGTCTGCTCTTCTAGGGTCTGCCCTTCTTTGTATCACTGAGTCTTTACCCTAAGCTTTATTGATCTATAATTAAAAAGCTTTGTATTTAACATGTGTAATTCATTTTTATATTAATATGTATTGTGAAAGTATTAAAATCAAACTGATAACACATTCATCACCTGATCTAGTTGGCCATTTCTCTCTTTCTCCTCTTTTCATTTCCGCAGCTTTTTTTCTCCCTTTAAAGCTTTCAACAGATCTTCACCATGTTCTGTTTTCTGTGACTTGAGGAGAAATGGCATGAATTGAAAGGAGGGTGATCCAGCTCTGGTTCTGCCTTCCTGTGGCTATTCCATGGCTTTTAGCTGCTTCCATTGTTAAATATATGTATAATACCCCCTTTATGGGGCTGTTTTGAATTTTTTGGTTTTGAAACTGTTACAGCATTACAAATCAAACCTCTATAGCACTTCTGGTCTCCAAAGTGATCCTAGGTTTGGGTTAATGATTTGCTGTGGTTTCTCAAAATGACTAATGTTATTTTCAAATTTGTGTTTTGTAGGTGATGATTCATACCTACATGTGTGGTCAAGGCGTACCAAGTAGCCAGTTTCATACGTGCAGGCTCAGGTCTAAGGTGGTACCAGGACTGCTGTGTTGATGGTCTGACCTCCTAGTAGATGTGCACCTAATGTAGTCTGAGGGTTATGGGTCCTCAACAAGATGACAAGGATTGAAACCCAGGCAAATATTTGTCGTGACAATGGTAGCAACAGTAGCAGGCTTGTTTCACACAGCAAAAACCAACTAACCAACAATGTCAGCTGTGATGATGTGATTGAGAAATGTTCCTCATAGTCTTGGTGTTGGAGTACTTGATCCTGGTTGGTGGTGCTGTTTGCGAAGGCTTAGGTGGTGTGGCCTTCCTGGAGGAGGTTATGTCACTGGAGATGTTTGTCAAGCTTTCACAGCTAAAAGAACTCCCACCACTTCTAGTTTGTTCTTCCTTTTTCGTGCTTGTAGCTGAGATGTGAATTCTTAGTTCTTGGCATCCAGCTCCTGCCACCATGCCATGCCTCCCTACCATGATGGCTTCTCATCCTTCTGGAATCATAAACCCAAAAAACTATGTTTTTTATAAGTTGCCTTGATCATGGTGTTTCATCACAGCAGTAGCAATCAAACTAAGACATCAGAGATGCATGAACATGTTATTTTATAAAATTGCATTTAAGGATAAATTTAAAATTATATGAAATTCTTTTGTATGCAGAGTCAAATATTAAAGATATAATCTGTAGGAATCAATGCTCTATATGTCCTAAAATTTATGTATTATAGTTTGTTGGAGATGAACTCCAGTGTTATAATCCTCTAGAAATACCCTCAACAATGTTTGTAAGTTTGTATCATAGAAAGATTATTCTAAAATTTATTATAAAATTATTTGTGATTTTGTATTTGCTGAGGATAATTGATGTTGCTTTTAATTATGTTGTTGAAAAATTAAGTCCTGGGGCTGAGAGATGACTCAGTCCATCAGAATGCCTACTACTCTTGTAAAGGATGTCACGTAGGGAGACTTCAGTCTCCTGTCCCTCCAGCTCCAGGCAAAACCAATGCCCTCTTTTAAACCCCTCTGGTACCTGCACTTACATGTGTACTCCCCACATGTATTCATATGAGTCTTAAGCAGTCTTTAAAAAGAAAATAAAATTCCTAAATGAGTCATTTTTAACCATTTAAATGAATTTGTAGAAAAATGACCTAGATAAATTTTATAACCAAGAGATGACATTAATATAACATTATTCACTCTGTTACAAAATTATGATGCCAAAGCATATATTTGAGATTTTTATTATATTTATTTGTTTTGTGTGCATGCATGCATGCATGTGTGTACTTATATGAGTGAGTGTATGTGTGTGTGTGTGTGTGTGTACCACATGCCATAACACAGATGGGTTCTCTCATTTTACAGGGTGGGTCCCAGGAACTGAACTCAGGTAGCCAGCTTTTCTGGCAAATGTCTTACTCACTGAGCCATCTCACCAGCCCACTCAAAATGTATTCTTTCTGTTTACTAGTTCATATTTGTAGTCATACATAACCATAATTATTTTTAAGGAAAAAGCTTAATATATCCGTATCCTTAACTGTTTTTTCATTCTTTCTGCTTTTAAAAAATACATGTCTCATTTTTCCTTTTTATTGGATTCTATCAACAACAAGCTACTCGACCTTCTTGTTTACTGTCTCGCATCTTACCAAGTGGCTCATGCACACGCACATGCACACCCTCCTCCTCTCTAGCACCAATGGTGTCCATGTCTACATTCTGCTGGTGGTACTTGTTTTCTGCTTAGGTCGCCCTTCCTACCTCATCACCTAGAAGGATCCTGTGCACACTCACGTACTCAGCTCCGTCTATAAAATGCTCTCTCTACAGGACTTTACCATACACCTACCACAGATTATGTTGTGCTGTCATTGTTTGTTTGACTCTTTCTTTCACTAGAATCTGACCCTATTGAAGACTTCACTTCTTTAATGCCTACTAGTTCTTTGTACCTATGGCCACATTTCCCACATTTTCATGAATGAAATTTCATGAATATACATTCAGGCTAAATGCAAGCATTAAGAAGAAAATAAGTCAGCAAAGTGGATAATTTAGCTGAGATATTGATTGGTGTATCTCTGAATGATGTAGGTTACTCCGCAATTGTCCCTGTTCTTGCTTTACTCTTAGAAACTTGGCACAAGATCTAACACCTAAAGAATAAGTGTAAGTCATCCCAACAAAGGGAATAAGAGAGAAGAGAACAGCAAGGAAAGCAGAGGGATGACAGGGAAAACGACCACAGGTGCCAAGGGGATTCCTGAGCTTTGGGGGAACTCTCTGGTTTCTACCTTTCTTCTCTCTGTGCTTGCACGAGGATTACATGTGCTATGGTGCTGGCTTTTCATGGGTTTCTGGGGATTTGAACTTAGGTCTTCATGCTTGTGAGAAAAGCACTTTTACTCATGAGTCATTTCTTCAGATGCATGACTTAAAATATTAGAAATAGTATATATGGTGCATGCCCTAATCCCAGCACTCAGGAGGCAGAGGCAGATGGATCTCTGTGAGTTTAAGGTTAGTCTGTTCTACAGAGCAAGTTTCCGGACAGTTAGGGCTATTACACAGAGAAATCCTGTCTTGAAAAACCAAAAAACAAAATTTATATCTTTATTTTTTAAGTAATCATAGCTAATGAATAAGGATTTTATTTTTATGTGGTTTCAGGCTTTCGCTATCATTTCTATCATATCAAATGGTTTTGTGACCATTTCCTTCTTTAAGAACTTTTTAGTTAAAAAAAAGAACTTTTTAGTTGAAAATACATTTTTATACAATATATTCTGATTATGGTTTCCCTTCCCCCCTTTCCCAGACATCCCCCACCGTCCCACCCATCCAACTTCATGCCATTTCTTTCTAACTTTAGAGAACAAACAGGTAAACAAACAAACCAGAATAAAAACGATGCCTCGAGGACACTGTTTCTTTGGTGTTCTCCATCCCCTTTGGTTCTTTCAATCTTTCTTCCCCCTCCTCTATATAGATCCTGGAAGAAGGGGTTTAATGGAGAGGTTACATTTAGAATTGAGTGTTCCAAAGTCTCCCACTTTCTGCACAGCATTCAGTGTGTGGGTCCCTGTATTTGTTCCCATTGACTGCATGAGGAAGCATCTGTGATGACTGCAAGACACTAATCTATGAGCACAGCAGAATGTTGTCAGAAGTCAGTTTATTGCTAAATTCCTTTCTCAGAGCAATAATGTTTGGCTTTGGACATTTGATTCTTTCCTTCTTTCCTATTCTTTCTTGAGTCTCCTAAGAAGCTAACCATGAGAATAAAATAGTAAATGTATTGTTGTCTGAGTTTTCTATCCTGCCTGGTTTCTGTCCTCCCACCAGGTTCCATAGTCATTTAGTTCCAAAGAAATCACACAGAGGCCTATATTAATGATAAACTGATTGGTCCATTAGCTCAGGCTTCTTATTAACTCTTATAACTTATATTAACCTATTATTCTTATCTATGTTAGCCACATGACTCGGTACCTTTTTCAGCAGGGCAATCACATCTTCCTTCTTCTGTGGTTGGGACAGGACTGGGGAGGAATAGGCTTCCTCCTTCCCAGAATTCTCCTTTTCTCATTGACCCACTTCTACTTCCTGTCTGGTTGTCCTGCCTATACTTCCTGCCTAGCTACTGGCCAATCAGCATTTATTTAAAACATAATCGACAGAATATAGACAATTGTCCTGCACCAATGTATGAATATTCTTTTTTAATTTTTGAGATTTGCAGAGTATCTTAACATGTAGCAAAGTTCCTGTGAAGGAGGTGGTGAAGATGCCACTGAGTCAGGGAGACGTGAACTTGCATCCAAATCCAGATATCTACAAAGAACACTGTGTATTTGCAAATCAAAAGGTAATTTTCTGGGTAAAAACGCTTCTGTTACTAATGACAAGAAGGAAGAGAGGGGATGATGGGTGTTTACATTTCACAGAAGAAGTCCAGATGAAGTGGTAAGGAAGAGTGAAAGAACAAGCAACGATTTCTCTACAGTCAGAAAGGAAGTCCTATTGGCATATGCTGAGCATGTTGAAAATGGAGCCTGTGAATTTTTGCAAGTTATTAATGAAATAGTGTAGCAAGATGAACTACATTAAAATATTTTTCCAACCATTCCAGAAACTATGGTCCAAGTTGGCATGCCTCGGCTGGTCGGTGATGCACTTTTGGCTGTAGCTCAGATTGCTGGGAGACACATCCTCCTCGTTAGTGTCAGGTGACAGCTCACTGTACAGGAGAGATGCACTCGTAGAGAAAGAGAGAAGAAGGAGAGGAAGATTTAGCACTGCATATTCATGGGGCAAGAAATTCCACCCCAGCTCCAGTGTGTGTTGGCCAGTTGCCTGGGATCTTGTTAAACACATGACCATCACTCTTCTGCCTATTTCTGTCCTAGATTTGGAACTTGGTGGCTAAGCAAACCCCAGCTGGAGCTAAAATTAGGGAGCCAAATTGTGACAAGACATGTTTATCACAAAAAGAGGAGATGTCTGTTTAAGAAAAACTGGATTTGTCCATGGATCAACAGGAGTCACAGGGATCTTCAGTACTGTTTCTGTTATATAAAAACTGAATTAAACTGGAAAACTAGACTACTATAGCCTGTGCTATTCTCATATCATAGCACCTTAGTTTCCTTGTAAATGGTTGCATCTAGATTCAGGAAGGTTTAAGAAGTACAAGGGATTCAATGAACTGAGGACATGGACAGTGAACAGCAGAGCTAACAGACAGATCTAGATTATTTAGACCAATGTAACTTTATATTAGAGATGTCAAAGTTTGGGGGTTTTTGATGTCATGGCAAGAATGAAGTGGTGGTCCTAGAATCATATGACAGATATGATAAAAGGGTTGGTCACAAACATGAAAACCGCAGAGTAGCATCGTCAGTCCCTTCTCTTTATATCACAGGACTTTTACCTTTATAGCAATGTGGCAGACTGTTCTTCAAATGTCCCTGTAAGCAGAGGCTGTTCGTTTCCTGGCCACCCAGACTGGAAATAATCACACATAAACTCCATTAATTACAACACTGCTTGGCCTATTAGCTGAGACTTCCCACCAACCAACTCTCACATCTTAAATTAACCCATTTCCATTAATCTGTGTATCAGCATGAGGCTGTGGCTTACTGGTTAAGGGTCCGGCAACTGTCCCCATTGGCAGCTACATGGCATCTCTCTGACTCTGCCTACTCTCTCTCTCTATTTCTCTGTTCAGATTTCCTGCCTGGCTTTATTCTGCCCTGCCAATCATTGAAGTACTTTCTTTAGTTACCAATAATGATAAAACATATTCACAGCCTACAGAGGGGAATCCCACATCATGTCTCACTAGACAGTTTCTGTCTGCTTACAATGGGCACATTAGGAGGGGATTAGAGAGTTGTTTTTTTTCCCCTCCACTTAAAGAGCATTGACCTTTAAAAATATAACATTTTATTATTTGAGAAATGGATAAAATGTATTTTGGTCATATTTACCCCATTCCATCTCTTAATTCCTCCAAAGATCCATTCTCTACCTCTCCAACCCCTCTCAACTTTGTGTGATCTTAAAGAAGAAAAAAAAACATCGAGTCTACTTTGTTCTGTCCATATGCTTTTGGGTATGGGATCGTTTTCTGCTGACCAACAAGGAGTCATACCCTTACAGAGAGTTTATGGTTTCCTTCAGAAAGCATAAACTATGAACCATTCCTCCTTCCAAGAACACAGACTTTATTGAAAAAGGAAAGAAATAAATGCATAAAACCTACAACAAAGAGAATTTATTGGTAGCTTGAGATAATTTAGAGAAGTTATGTATAAAGTAAGGAATTATTGACTGATTATTTGTCCCATGCTTTTTTTAAAAAAAGAATTTTTTTTTTAAAAAATATTTTAGATGAAGTGTGTGTGTGCGTGTACACATGAGTACAGGTATTTGTAGAGGCCAATGATGTCGGATCTTCTGGAAGTGGAGTTACATATGATTGTGAGCTGCCATGTAGGAAGGTCCTGAGAATTGAACCTAGGCCTTCTGCAAGAACAGCAGTGCTCTTAATTACTGAACCATCTTTCCAACATCCACGCTTTGTTTAGAGGAACTTAGATGACAATATCTTCAGAGTTTATTGAGAATAGATATTTCAAAAGGAAGAGAATAATGGAAAGAAAATAGAACTGAATAATGATGACACAAATGGACATGCTAAGTGGATGAGGAAAACCCCATGAGGCCTCAACCCTACCCAAAGTACTATAGGCAACTAAGGAAAGCTGGTCATGGTATAGGTGGTTTTCCCCAGGGAAGAGCACACCAATTGGTTGTCCAGTTCCCAATGGTCAGCCCTAAAAACAACCATACATGAGACTAACATTATACAGACTGAGCCTGTTATATTTAGAAATAAATTTGTATATACACACATGTACATATGTGATTACAATTAATAAAGAGGCCATGAATGTGAAGAAGATAAATGATGTGGGATGTCCCTCTGTATGCTGTAAATATGTTCTATTACCATTGGTTAATAAAGAATCTGCTTTGGCCTATGGCAGGGCAGAGTATAGCTAGGCAGGAAATTCAAACAGAGACATGGGGAGAAAGAAGGCAGAATCAGAGAGATGCCAGCAGCCACCAGAGGAGTAAGATGCCAGAGCATCACTGGTAAGCCATGGGACACGTGATGATACACAGATGATTAGAATGGTTTAATTCATTTATAGGAGCTAGCCAGCATAGCCTGAGCCATTGGCCAAGCAATTATAATTAATATTAAGCCTCTAAATGATTATTTTATAAGTGGCTGTGGGGACTGGCTGGCGAGACAGAAACCAGTCCAATGGAACCAGACAGAACAGAGAAAAGTTTCTGGCTACAGATCAGGGAGGACTAGGAGGGAAGAAAGGAAAGGGGGGAATTATGCAATCATTTTATAATCTCCAAAAAATTCCATGGAAATGTTTGTTAAATTTATTCAACCAATTCAATTATGATTATATGTCTGGCAGACAGTTCCATGCCCACTGTGCTTCCTCTGTGGACTGGATAAACTTGTTGATTTTTCTTCTTTTAAGAGGAAAGGTGTGAGGAAGTTTGGAGGAGTTAGTGAGTACTGTCTCTGATGGAAGCCCATGCATGTGAGTAGTTGTCATAGGGGACTTGTCTGTAAGAGGTACAGAGATATTTTCTTCCTCAAGCAACAAAGTCATTCTGTCTTAATTACTGCTCTATTGACACCATGACCAAGACAACTTATGAAAAGGAGCATTTGATTAGGCACTTCGAGTTTTAGAGGGTTAGTCCATCATCATCATGGTTGGAAGTAGACAAGCCTGGTGCTAGAGCAGTAGCTGAGTGCTTCACCTTCTGATCTGCAAGCAGCAGGCAGAGAGAGAGAGACTGGGACTTTGGCATGGGTTTTTGAAACCTCCAAGCCTATCCTAGTGATGCACCTCCTCCAACAAGGCCACATTTCCCTAACCCTTATAAAATGCTTCCATACCCATTACAAAGCATTCAAACATATGAGACTCTGGGGGCCATTCTCACCCAAACCACCACACATTCAAAAGGCTGAAAAAACCAGAAGACAGCTCATTAGTGGCTCTCCACAAACCCAATCTTTGAAACCAGATTCTAACTTTTTTCTACTCTGGTGAGGCTAGTCTTCTGCTTGAGATTTTCTCATTATTTTCTACTACTCTCCAGCACAACATTTTGAACTCTTTCTGATTTTTTCAGAGTGCTCTGAATTCTCCTCCTCCTGCTCTTTTAGATTTTAATTATTTATGTATGAGTGCTCAGTCTGCATGTATGTCTGCATGCCAGGAGAGGGCATCACATTCCATAATAGATGGTTGTGAGGCACCATGTGGGTGCTGGGAACTGAACTCAGAACCTCTGGAAGAGCAGCAAGTGCTTTTAACTGCTGAGCTACCACTCTAGCCCATGGTTTGATGCTTTAAGATCATTCAGCATTTTATTATCATAGAAGACAACTCTGAGTTCTTATTTCATTAAATTCAATCCAGCTGTCATTTTGTCAGCTGTCACTTTCTGTGAGACTGTTTCTAAATACCTCCCCTTCCTCACATTATGTTAGATGTACTGTTTCTACTTTGTAATCCCCTTCTAGCATCTATACTTGTTTTAAGTTAGCTTTTGAAAATAGTCTTTTCCTCTTGTCTGTAAACTCTGAGGTTAGAGACCATGTTATCTTGCTTAAGTGGGTTTATTAGTGCTAAGCACCACACTTCTTGACTTGTATTCAAAGAAAGAACTTTTGTTTTACTAAATTTGAGGGAGAACTAACTGTGCTGTCACAAATATAAGTTATTTTATATGCACTTTGAGGGAAATATCTAATGATGTATATAATGTATTCTAAGCAGCAATGATTATAGCTGCAGTATCCAAGTGGTTTAAACACTACTGAGGATGGATGCACATTTGGTGACAGAGTGGACAACCACACCCATTTATTCCTAACATTCCATGAACACCTGCAGGAACTGGGCTTGGTTCTAGGCACTGGAAAAATGGAAACAAACCTGCCAGGGTCATTCAGGAGCTCTTATCAGTGGTTTCATGGGTCATCCATTATAGAGATGACAGAGAGAAACGGATATGTATTAATAGAGTAGTTTTATCAAATTAGTGCTGTAAAAACACAATAGAGGAACTATAGTATATAGTGGGAGAGGAAGCTATGATCTGAGTTTATGGCTGGGAGCTGAAAGCTGGAAGGATAGAGGGGGCACAACAAGGTCCAATCGAAGGAAGACGAGGTCCCTTTTACAAAAATGTATGTTCAGGGTTAGAGAGATGGCTCAGCGGTTAAGAGCATTTCCTACTCTTCCAAAGATCCTGAGTTCAATTCCCAGAAACCACATGGTGGCTCACAAAAATATATGTGCAATTTTCCCCTCAAATCTCCATTTCACAGAAGAGAAGAACAAAGATTTGGAGAAGGTCAAGTTATCTGTTCAAGGTCATGCAATAAGCAGGTGTCAGCGACAGGAGCTGTTGTCAGTGGTGTCTTGCTTCTTCCACACCCTTGGGACCAGGGCCCCTGGATGACCTTTGACTGCTCTCTGTGCCACTGATCTGTCCTCTATCCTTAATTGTTCCAATATCCTTTCATTATCTCATCTTTCTCTGACCTCAGTGTTTTTGTTCCTTTGCCATGTGGGTGCTCAGCTAGGAATTGTAGAGAAAAATGATTCAATTGATTGGATGCCTGTGAAGCTGTGAATAAACTTGTGCTTTCGTTTGAAAATAAACCTTATTTAAGATACATTCAACATCTCAGAGGTTTTCCAAAATGTTTTTGAAAAGATTTTTATTTTTATGTTTTATTTTAAGTATTTGGGCATTACCCTTTCATGTATGGATGCATGCCACTCACATGCCTGGTGCCCAGGAAACCCAGAAGAGGGTGTCAAATCCCCTGGAACTGGAGCTACAGGTGGTTGTAAATAGCCTTGTGGGTGCTGGGAACCAAGCCTGGGCCACTTTGAGAGCAACAAATAATCTTAATTGCCAATCTATCTCTCTAGACTCCCCATTAAAAATTAGTATTAGTTTTTATCTATTATTTGGGAATTTAATATAATGTCATATTCCTCACCCTACCCCAAATTCCTAACCATCTAATTTATGCTCTCTCCACCCCAGCTCAAGATGTCTTCTTTGTGTTGTCTGATTACTCCTGGGTAATGGGTCTGCCCTGGAGGATGGTCAACATACCAGATGTTACTCCACTGAAGAAAGCTGACTTTCCCTTTCCCAATCAATCAAATGCCAACGACTTCTCATTTAGGGCTGGGACTTTGCGCCTTCTGCCTTTCCTCTATTCTTGCTCTTTGTTTTTGAGACAGGATCTCTCTCTGTAGAACTGGTTGGCATTGGACTCTATGTTGATCAGGCTGACCTCAATCTTATAGTAATTTTTCTGCCCAGTCTCTCATGTGACAGAATTACTGTTGTGAGCCACCAAGCCAAGTTCCTATTTACTTTCTTAAACATCATTGAGAGTCCACAGATCTTTTGCGGATGCGGTCATATTCATTGATATCTATCATGTTATATATGAAAACTGACACATTTACAGTACTTATTTACCAAGGTATTAAAGATAATGAATCTGTCATGTGCTGCCATATCACATATTTCATAAACTATAGATATATTTTCCAAAAGAAAGTTATTTTGTTGGGAAAAAGGTGCTTTGTTCTACATTTTCCCTAATCTTTTAATATCTGTCTTAACAAAGCACAGCTAAATTCTCATATTGGCTTCTGCATTCAATTCATCCCAACAGCCCATGTGGTTACTTTAGAAAACCTGACTGTTTAATTGTAAAGCAGCAACAGTGAAAAAGACAAATAGCATCTGAGCAAAGTTGGGTTTGTGGTCTCCTCAAATTAGCAGTCTCGTTTGCGTTCGTACTTTCCATGTTTCTCCTATATTTCTGGGGCCACATCAAATGTCCCACATTCATTTAACTCACAGAAAGTAGTTTACCTTTTTGTGACAATGATTTTGCTGACTTTGCCATTCTTCTCCAAGAAACACACACTCATTTGTTTCCAGTCAATTCAGAATTATAGTGGCAGACTTTTTCATGAAGTAACTGTGTGTGGAAAGGTGGGGGAGAACCTGGAGTATACAAATCACAACATCATGGATGGTAGCGCATATTGGAGTGGGAGAAAGCAGAGTTGTGGAAACTTCAGGAGCCGGCAAGAGTGCCAGGAATATGGATTTGAGCAAGACAAAAGGGGTTTTCTCAATGCAGGCTCAAGACTCAAGAGCATGGTGTTGAAGGGGCTGTGGGCTGTTCCTACCACCCAGCTCCCAGCCGCCTGGCTAGCTTATGCCCTGAAATAACAACACACAAATTGTATTTTTTTAAAACACTGCTTGGCCCATTATGTCTAGCCTATTCTTGGCTAACTCTCTTGACTAACCCATCTTTAGTAATCTGTGTAGCACCAGTCTTACCGAAAAAGATTCAGCATGTCTGACCTGGTGGCTTGCTCCATCGCATCTCTTACCTCACTTCCTTTCTTCCCAGCATTCTATTCTGTCTACTCCACCCATCTAAGGGATGGCCTATCAAATGGGCCAAGGCAGTTTATTTATTGACCAATGACCTTCCTCCATCAGCATGGCATGGGATTTGGTAAGGTCTTTTGGGACACGTAAGTCTGGAATGGACTAATTAGTGAGAAATCTGGCTTGTCTTCAAGGCATTTCAGACTTCATAGAATGGACATAGTACCTAATGAGGTTTAGTAAAGGGCTTGGAGATGCCAAGTAATCAGGTGCTCCTGACCTTGTGCACAGGGCTTTTGCAGAAGAGCTAGTGGATCAGGTTGACAGGGAGAGAAAAGCTGTTTGTGAGGAAGCTCCTTAGCACGGGCATAGGACTTCACAGATGAGAGCCTTGCTTACTCAGTGGTAAACTCCTATCTTGAGCACTGGAAAGCTTTTAATATTTTATGATGTATTTGACAATTTTGCCATGAGAATTCATTTGTTGGGAAGGCTTGAAATCCTTAAAATGCAAAAGTTTCTGGATGTATCAAAGGACTCTTCAGACCTCCAACATAATTGTTTATCAAAGCATCAGCAAAAATTGTAGAAGAAAATGGGTGCACCAATGGTTATATGGTGAACTTGGTTGTCTGTAGAAGGAACAATGGGCTGCATTCCTGCCGCCCGGCTCCCGTCTGCCTGGCTAGCTTATGCCCCGAAATAACAACACACAAACTGTATTCATTTAAACACTGCCTGGCCCGTTATATATAGCCTCTTCTTGGCTAACTCTCATATCTTGCTTAACCCATATTTAGTAATCTGTGTAGCACCAGAAGTGGTGTCTTACCGGGAAAGATTCAGTGTGTCTGACCTAAAGAAATAGAGGTTAAAACAAAGATGCACAAAGATGGAACATACACAGAGAATCTTGATAGTGTATGTTATTATGCTCTCTTTGAATTATTTGAATGCTGAGGAAGGAACAACAGCTGCTAAAAAGACTTTTGTTTATAAATGCTGCTGAACTAATCCAACATAGATATTTTGAAAATACCTTGACTTCAGAATTTGGATCTAAGGATATGATACTTTGGAAAAGAGATTCTTTTTTTGTTTTCACAGAGGATGAGACCCTGTGGATTGCTTCTATCCCAATATGGTATGATAGACCATGCCCTCCTGAAAGGTTTCTGTGAATACCTTCAAAAAATGACTTCACTCAACTGCTGACTGAGATGAATCTAGCACACAGGTTACACCATAAAAGACCTGATTAACAGCACCCCCATACAGCAGGAAGCAGTTTGGAGAGAAATAACTGCACCCATGTTCCCAAATATTGTTTATATATGTTCTTTTACATTAAAGGGGGATATGATATAGATATGAATAATTTGCATTGATATGAATCTTGGTTTATTGATACAAGTTTAAGGTCAATTTTGTTATATGTACATGTATTTCTGATCTTGATTAAGTTATTGTGATTGTGTAGTTCATTTAAAAATGTAAAGGATATAGGTTGTTAATAGATAATCATCTATAATAATCAAGTTTGTAGTCATGCTAGTTAGACTTTCTAGGTGTGCATAGATATATTTTGGATAGGCATTCTTCATATCTTTCAAAGACTACAGAAGGATATAAGTAAACAAGAAGTAAGAAACTTCCAAAACTTTAGAAATGACAGAGACAGGTGTCAGCTCTTATTCAGTGTCAGAGCCATGGCAGCTCTTCCAGAAGACCTGTGTTTCATTCCTGAGCTACATGGTAGCTCACAATGGCTTCTAACTCTAGATCCAGGGGCAGGATACTATCTTCTGGCCTCCTTGGATACCAGACATGTACATGGTACACCTACATACATTTGGGGATACACCCATACACATAAAATACTAACATAACTCCGGGAAGGAGAAAATGAATGAGATCTCCTGGGTAAACTGGGGCTGAGGGGGGTAGTAAAAATGAGTTGATGGGAGAACATGAGGGAATGGGATGTCAAGGGGGTAAAGGGATGAAGTGGGAGAATAAAAAAGAGAGATCTTGACAGAGAGAGTCACTATGGGGTTAGGAAGAAACTGGGTGCTAGAGAAATTCCCAAAAATCCACAAGATCGACCCAGATAAGACTCCTAGCAATAGTGGAGAAAGTGCCTGATCTGGCCTTTTTCTGTAATCAGATTGCTGAATACCCCCACTTACATCATAGAACCTTCATCCAGTAATTGATGGAACCAGATGCAGAGATCCACAACCAAGCACCAGGCCAAGCTCTGGGAATCCTGTCGAAGAGAGGAAGGAGGGAATATATGAGCAAGGGAGGTCAAGATCATGATAGGGAAATCTACAGAGACAGCTGAACCAAGCTTGTGGAAACTCAGGAACTCTAGGTCGACAGCTGTGGAGCCTCCATAGGACCCTAGGCCCTCCGTATGGGGGAGACAGTGCTGAAACCTGGACTATTTTCTGAGACCCCTGGCTGTAGGACCAGGATCCATCCCTGGAGCATGAGCTAGCTTACTGGAGCCCATTCCCTATGGTGGGATGCCCTGCTCAGCTTTAATGCGGGGGTGGGGGGAAGGGCTTGGTCCTGCCCCAACTTAATATGCCAGACTTTGCTGACTTCCCATGGGAGCCCTTATCCATTGCGAGGGGTGGATGGGGAGTGGACTGAGGGGTAGTGGGAGTGGGGTAGGGGGAGGAGGGTAGAACTGTGGATGAAATATAAAATGAAATTAAAAATAAGTTAAAATAAAAAGTTAAAAAGAGGTAAGGGTTGAGAGGGTGATAATTAGAGAGTAATCGGGGTATACATGTCAAACATATTTTATATGTTTATGAAAATTTTATAATAAAATCTTAACACACTAAAATAAAATATCTAAAAAGCAAAAGCAACAACAACAAAAATTCTTTAGCAATGGGAAGAAGAAGCATGGTGGGAATTCCCAGAGATTTTCCTGGGAAGCCTGCGTGTTAGCCTTTTATAAAGAAACCAGAGTGCAGGTGAGCCATCTCCTGATTCATTACTGGAATTACTCAGCTGGGGCATGACCTTGACACTTGAGAATCTAAACTGCTGCTTCTTTTCAGCAGCCAGCTGTTAACTCCAGAGGTATTCTGACAAGGGAACAATGAGATTTAAGGCCAGCCAAGAAGACGGAGGAAGAAGATGTGAAAATCTTACAACGCTGTTTTCACTGCCTTGGGTTGGAAGTTCCAGTGTGTGTGTGTGTGTGTGTGTGTGTGTGTGTGTGTGTGTGCACGCGCGTGCATATGTGTGCACGTGTATGTGTGTGTGCGTGCGCGTGTGTGTGCATGCATGCATGTGTGCGTGCATGTGTGTGTGGTATTTAGTTGCCTCAAGACTCTTGAAAAATGCAAAAATGTGTGCATCATTCAACTCTGTTAATGCAAGTGATTTTTAGCACATTTATCCTTCCCCCTCTCTAAATGTAGTTTAACTACGTGTTGGCATCAGCTGTATGTAAACCTCAGGTATTCAATGCTTTCAGTGGGTGATTTTTGCAGAATTTCAATCAACTATCTCAAGGCAATATGTCCTTTGTATTGTATAAAAAGAGAAATTTTCTGTTCTTTGAGTAAACCACTGGCGGGACCCCTTTCTGATTTGATATCTTAAGGAATTTCTAAAATGTCTTCTTCGAGTCATTAACAAATTGGAACAAATAGAAAATGTGTGTGGAAAATGAAACAACTCCTCCCCCAAGTCAAACAATGAAGGACAGCTGCTCACAGGGAGGTTGGCTTAACAAAGGAAGAAGTTTATGAACCGGGCAGTGGTATTTGCACGGACCCCGAGGCTCTTGCAGCCTTTCAGCCTGGCGGTGGTGACAGAGCCATCTGTCCTATCACTCTGCCCTCTGCAGTTAGCCATTAATTTCCCTCAAGGGCTCTAAGTGACAGCTACCTCATACTGACCATACTTGGACACAGGACAGAGGAGCTTCCAGGATTCAAGGCTCATGACATTGACCTCTCAGTGAAAGACTTCTCCCTAGACAAGCCAGAGGTAGAGGAGAGACACTTTTGTTGAGGAAACCACATCAGGTTGCCTTTGTCTTGAAGTATTTCTCTATATGGGCACCATAACATTTGATTTAAATATAGCGAATTAATGACAAAATAGTTGCCTGAGAATATAGAGAAGGGATATGAACAGGTTAGTTTATTTTAGAAAGGTCAAACAAACCCTGCTGCACCTTAGTTTGTGGGGATTCTCTCTCTCTCTCTCTCTCTCTCTCTCTCTCTCTCTCTCTCTCTCTCTCTCTCTCTCTCTCTCTCTCTCTCTCTCTCTCTCTCTCTCTCTCTCTCTCTCTCTCTCTCTCTCTCTCCTGCAGCTGTTCTACTCTTAGTAGAAATAACATGCATACAGCAGCGCTCTGCCAAGGGTCCTGAAGTTTACCCCCCACTCCCACAGCTTCTGGAGTCTTCAGCTTTGGTCCCATAGTCCTAAAATTTATGAGGTGAGGTATCAAGGATACACTTGAAAAATCTCGAAATAGCATTTTGATAAAAAGACCATGACATCGTTGTGAATATTCCTGGAAAACCGTTTGCATCCTAGGGAAAATAATGGTCCGTAATGTGTCTGAAATGTTTTCTCAATGTCTCTCATAACCAGGAAACTGATTTTTTTCTAGCAAAATGTTTATCTTTTGTGGTCTTTGGAATACAGAAGGTACAGAGTGGCCCACGAGCTCTATGCTTCTGTGCGCATGCTCCAGAACAGAAAAATGTTGTATATCTGAGATCACCTGCAAATATCTTCTATGCTTGGCTAGAAATTATGTTAAACCCCAGATAGGGGAAGAAATTTGATAATCACTGTTTCTGATGCCAGTTGATTAAAAAATGATTTTTAGGAAACTGTTTGAGGAAACTTTTTAATGTATTAGTGGACTTCAGAGGGCACAGAGGAGGAAACTGACAGACATGTGAAACAAAAAACTTACAGAAACAGAAGGTAGATGGGTAGAAAACAACTCAGCAATGTTCCCTGACAAGAGCGAGGGACAATAAACACACCAGGAAAAACAAACAAGCAAACAAACTGGAAGCATTAAACATAATCAGGCAGTTCTCAGAAGCCACTAAAATGAAGTATATGAACCTCAGCAGTAACTGGGAGATTCCAATAGAAATAGTATTTTTTTCCCGAATTGTCTGTCAAGTATTAAACGTTTAATCTTGGTGCTGGAGGGATGGCTCAGCAGTTAAGACTGGGGAACTGCTCTTGCAGAGACCCGAGTTTAGTGTCCCTAGCACCCATACAACTGCAGCGCCAGGGGATTTGACACCCTCTCCTGTACTTTGTGGGCATCTGCACTTGTGTGCACATATCTACAAATAGACACACACATATCTACATAATTGATAGCATAAAGATAAGCCTGAATAAATAAATATACACCCACTGTGGCAGAGGACCTGGAGAAACAACCTTTTTAAAATTAAGACCCTTTTCGGATCTAATTACGTAGAAACACACCAGTGTAAAATAAAATCTTTGAATCAGTTCAGGAAACTTAAAATATGGACTTAGTGCTGCATGCCATTGGGAGATTGTTGTGGAATGCTTAGGTGGTATTCAGACTGTGAGATGCACTAGTTACCGCTGCAGATGTCATGGGCATGTGGAATAGCTGCTCATCTGAGATCATGGTTTCTAAACATTTTCCTCTCTCAATCCTTTTACCAGAGACCTTTAAAAAAGATATACTTATGATCCTGCTTGGGATTATAAGTTTAAGTGGAATAAATACATTTATTAATATATATTTTCATTAGGCATGGTAGTTTTTCTTTTTCTTTTTTTTTAACTGAAAAATTTTTATACAATGTATTTTGGTCATGTTTTTTCCCCTCCTATGACTCCTCCCAGATCCTCCCCACCTCCCTACCCCCAACTTTATGTTTTTTCTCTTTCTCCTTAGAAAACAAACAAGACCAAATACCCTCCCAAAGAAACACATCCACAACACCCCCCCAAAAAAACCCACAAAAGCAAAAAACAAAAATAAAAGCAAAACCCTAATACCAGAGAGATATTTATATGACTCTGGGTAGATAGGTATATGAAATATTTATAGAAATCAAACTTTCATAATAATAAGGCATACATTTAATTTTACTGCTTATTGGGGTAAAAAAATTTTCATGCTTATTTTAATATAAAGAATTCAATCTTGGCTAAATATTTTATACTGCAGGACAGAAAGCTCCTTCACCACTTCAGAGTTGATTGAAAATTTGATCTTATTAGATGAATTTTTTTCTGTAATAGTTTTAAGAGTACATTTGCTTGAGGTCCTAAGAAATGAGGAAAGGAGTCTTGGAGTGGGAATCCAGGCCTCTCATCCAACACAAGGTTTGCAGAAAGATTAGCATGAGTTCAAAGCCAGTCTGATCTGCTTAGCAAGTTCCAGAACAGTCAGGGCTGCATAGCCAGGCTTTATCTCAAAAACAGTAAAACAACAAACAAAAGAAGCCGGGTTGTGAGCCAGTAGCTTCCAGACAGCTTCTGTACTCCATTCCTTGATTTAGTGTTCCTTTCACCCTGTGGTTTCCCCCTACTCCCCTGCTGCTTAAGCCCCTCTGACCCAGTGTTTCACCTAATGTAGAAAGAGATGCTCAGGAGTGATGTGATAGAGGATGACAGAACACATGTGGAGGGAAAGGAGAGGAGGAATACTGCAGGCTGAAGAAGATGGGTGGGAGGATGGGAGAAAGGAGGAGGCACCAGGTGGGTTAGGCAAAACTAAAGATTTCGGAAAAAGCCGTATAGAATCATCCTTTGCTAGTAAGTTAATTTTAAAATACAACTTAAACCGTAGCAGCAAGGAGAATTATTGTGCATAAGTGGACCAGGTTGCCTTCTGTCTTACATTCTGGCACAGCGACACAACACCATGATAAAGGCAACACACACACACACACACACACACACATTTAATGTGGGACTCATGGTTCAGTAGGTTTGAGTCCATGATGATCATGTCACAAAGCATGGTAGCGGGCAGACAGACATCCATCACATTGCAGCAGTAGCTGAGAGCTTATATCTGATCTACAAAGCAGGAAGCAGAGGGAGAGAGACAGAGAGACAAGAGAGGAAAGAGAGAGAAAGAGAGAGAGGGGGAGAGGGTGGGAGGGAGAAGAGATGGGAGAGAACTAACTGGGAATGGTAAAGACTTTTGAAACCTCAAGGTCCATGCCTCCTAATCCTTGAACAGTTCTACCAATAGGAGATCAAAACATTCAAATATATGAGCCTTTGGTGGCCATTCTCATTCAAACCACCATATTCCTGAAGAAATGGGTTATTAAATTAAAACCACAGTGCAAGGCACAGGATACCTCCTTAAGAGTTAGTTATCAGGGTACCCTAGAGGAGTCCCAAATAATATAGGCTATTGCCACTGGCCCCGGTTACCAATCATAACTTTATGACAAGATGGCATTGCACACTGTGGTTGTAGGGCATGGAGAAATCAGACTCCAACTTGTCGGGCAGCTTTCAGGGTGCCAGAAAGTACCAAATAGGCTGATGGGGGAGCAAGGACATCAACGGTCTTAGACAGCACTGTTCACTGCAATATTGACTCACCTGGAAAGTTGTAAGAGCCGAGTCAGAGGATTGGGAGGAGTGTTGTGAAATGTCTTGACACAGCTATCACACCCATCCAGAGGCTCTAGTGTTTTTTTCTGGTCTCTGCTGGCATCTGCACACACATGGCATACACAGACAAAAATAAATGAATAGCTTTTAGAAAGAAAGGGAAATAGAAATTGGGGGGTACGTATAATCATTTCTATCACAAGAATCTAGAGACCCAGTTCTAACACTGTTCACTAGAATGGTTTATTAATGCTGGAGGCTGGAGTTCTCATCCTCACCCTCATGTGTAGCCTTCAGCCAGGGCTCATTTAGGAGGACATAAGAAACCAGAGCTCTCTGTGGCATTCCTGGCCAGAGGACCAAGCAAGTTTCTGGAACTGCTGCTTTGGGTTCCTGCCCTGAGCAGCCTGGTCCAGTTGCTACCTCCTGTTCTGGTCATTCTCCAGTCTGAAGAGTCAACCCTAACTGACATTTAGAAAACTGGGCTTGTTTGATCTGAGTGGGACTAGCTAAGGCAGTGGATTCTCAACCTGTTGGTCACGACCCTTTTTGGGTCGAACGATCCTTTTACAGGAGTTGCCCAAGACCTCCAGAAATGTCAAATATTTACATTATGATTCTTAATACTAGAAAAGTTACAGTTATGAAGCAGCAACAAAAATAATTTTATGGTTGGTGAGGTCACCACGACACGAGGAATAGTGTTAAAGGGTCACAGCATTAGGAAGACTGAGAACCACTGACGTAAGGGAAAGCTCACCAATATAATGGGTAGATCCATTTATGTAACAGTCAGATGTGTGGAGGGAAAGAAGCCCCTGACTGCCTTCTGGATAGAGATGTGAGGAAGAGGTAAAGTCAAGAGAAGAATCAAGGAGAAGAGCAAAAATTGGAGCCCTAGAGCAAAGGGAATGATTCAGTCCTGCCAGGACCAGGCAGGGGTTAACACAACAGTTGGACATCATAAGATCTAGGCAGAGAACCAGAAGGCAGCATGAAGGGCATTTAAAAATGTCCATTAGAATTTCTAAGTAGGCTCAAAAGAGCATCTATTCGTTGGGCTTTTCTTATCCATTTTTTTTGGGGTGTGTGTCTCTAGTGCTGGACTCAAGAGTAATAAATCCAGGGTTTGCTTTTAGTCATACTGATAGCTGTCAGAGTGGTCAGAATCATAGCATAAGTCTCTCTCGGGTAGCTTCTAGAGAGGGAGAGAGAAGAGATTTACCTATCATTAGATGCGTACGTTGAAAAAAAAAAAACAGGAGAGCCTGTTTCTCTTGGCTATCTGCAATATTGAAATTGAGCACAGGTCATGATGTCTAATACATGGGTAGTATATTCTTCTTCAAGATGAAAATTATTGGTCAGAAATGGCTGTCTAAATAACATCTGATAGGGATTTAAGTTTAATGTTTGGTGAAGTATGATGCCCTGAACTATTGAAAATACAGCAATCATTTTTCTCTTTGGATATAGCTTCATTTGGGGGTATTTAAGATTATGCTGGTGGCTAGAAATATGACCCCCTTTTTACTAGCAATGCCAGTTTGAGGATCTGGTCCTCAGGAGTCATTTAGTCTTGAGAGGAATCCCTAGATCTGTTATTTGTTTGGGGAAGAATCAAAGGCTTTGCATGGTCACGACTTCACCTGGAAGCATTGAGGGAATTTCCCTCTGTGCTGGACCTCCTTTTTGCACTGGTTACACTGATTAGAATCCACTGAGTGGGATCTGCATGGCCTCCATGAACAAGAGGACAAGGAACTTGTTAGAGCTACCAGATCTTTTGAGAGATGTCCTTGTGGTCTTCTTGGACTTGGTCCATCTCATAAGTGATTTCAGGGTTACCTCTTTGGGGGAAAGGAGGGTGTTATAGTAGCATTAAGCACTAATTCAGGGAAAGCCATTTCCTGCTGATAAACAGAATGGCATCCTTCCCTTTTGATCTTTGCCTGTGTCCGACCTTAACGTTCTAGTTGGGATGGTCAGTCAGATGGGTGATGGATCATCTCCCAGGAACACAGAATCACTGTAAACCATGCAAAAAAGAGAGGAGGAATAATTTTCCCTTTAATGAAATTTGTTCTTTTCTTTCCCAGAAAGCCTGGCTCTAGTGCAGCCACTCAACTGCAATGGCTTTATGCTAGGTCGACCCACCTTTAGTGTATAACTTTTCCTTCTCTTCTCTTTTGTTTCTTTCATTCAGATGGTGATCAGAACCTAAGCATGCTTTCTCTGGTACTTTAGGCATTTTTTTCTCTGAAGCTATCCCTACCCCATCCCCTTTCCAACACAAGGCTGGGTACATACAGCATGCCTTTCTCTGTCAGAGAATATTATTTTAAGATGTGTTACATTTGTATATGCTGTGCAATTTGTTTAATGATGTAAAGATGTGTTGCATTTGCGTTTGTTTAACTCTGTGAAACTGTGTTGCTTCACACACTTTGCTTGTCTAAAGCACCTGATTGGTCTAATAAAAAGCTGAAGAGCCAATAGCAAGGCAGGAGAAAGGATAGGCAGGGCTGGCAGGCAGAGAAAATAAATAGGAGGAGAAATCTAGGAAGGAGGATCTAGGAAGCAAGAAAAGAAGGGGAGGAGGACAGCAGGGGCCAGCTACCCAGCTACACAGTCAATAAAGAAAGGTATACAAAAATAGAGAAAGAGAAAATCGCAGAGGAAAAAGATAGATAGGATAATTTAAGTTAAGAAAAAAGCTGGCTAAAAACAAGTCAAGCTAAGGCTGGACATTCATGAGAAAGAATAAGCCTCTGTGTGATTTATTTAGGAGCCAGGTGGTAGACCTCAAATAGCCAAAGAGTAAAGGAGTGAAAAAACAACCAACAACATTTTTCTCTTCCTCTTTTCCACACCTCTCCTTCAAACAGATGCTAAGACAGACAGTTTGCTCTGGGATTTTTCTTTCAAACTCTAATAGAATTATTCTTGAGCTTTTTTTTTTTTTTAAGGGGGGTAGTGGCGGGAAATGTTTCCGTGTTTATTTTTTATTTCTCTGTTTACTATCTCTCTCTTTCTTCTCCTGTCTGAGTACATCTGTCTTTCTTTATTCATCTAAGTTTTCTTGCTACTTTTTTTCTTCGATGTGTTGGATCTAACCAGTTCTGATTTTGTTTCCCATTTTTATCCTCAGTATTTTAACAGATATTTAAAGTTTGGTGTCTGACTCATCTTCTGTTTTCTCTATAATGAAAAACTTACATAAGTAGCCCTATACATGTGTCTTTGCATCCCATTCTTGCCTCTTGTTTCACAGCCATCTGGCATTTTCAAATTCAGCTCATTCGGCATTGATCAAATCTTATTTAGGTTTTAGATGAGTAATTTGTGTCTTGTTCACTTTTGGCTCTCTTGCACGAAATCATTCTCTATTTTTACCCCCCCCCCATTTTTTTTGATAGATAAGTGTGAGTTCTCAAATTCTAGCTGGACTGAAGTATACTTTGTATTGGTTCTGCTAGATGTGGGGGATGTAGGTTAAAACTAGTTGTTCCTGAAGTCAGCATTGCTTTTCTTTCTCACGTAAACCCTGTGATGGAAGCCAACTTGTCTCTACGTGACTTACGTGATGGCAATTTTAAGCACAGGAGTCAGAAACTGAAGGTAAACATCATTTGCTGCAAGCAGGTTTTCCTTACTGCCAGTCCTTCTAAGTATTGGAAGAAGCCTCAAATGCATCACCACTGACATGTTTAAAGAAAACTTTTAGATCACATGGTAGCTCAGCTGACCTGGGCTCATGGGAGCTCACAGACTCTGGTTTGAGAGCTAGGAGCCTGCTTGGGACCCACCTAGGCCCTCTATATGTGGGTGATAGCTGTGTAGCTTGGTCTGCTTGTGGGGCTCCTAACAGTGGGATCAGGACCTGTCCCTGTCTCTTGAGCTGTCTTTCAGGAACCTATTCCCCTTGCTGGGCTGCTTTGTCTAGCCTTGTGTCAGGCGGAGGAGCTTGACCCAGCCTCAACTTGATGTGCCTTGCTTTGTTGATGCCCCTGGGAGGAAACAATTAGATGGGGAACACAGGTTTAGAGGGGAGGTGGGGGGCAGGAGGAGAGGAGAGAGGGATGTAAAATAAATGAAAAAAATTAATCAATAATAATAATAATAATCACATAGTAGCTACAGGGGAGACTCAGACTGAAACAATTTTATAAAGCCAAATACAGTTGATAGAAATGCTGTCTAAGCGATATCATTAGATTCTGCCTAATAGTCATTTTTCATTGCCAATTAATGCATTATTTTATTCATTTAGCCACAGTCCCCTCAGATGGCCCATTAACTTTGAAGTTTTACTTTAGCATGCCTGAGAATGAGAAGGAAATGATACTGCTACAACTTTCTTTTAAAAAGAATTCTTGAGCTAGGCATGGTGGCATGTCTTTAAATTTAGCACTTGGAAGGCAGAGGCAGGTGCATCTCTGTGAGTACCAAGATAGCCAAGGATATGTAGAGAGATTCTGTCTCAAAAAAAACCAATAGGTAAATAAAAAATTAAAAAGAATTCTTAAATGAGTTAAACAGATTTTTTTTTTTAAAAGTTGGCTTGTTCCAGAGTTTACTAAGCTGGCTTCCACCACTGATGCCCCGGTGTTGACTGTGTCCTGTACTTCTATAATTTATTTCACTGAGAAATACTTTATCCTCTCTCCAAGATATATTATATATACTGTAGAACATACCTGGCTTATTTGAGAAATATTTACTGTCCTGTAGGATCTACTTTTAGTTTTACTTCTTGGACACACTTCCTACTCAAATATAAGGAGACTTGAGGACTTTTATAGTCTATGTTGCAATTTATTGAATAAACATGATACTAACCTGTGGGAGTCCTAGTACGCACCTCCTTAGGAAGAAGGCATTATAATGCAGTAGGCAACAATGACCTTTTCTCTGGTGGCCACATGGGGGTGCTAAAATGGGGCAAAGGTTTCTTTTTCAATAGAACATTTTACTTTATTTTTTAAAAAATTAATTTGAATGACTTCACAGTCATTATTATTTTTCCAGCTCATTAAAAATCTATTACCAAAAACAAAACAAAAGAAAACAAATAAAATCTGTTACCAATATTAGTAAACAAGGATGAAAAGCATCTCCAGGGCATCACTTTTACCCTACCCCAAGTCTCAGGAGTTTATGATGCTCTCAGCGAAACTAAGGAGGACCTTGCAGTGGTTCTCAACCTCTGGGTTGAGACCCCCCGCATCACCTCGACAAACTTCTTTCTCCAAAACTATTTACATTATGATTTATAGCAGTAGCAAAATTACAGATATGAAGTAGCAACAAAAATAATTTTATAATTGGAGGTCACCACAAGATGAACTGCATCAAAGGGTTGCATCCTCAGGACAATTGAGAACCACTCTAGAGGGATGGCTTCTGCACTTATATTTAACTGGCAATTGCTTGTTAGAAGTTGAGCTTCAACATGTTAGGTAAATGGATGGAGGTGGGTGGTCCTTGGACTTCCCACAGGGCAGGGAACCCTGATTGCTCTTTGGGCTGACGAGGGAGGGGAACTTGATTGGGTGAGGGGGAGGGAAAGGGGAGGCGGCGGTGGGGAAGAAACAGAAATCTTTAATAAATAAAAAAAAAACAAAAAAAAAAACAAAAAAGAAAAAATATGCATACAACTGGCCTTCCATATCTGAGAATTCCTGTGGTTTCAATGAACCTCAGTTCAAAAATAATCGAAACACACTGTGCAAGAACTGAATATCTGCAGACCTTTCTTGTCAATATTCTCAAAGCAAGATACTGGAACAACTCTTTATTTACAAAGCATTTATATAGCATTGGTTACTGTAAGTACTGCAGAGATTTACATAACACAACACAGGGCTGTCAATGGATCAGCAGGTAGAGGTGCTTGTCAGGGTAGCAGCCCCCAAACCTGAGGTAGGCCCCAAGATCTTAGCACTACTGACTCCAAGTCCATTGTTCTGGGAAGGTCTCTAAATGTATTAACCTTGGTTTTTGGCTTCTGAAGCTCCCAGTGTAGTTCCAACTGGCTGATAAAGACGTTCTATTGGCTTAAACCTGTGTCTGAGTAGTTTTCTCTGGTGGTTACCTGACAACAGGCACCAAGCCTGATGACTTGAGCTCAGTCCCGAGAACTCACATGGTGGATGAAGAGAGTCAGTCCTCCCCAGTGTCCTATATACTGCATGTATCCTCATACAAAATAAATGTAATAAAAATTATATCAAGTATAAAAAAAAGTTAGGTAAAACAGGGATAATACTTAAAACATCTTATGTATACTTTATATACTTTAAGGAATGTAAGTAACATTTTCAGGCTTTTAAAATAGCAATTCTCTCCCCTTCCCACCTCCCCTCCCCCTCTCCCTCCTCCTGCTCCTTCTTCTTTTTCTTGTTTCTCTATGTGTGGATCTGGCTGTTCTGGAACTCTCTATATAGACCAGGATAGACTTGAACTCACAGAGATCTTCCTGCTTCTGCCTCCTAAGTATGGTGCTGGGATTAGAGCATCTGTCATCACACACATGGCATTTAAACTGTATTCTTAATATATGCACTGTGGCATTCTCTGTTCCCCAAGGTACAAATACATCTTTCTTAGATTGACTCCCCCCAATCTCTCTGTCCACAACCAGAGTAAAATCTGTGGATTTTGTGTTTTTTTTATCGTTAGTCTCAAAAACATAACAAATTAACCAAATACGCCTTCATTAAAAATGTTATTCAGCTGTATAAAATTGCTCTTAATTAGTCTTTCAGGTCCTTCCCTTGTAATATTGTCTCTAAAACAATTTTGTCCCAACTTTGACCCAGATCATCCATGAAGCTGATGCTCATTTATTTCCTCTTCTCTACAATATTCCATTTAAGAATACATGTGAATCCTTTGGAATGAAGAACATACACATGCTTAAAAAAGAAACATGCCATTGTGCCAAAAACATAAAAAGGCTGTGGACTGGAGAAATGACTCAGTGGGTAAAGGATTTTGCCACTAAACCTGATAACCTGGATTTGGTTCCTGGGACCCATATGGTGGAAGAAGAGAAATGATTCCTGTACATTGCCTTCTGACCTCCACAAGAGTGATGTCATAGTTGTATCCCCCTCACAAGGAAATTTGTAAAAATTATCTTTAATATTATTTTGAACTTTGAATTGCAAGTGAACGTGTCTCTGTCACTTTATGCCCTTGACACTGTCTAAATGTTTTTGATTTCACCAATTGCATTCCTTTAAATATACTGAATGTTTGTCTACATTTTATTATTACCTATTAAAGTTGAATATATTTTATGGCCTTATTAGGCATGTTAAAAAGACCTTTGTTCATTTTCTTTTGTAGTGATTGCATTCTTCCTAGACAGAATGCTTATCAGTCATATGGATATCTTTCTGGTCTCTCATGGTATGTTTTGATAACATGTCGTTAATTTATTTTTAGACATGCCACTTTCCTGAGTGAGTTCTACCAGTTTATCTACAGCCAGATAATAGTTAATATTGCGAACTTTTGTGTGATAAGAATCAGTGCTAGTTCCTTTTTCTTTATTGTTTGTTTGTTTCATTGGGTTTACAACAGGCTTGAAAGACAGGAAAAGTAATCCCTAATCAAGCGACTGATTCAGGCAGGCACCTATCTCCCTGGTCAGGTCTATGCAGGACTTGGTGAACCCCGCCCACGATGGCGGGTAGTCTGCTGTTCATGCAGGGACCGAGTCATCATCTTGGTCACCCATACTCTCATAGACACACTCAGAAGAAAATCAAGCACCTGGACACCTCATGGTCCAGTCAAACGAATGCATGAAATTAACTACCATCCCCAGCATGGGGTAAATACTTTCTGAACAATATCACTGCATTGTGTTACTTTACATTCACTTCAGTATGTTTTTGCTACATAATAAGAAGTTTTAAAAATTTATTTTTATATCAGTTTTGGTTTTAGGTAATGTAGAGCCCTAGGTTATCTATATATTAAAATCTGGTTTCCCTTGCTGTAAATATTTTGTACTAGTACAGTAAATTTTTATAGTTAATGTACCAACACTAATGCATTTCTGTTAATCAAAGCTCACGTTCAACTATTTTTGTACTTCTTTTGTACCCATAGCCACGGTATCTCAGTGTACTTAGTTATACTGTCTTAGGCATTTCTTGGCTGCAACAGTTTTTTCTTTTTTAAAGTTTTCTTCTGTTATTACCTCTATGGGTCTCAGGGAAACCGTCATGTAAGTGTTGACTCTCATATTGGAATTTTTCATGTTTGAATGAGGTTATCAGCATTATTCTTATTTTACAAAACCCACCTGTACTTCCAACACAATTAATGGCACAGAATCTAGGCATCTCACTGATGCTGGGGCTTCAGCTTTCTCCACAGTGGAGTTTTGTGAGTTATCCCTTTCCACGCTGTGCTGCTTGGAAGAACGTCGTTCAGTGAAACTTGTGTTTAGGGTGTGGGTGGTTGCCCTCCATGCTTTGATTGCAGAGTATCTATAAAAAGTTACTGGGAATTCCTCAGGGGCAATCGTGTCTTCTGCGTTCATTTATTTACTATTTATTTATTTGAATCAGTATGAATCCATGGGTACTTATTTTATACTTTAGCCTAAAATCCAACACTGTTGTATTTTATTGTTCAAAAAGTGATCCCCCCCCCTCTGTGTGTGTGTGCAGCTGTGTGCATATGGAGACCAGGGACAACAATGGCTCACCACTATTGGATATTATTACTACTAAGCACTTTGATACACCACTAAATATAGATATGTGGATATGACCTTATGTGTAAACACTTAACCAGAGCTATTTCTGTTTGTGAATTTATTTCTATTCAGTTAACAAGGAGTCCATGTTATTAAAATCTATTACAAAGCACATCACTCTATCTCCAGAATACCACACTTGGAGTAGGTGATCTGCCTTTAATTACCCACCAACCTTCATTTGTTTAATAACCGTATACAAACATAGTGGTGTCAAGTTATCAACACTATTATCCTGTGGAAACCACATCATCACCTAATTCTTGGTTAAATTGTTGTTCCTCTTGCTCCTAGTTCTATAGACTTTCCTCTTTTGTAAAGTCACTGGGTGTAGAACCTCTCCCTTTACCCCTCAAGCTCAAAAAGGATGTCTTACGTGTTTGTAATTTTAGTTTGTTTATTCCTCTTTTCTATCTGCGACTGCTTTTACTTTCCTGGATATTTTTTAAATTGACACATATTGAGATTCATTCTGTGTTGTAAAGTTCTATATGTTTTGAAAATTGTATCATGTCTGCATCCATAATTAGTTTCATATGAAGCATTTTCATTACCTTCCAATTCATCAGTGCTTTACACAATCAACTCCTTTTTATTCCTAAATCACTGATTCCCTTTAGTTTAGGGTCGTTCTGCATTCTGTAGACTGGCTTCCACCTCTAAAAATGCTGGGATTGCAGGTGTGTACCACCACAATCAGCTTCAAATCACTGATACGTTTTTGCTTTTATCTTTGGCAGGCTACTGTCTAGCTAGACAGTACACTGTGTAGAGTTTTCAGACATTTGTTTCTATTTAAGTTATGTATGTATTTTTGTGGGTTGATCATTTCTTTTTATTACTGAGTAAAATATGCTGTTTATATATGTGCTACAATTTGTTGATTCATTTTTTTTTCCTATGGAAAGATATCTTGGCTGTTTTCAGGTTTTTTTTTTTTTTTTGAGACTATAAGGGGAACTCTTATACAATTTATACACAAAATGTTGTGTGGCAATATTTTCAAATAAAGTGAGTAATATCCAGGAATATAATTGCTGGATCATATTAAGGGTATGCCTATTTGTGTTTGTATGAAACTACCAAATAGTCTCCCAAAGCGTGCTCACGCACGCCTATGCACTTGCATACGCATGCGTGCATATGGGCGCATGCGCGCACACACAAACACACATCAACTTAAAAGTACTTACGGTTCCTTTGACTCTCCACCCGTGGTAACATTTGGCATACTGTTTTCTAGATATTGGGAATTCCAGTAAGTATCAGGTGTCAGTAACATTTCATGTTTCTGTAAAAAGTGTTTTAGATAGTGGGATAACTTAAATAAACATTTATTTTAATTGATTACCTGTTCTCTTTGTTAGTTGATCTATATAGTTTTTAAAATAAATTAAGTTGATTTATGAAAATATTCTATTTGAAGGCATGCATGTCTGTTTTTATGTTTAATAGCATTCAAGCATTTGTGTTAACTATAGTAAGAGAAAGAAATGCTTTATCTCTATAGAAATGTATTCAGATCATTTACACTCTGAAAATGCATTTTTTAACCGAAAGATTGTTTTTCATTTTCTCATATGACCTGTGGATAGGCCTTTTATTAGGAACTTAAAATAGTATGTTTCCTTACCGACATTACACACACACACACACACACACACACACACACACACACACACACATTGCCAAAGACCAAATTTATGGGGGATGAAATCAAGGTATTTGCATGTCACTTCAAATGGGGGGATTCAATAGATGTGAAACTGTGCAATTATCAGGGGGGCAAAGTGTAGGTTAAAAGAAGACCTTGCGCTCTTCATGATTTGATCCATTGCTTGCTGGAAGGTGAATGGACTCACTCATTCGACTCAGCAAATGTTTTCTGAATCATTCCCACTATACAGTAGTAGACGGCAGGAGAGACACAAGCAACAGCAGGGCAAGAAAAGATCCCAGCTCTTTGGGCTGGTAAATGAATTTGGATGGTGAATGAATGAGTAAACACTAAAGCATTCTCGTAGGGTTATGTCATGAGCTCTTGTGGTCTTGAATTATTTGAATGAAATACTTGAAATTTTATTTCACCATATGCTTGCTGCCTGTGCTTTATCTGCTACGTTTTGGGGACGATTCTGCTGTAGACACCTCCAGGCTTGAGGATATGTGCGGCTGCTGTTTGCATGCCAATATCCAGACAGTTCATTACAGGGAAGTTGATTCTGGGATGAGTGAATGATTTTCACTCCTGTCAGGGAGATAAAATCATAGGTAGAGCTGCCGATCTGCCGGTTTGCAAAGATACCCAGAAACATGGACAAGCGTAAACACAAAAGGGACTCTCACAGTTTGCATACTTCTCATGCACATCACCAGTCACCCTAAGTGCCTAGGAGCTGTTCAGCCGGATGTGAAAGTGTTCCAGCCTGGGCAATTGCCATCTTGTTTTCCTATGAGATGGTTTATTATCACTATTAGTGGATAAAACACTTTCAACACTTGGAATAAGTCAATCATGTTATCCATTTGTACTTTGGGCTTCTGTTTATGGGTGGAGTGTGCCAAACATCCAGACTAAATGAAAATATACCCTCCAGGAACCACGCATGGCATCTCTCACAACAAGATGAAGCATCTCTCTGAAGCATGGCTGCTATGCCGCGGGGAATCCAGGGAATCTGTGCTTGGTGCACTGTGCTGCGAGCCTCTAGGTGGGGTGGAAAGTGAGTGGTGGGAGAGGAATCCTGGGCACAGATGGCTGTCATTCTGCTCTGACCTTCAGGGAGAGGGAGTGGTAGGCAGTTCGAGGAACAGATGGGCATCCCTGGATGTCTGGTTTGAGGGAGCCATCTTGGTAGTGTGAAGTATAACCAGCTTGCTAAGGCTGGGGCATTTACCTTCCAGTTCTGTGAGCCAGAGGAGGGGACTGGCTCTCCAGTGGCTCATGTCTTCCTTGTTTGATGCTCTCCATCAAATATAAACCAGATTAAAAAATTCCCGATTGCTGCTCCATTTCAAAGACAGTCCTAAACCCCATGAAGGACAGGGTTGGGAGTGGGAGGAGTAAGGTTTGGCCGGGAGGAAAGTGTTGAGATGATTCAGAAGGCTCCTGCTGACAGAGCAGGGGTGGCTTGACCTTCTTCAGGCCCACGTAGGCAGCCTCCTACTGGATGTTATTTCGGGTGTTGGAAAGCCTGCCCGCCTCAAAATATCTCTCTGCTGTCTTGCCAGGTTCTGTAATTCCCACCATGAGAACCATCCTCTAGTTAAAGCATTGCATCTCCTGGGTCAGTGTACAATCCGCCACCCATCAGCAGCACTGCACATTTAACCCCTCACTGCCCGTTAGCCTGCAGCCTGCCTGCAGAGAATAGCTACCAGCTGTTGTAACCCAAGCCCCATCTTCTGAGATAAGCCTTTTCACAGCCTCTTCACATAAGTGAGAGGGAATGGGTGCTGTAAAGCTCTGGGCTGGGAGTGTCGTGGCTTCTGTGGGAGAAGCCACCATTGCAGGGATGGTCTCTCCACTCCCTTCTATGAGAACACCAGAAGTGATACTGAGGATTCTAAGAGGAATGTGGACGCCAAATGGAATCAAATAAGAATACTCAAGTCCATGGGTCATGGATCAAAAAACCTGTGGTATTTATTTGTATGTATATGTATTATGTATATGTATGTGGGGTGCAGGCGTGTTCTGAACAAACGTCTAGTCAGTGGATAGTTTAGAGTCAGTCTGCCTTGCATCATGCGATTTTAGGAATTGAACCCAGGTCATCAGACTTGGCAGCAATCACTTTTACATGTGGGCTATCTTGCCAGCCCCATTCTTGCCTGTTTTTAAGAATACTTGTCTGCCACACATGAGTTGATATTTGGTCAAAGCCTGATGTTTTCACTGTAACTGTTCCTGTAGACTTGGGAAGGACATGTTAAAAGGTAAGCCTGTTAGAAGAAATGACCAGGAACTCTTCAAATCTGAGAGCATCATGAGAATTAGCCCATGTCACAGGATAGCATGAGGTGAAGTGTGGAACAGCTTGGTGTGCCACTACAGGGTTGGCAACATTTCTTCACATAGTGCTGGAGCTGCTGTTGTACCCACCAGGCTGTAGGAGAAGGTGGGCCAACTTCCTGGGAAGTGTGATCAGAGGTCACTTACTGTCTTTACAATAAGACACCCTAAGGTTGCCTTCCTATCTTTTGCTGTGACATCCCTTGTTTCTTGGCCCTGTTTTCTCTTTGCATTCCTCGTAGGATGTGGAGGAAGACCCAAATGTGCACCTCTGCTTCCCTTCCTTTCCTCTGGTGATGCCCTGCATGGACCAGTGCCAGACACCAGTCCCAGGGTTGGACACACATCAGATTGTCCTCCTGCCCTCAGGGCATGCTTCTGTGAGATGGCCATACCTCATTTCCCTGGGCTGCCCAGGCTTTCTGCTTCAACCCAGAGTGGGTGTTTTACATCTCTGGGGATGTTTTGCTGACTGATGTACCCATAAGGAATGACTATGGATCATTGACATAAGATAGCTCCAGGATCCAGGGAGTAAAGAGGACCCCACCAAATCGAAAGCCGATCCAAAGCCAGGGATGTGAGGAAGTGCCATGGAGAAAGCAGGGAGAGTGGGTGAAAGGAATAGGACTGTGTCATCTTAAAGAAATTATCCAGTGGCTCTGAGCTGTTCATTGTATATCACAATGGTGGTGTCTACTGATGATATTTAATCCATACCACATAATAAACTGGGTGAAAAGTTTCATATATCATAGGTAGCATTGCGATCCTGACCCATCATAGATATTTAAATTTTTTCTTTTAGATTTTCAATGTAGTGAATCAGCATTTTGAAACATCAATTAGCAAGCAGTTATTGCCTACAAATGGGAGTAGAGCCTGGTTGGAAAGCGGGAGTAATTATAGAGTTAACTCACGTTGTAAGAGAGGTTGAAGTAAGGTGCTTTGGGATGAAGGAAACTTGAGTGTGAATGTGTATTCAGCTAAAACAGCAAATAGATAAGTTCTAAAAACATGATGTGCAAATGAGGGACTAGGTCTTGAATTACGGTGTCCAAAGACTTTCTAGGAGTAGATGTGAGCTTAACAGCAAGGATCACCAGGCAGCAGATTTCAAAGGGAGGGAGAAGAGACAAGGAAGAGTTGATAGGTTATCCATTTGGAAATGATAGAATCAGGAGCAGGGGACACAACTGGGAGGTAGATAGTAAGTAGAGAGGGAGAGGGGGGGAGAGGGAGGGAGAGAGAGAGAGAGAGAGAGAGAGAGAGAGAGAGAGAGAGAGAGAGTTGAAAGGTTGGCTTTTGCCCTTGTAGAGGCTCCCTAGTCTAAAGTCTGTGGCCAACTCAGTGGGTCTCTGACACTGCAATGGTGGAAGTCAGGCTTGCTATAGTCAGATGTGGCCCACCTACATTATGGTGGTCATCTACTTAAATGTACAGATTAACATGAAAACATAAAAAGAACTTCGTAGACGTAATCTGTACTTAAAATGTACAGATTAACATGAAAACATAAAAAGAACTTCGTAGACGCACCTAAAATATTTGAATAACTATGGCGGAACCTAAACCTAGCAAAGCTGACGCACAAAATTGGCGGTCACCCCTGCTAATACCCCTCAACTGATTTTCACCATTGTTTTAGTGTGAGAATGGCCATTCTCTTTGTCATAGGGTGGCCAACTTAAAGCTTACTTTTTCCTTTAAAATATTCACTCCCTAGTCTTAGACACTCTTGTGGCACCCAGCTTTTGGCCTTCTGCTTATTTAAGAACACTTGACACTTGGTCTTCATGGTTCTGGCCATATGGTTTCTCATCTAGCCAGTTGTAAGAATGAGCCATGGCACCGGGCTCCGCAGGGTTTGGGGCAGCAATGCACTGTGGTGATTTCCACCTCACTGGGCATGGCCGAGGTCAAAAGCTGCTTATCTTACTGTCGGGGCGCTGTATCACCGCTTCTCTGCCTGACTGTAAACGTCACAGTGTCACTAACAGCTCGGACCCAGGTTTTAAGTGAAACTAAAGTCTCTCCTTCCACAACGATGATGTCAGTGTTTCCCGGGACTTGCAGCAAAGCAAACCAGATGAGAACAAAACAAAACAGAGCAGAGCAGCAACTGCAAGCTTACCCAGCTAATCCATACATTTTTGGGGGCCAGTTGCTCTCTCCCCAGTCATGAGACCACCGTGTCCGTTCTTCGTGGGACCTAAAACAAATCCTTTTGGGAAATTTCCAGTGTAGTGACATTGTTAAAATAAAATATGAAATCCAACTTAAAACCCCAAGTACCTTTGAGGAATTTGGTGATTTGCATTTCTGAGTATCTTTGAGAAGATTATAAAGAAAACCAGTTTGTCCATCCATGTGGTACAAGGAGACTTTGACATAAGAGAAGTGTTTGAGGTGCCGTTAATTATTCCTGTCGGAGCTGAGCTGTCACAGTTGATTGATCTGCTTAGTCATATGAGGATGACTCTGTATCAGAAATGTGAAGATAAATATCTGCTGGTAGCTTCTCCTCACTCGGTAAAATCATTTCCTCTGTCCTGGAATTGAGGAGAACACAGCTCCTTTTCTCTTTTAGGAAAAGCCAGCTGTGAAAAAGCTATTATGCAGTTAAATAAAATGACATTTCTCTAATCCCAGCATTCCTCTAAACAATGCTGACGGGGTCCCAGGGGAAGGACTTGGTTCCACTTTATGAATGACACAGCCTACCCGCCTGAATGTGGAACTAATGAGGAAAGACAGGACTATGAAACCTGAGTTCCCAGGGTCTCCAGAAAACTTATGTTTCTGCTCATAAAAGTAAAATAGGATGTACAATAAGCAAACCTTTGTGTAGATCTGATATTTCTTCATGTATGTGTAGAGTGTGACTTATACTTAGCACTGTTTTTTAAAATTATTATTAGATTTATTTATTTTATTTTATGCATGAGTGTTTGCCTGCATATTTGCCTTTGTACCATGCACATGCCTGGTTCCTTTGGAGGCCAGAAGAGGGCATTGCACTGATTATATTTATAGTTAAGAATGGTTGTGAACCACCATGTGGGTGTTGGGAATTGAACCCAGGTTCTCTGCAAGATCAAGTGATCTAAACTGCTAAGTCATTTCTCCAGCTCTGTATTATTATTTTTTTTTAATAAAATGGGGCAGTCTGTTTGGATCAAGGTTCTATGGGAAGCCTGGGGACATTGAGATTAATTTAGCTCAACCTACTACAGTGATATTGTTAAGGAGAAAATTCATTTCTCAAAAATGAAAATGAATTTTGCATTCTATTTCCAGTGGACTATGGACACAAAATAATGATGAATATTTCAGTTAGTTATGTATATCTATGGCTTTACTTCTTTTTTTCTCCTTTCTTTCACTTTCTTTAACAATTATTTCTGACGGTGTGGGATGAGCCCAGGGCCTCATGTGTGCCAGCACAGGACCACCACTAAGCTACGTCTCCAACGCTACAAGCCCTGCTCCTGTGAAACCCCTGGGTTCAGTGATGCTGTAGGCTCTGTGCTTCCCAGAATTTCTCTATGATCTGTTTCATAAAAATTATTTAAAATTAAAATGAATTTTGTAGTACATACAATGTCTTTCGATGGTCTCCACACCCACAGCTCCTCCCAGATCCACCCCCATCCTTTCCCAACTTCTAATTCTTTATTTTTACTTTGTTTTGAGTCAGAGTCTTGGCTGGCCTTAAACTCATCATATAGGTCGTGCTGCCCCTGAAATCTCAGAGATTAAAGGCTTTTGTGTTTGTTTGTTTGTTTGTTTCAAGTACAATAGCACATGGAGTTATGGCCTTACTTCTGACTGAGCATCTGAAGAACAACCAGGGGGTCCTTGGCTCTCATCCTTTCAGTCTGGCAGCGGTTGGATGGGGAAGTTGCTGTGAATCTCAGTAATTTCAAACATGCTCCAGGGAACTATAATTATACAGTGGTTTAAGTGTGTCTGTTCCTGTGAAATCTAATGGGAATAGAGCAAATATGAGAGTGTGGAGAAACGAGGCAACAGCTGAACCTGATGCAAATAGAAGGAGGTGTGAATTGGACTGCTGCAGTATTTGTTTGAGAAGATCTGTGTCTTGTGTGGATGGTCTGATGCAGATTCCTCCATTGTCTTTCACTGGGCCTTGCTGTCAAAGAATAATTATTGTGTCTGGCCATAGACAATTTCAATGTTTGCTTCTTTTTGTACCTGGAAAGGAAGGTGTTTACGAAATAGCCTTTATGTCAGTTAGATGTTTACTCAAGACTTTATCTTTAGCCATTTTTTGTCATATGACATTGTTAAACTGGGAGTTAAAATTGGAAATTCAATACTTCATGAGCAAATTTAGTATAATATAGCACACAGTGCAGAAGCAGCAACAGGGAGAACACACACTATACTTGGTTCTCTGTCACTAAGCTAGTTTGTATTGTATAGATTAGTTATACTGTAACCTACTTCTGAGTACTATGTACCGACTTTTCCAAATTTAGTCTGGTGAGTTACAACTATAAGCATAGACTATGAGAATATAGGATGAAGGGCTGGAGAGATGGTCCAGTAGTTAAGAACCCACATCACTTAGGGCAATCAAGATAATTCCCCACTAATATGATCCCAGGACAACCTGACCCTCACTCAGACTTTTTCTGGGAGAGTCTAGCTTATGTTAAGTTGACAATTAAAACTGCCCATCACAATGCATTACCATTTCTTATGGAGGAATGGAATTGCTGGGTTATGCAACTTTTCAGGCTTCTCCAAAACAGAGTTCCACCATTTTACATTCTCATCAGAAACTGGAAAAGTTCTTGTTTCTCTATCACTACTTGGTATAGGAGACCCTTTCTTCTATGTGTTGCTTTCATTGGTTAATAAAGAAACTGCTTTGGGCCCTTGATAGGGCAGAAGTTAGGTAGGTGGGGAAAATTAAACAGAATGCTAGGAGAAAGAAAGCAGAGTGAGAGAGAGCCACCATGGAGCATCCAGAATCAGACATGCTGAATCTTTCCCGGTAAGCCACTGCCACCTGGTGATATATAGATTAATAGAAATGGGTTAAATCAAGATGTGAGAGTTAGCCAATAAGAGTCTAGAACTGATGGGCCAAGCAGTGATTTAATTAATACAATTTCTGTGTGGTTATTTTGGGGCTAAGCTAGCCGGGTAGCTGGGACGAACAAGGAGCCACTCCCTACAACAATTGGCACTCCAACATGGTCAACTAATGCCACATAAAACCTGAGAGGGCATGCCTAAAGGAGAGATGATCCTTCATGGCCCCTGTTTCCTGAAAGAGTCTGTGAGACATTCTGCAGGACACAGAAGAAAGTGACTGAACTCTCTTTGAAATTTTCAGATTCATGGGAAAGTCTGCTGGATACTATGGGCCTGTAGGCTGAAGATGAATGCCCCAATGGTACAGAAGAACTTTGGGTGACTATTCAGGCAGCAAGTTGTCTTTCTCATTTCTAGAATTTTGGAAGTTGCTTACAATGCACTTCCTGTTTACTTAGGTAATATTATATCCTTCTGAAATCTTTGATGGAGTTGAAGAATAGATAGATAGTTATAGTTATAGCTTTCCTTAGTTATGATAAAAGATAAAGTAAATATAAATATTGTAACTGTAATTCTTGCTTGGTAACCTGTTTTGTTATATGTAATTTACTATGTTAAAGTTAAAGCCTACCTTTTTGTTTAAGCAGAAAAGGGGAAATGATGTAGGAGGTCCTTCTTTTTATGTGTTTCTTGTATTGGTTAATAAATAAAGAAACTGCTTTGGGCCCTTCATAGGGCAGAACTTAGGTAGGTGGAGAAGACAGAACTAAATTCTGGGAGGAAGAAAGGTGGAGTAGGGGAGAAACACCACAGAGCCGCCAGAATCAGACATGCTGAATCTTTCTCGGTAAGCCACTGCCACCTGGCGATGTACAGATTAATAGAAATGGGTTAAATCAAGATGTGAAAGTTAGCCAATGAGAGTGTAGAACTAATGGGCCAAGCAATGATTTAATTGATACAATTTCTGTGTGGTTATTTTGGGGCTAAGCTAGCTGGGTAGCCGGGACAAACAAGCAGCCATTCCCTACAAAAACTACTCACATGATTTTTTTCTGGTATTTCAAAATTAAATCCATTCTAATGTATTTAATGGCATCTTTGTGGTTTTGATTTATATTTCTTTAGTGTCTTCAGGAATTTTGTGTATCTTGATTTCTTTTCTCTATCTCTATGAGTGGTTAATTTTAGTAGATTACATCATCTATGAATACATACAATACTTTATCCTATATTGTCTTTTTATGTCTATTTATTTACTTTTACTTTTTTTTTTGAGACAGAATGTTATACAGCCCAAGCTGGCTTCAAACTTGCTCTGTCATTGAGGTTGCCTCTGAATGACTGACTCTTCTGTTTCTACCTCCCAGCTGCTGGGTTTATATGTCTGTGTCTTTTAATTTTTAATGGTGCCTTCTATAGTGAAAGTTTTAAATTTAATGAAACTCAGCAATCAATTTTCCCTTTATCTTTCATGCTTATTATGGATCTTGTAAGAGGAAAACTCTTCCCCCCATGATGAATATTTACTACACATGTCTTAAATCAGGGTTCTACCACCCTGGTTTGTGCTTTGACAACCACAGTAAATTCTCGCTCACATGTTGTAAACCAAAGCCATTTCAAACAACCCCGAGGTAGACAAGTCAGATTCAACAACAGCCACAATGACTACTGACTGCACTATTACTTCTATGGACCCTGAGCCCTCCTGTTGGTGTGTGGCACATGAAGAATGACAGCACGTGCTTGCTTAGCCTCATCCATCCACGTCTGTGTGTCCTGGCATGGTAACCATAGCTGGAAGGAAATGCTGATATAGACAAAGCAGTGAGTAGGGACAAATTGTGCCCAAACCACAGTCCCAGTGAACTGAGATTGTAGATAAATATATTTTCTGGCAAGAACAAAGCACTTTCTACTTAAAATTCCCTTCGATGACAGAACCTGTTATTATAGGTGACAGGGCAACCTTAGTATTTTTTTAGGGGGAGGTCTAAGGACATCACTTGGTTAGTAGAGTGCTTGATAGCACCCATGAAGCTCTGGGATTGATCCGCAGCACAGTATAAATTGAGTGTGGTGGTGTACACCTGTAATCTCAGTGGCACAGAGGTAGAGACAGGAGAATCAAAAGCTCAAGGTGGGGGCTGGAGAGATGGCTCAGTGGTTAAGAGCATTGCCTGCTCTTCCAAAGGTCCTGAGTTCAATTCCCAGCAACCACATGGTGGCTCACAACCATCTGTAGAGGGGTCTGGCGTCCTCTTCTGGCCTTTAGGCATACAGACAGAATATTGTATACAAAATAAATAAATAAATAAATAAATAAATAAATAAATAAATAAATAAAGCTCAAGGTGGAACTGGAGAGATGGCTCAGTGGTTCAGAGCATTTGCTGCTCTTGCAGAGGACCCGTGTTCTGTTCCCAGCACACATATGGTGGCCGCAGCTGCCCATAACTCCAGTTCCAGAGGATCGTATATCCTCATATGGTCTCCTCCAGTACCAGGTGTGCACATGGTGCGATGCACACAGATGCAGACGAAACACTCATACACTTAAAATAAAAATAAATAAATCAAGAAGTTTTGGGTTATTCTTAGCTATTTGGCCTTTTCCCGTCCCTTCCCTTCCTTCCTTCCTTCCTTCCTTCCTTCCTTCCTTCCTTCCTTCCTTCCTTCCTTTCCTTTTTCTTTTTTGAAATAGGGTTCAGTCTATCTAGTTCAGGCTGGCCTCAAACTCACAGCACTCCTGCCTCAGCCTTTGGGCAGTTAGATTAAAGTTAAAATATTCTAATTATGTAAAGTGGAAACCCTACAAAAGGGATGAAAGTCTCAAATGACTGTAAAACTTAACTGATAATATGTGGGATAAGCAGAATATAATGGGTAGTGTTAATCCTACAAGTGACAAAATATTTGGCTGTGAATATGTGTGTGTGGGGGTTGTTTTGAATAAGATGATTGATGTGGAAGACTTGCCCACTACAGGTGACACCATTCCTTAGATTTGGGACCTGGACTGTATAAGCATGGAAAAAGCTGTAGGCATGTACGTCTTCATTCCTCCCTCCCCCACCCGCTTCTCTTGACTATGGATGCGAATGTGATATAGCTAGCTGCTTCATATTATTGTTTACCCTGTCATTTCCACAATATGGATTGTAACCTGGAATTGTGGGATAAAATAAATTTCTCCCCCCACCAGGTTGCTTTTTGTCAAGATGATTTTCTTTCACAGAAACGAAAATGAAACTAGAGAGCAAATAAGGATGGAAATGCTTATTTTTTTTATTGATTTTTACTGAGCTCTACATTTTTCTCTGCTCTCCTCCCTGCCTCTCCCCTCACCTTCAACCCTCTCCCAAGGTCCCCATGCTCCCAATTTACTCAGGAGATCTTGTCTTTTTCTACTTCCCATGTAAATTAGATTCATGTATGTCCCTCTTAGTGTCCTCATTGTTGTCTAAGTTCTCTGGGATTGTGATTTTTAGGCTGGTTGAAATGCTTATTTTACAAGTACAACTTTAAACCAATTGTTTCCACATTTGGTTTCCATGTTGCCCTGCCGGCGTCTTTGCCTTTGCAAACTTCCTGGCAATTCTCGGAGCAGAAATGAAGGACTGAGTGACCAGGTGAGGAGAGGTCTAAGGAGTGTGGATTTTCAGCTGTGAAAGGCACCAAGCATGCTGGAGGTGAGAGAGCAGTCGTTGCTTTGTGGAATTCCAGAAGGATTTAGGGACTTTTAGTTTGCGTTTGACTCCCAGGAATGGGAAACATTTCAAACCCACTGCTCTTTGCAGATAGAATGTGCTGTGTGTTGGCCACCCAGCTGGGTGGCAGAATTTGACTCAAGTGTAACTGACTTTTAAAGCTCTGAATGCCTGGAGGAAGGATCCTTGCCCTCACTGGATCCAGGTCATCAAGGTGCTGGAGAAAGACATTTGAGGAAAGCAAGCGCACTTGTTCTGTGCTCCAGGAAGACTGCTATGTCTCAAGGAAGAGGAGGCTGTGTGTGATGCTCCATGAGGAAGACCAAGATCCAGCAGCTGAAGTGGGGATCATGTTGGAAGCAAGGTAACAGCCCCAATCTTAGCCATGTCACACGGAAGTCTGTGTGCCCAGCTGCCACAGTAAGGACACATTTGCTCAACTTCCCAGGCACAGGTAGGTTCTACGTTTCTTTTCTGTAACTGGGCACTATCGCAGGACCTGAGGGTACAACTGTGAGGCCCAGTTACTGTCTTTCTCCGAGACACTAATACACTAAGAGGCAGACAGACCCATAAGCAAAAACAATTTGCATCAAAGGGTGAGAGGAAACAAAGCAAAATAAAAGGGATAGTTGAGGCCTTGGAGTGCTACTCTTGGAATACAAATAACCTGTTCTTTTTATTTAGTTTACTCAGCTTACAAAGCTTTAAGATGAGCCCAGATGTCAATCAAGACTGGCGCATTCCTTAGGAACCACGTTTATATGGCAGCACGAGGGATATTTTGTTTCACATGTGTTGTTGGGTTGTCATAACCCATTTCCCCCCACCCCCAGACAATTCAGGATAGGTCTGCCACTCTGGCTCTACTGAGAGGGATAATGCACAGCCTGGGGGCTGTTGAGTACAGTGAGTTAAATTACATTCTTCTGAACATTGCTTTAAAAGATTTTAGAGTCTTAACTTTAAGTTAACGTAGTTCACTTGGAAATTTCTTGTTGCTTATGATGACTTGATGTTGTCAGGATAATGCTGCCGGTTGCCAATATCTCAAAATATCAAATACATATAAGGCAAGGATTATTGTAAAAACGGTGTTTCAAAATATGCATTTAGTTTGCCTTCTCAATACTTCTGAGTATTGATCTGGCAAGTTCTTGGAGAAAAATTTATTAATTTGGTAAATTTTTTTCTTTTCATTGGGAACGTTTTATTAGCATTATTTCCACACAAGATTTCTGTAATTCTTTTAAGCCTTGCATGCATTTTGGGAGGGCTACTCTTCAAGAGGAAATCTGCATAGAGACTGTGATATACTGAAAGAAAAATCACGTGAGCGAATTTCCACTGAGTTTTCCATATGCTAGAGGAAGGCTCTGTGTGCTCTTGTCCCATCTCACTATGGGGTTTAAAGTGTCAGTTTGCCTATTAATAATTTAATATTAGTGCAAATATTTGTTTCTGCATTCCAAATGGGTGTAAGCCAGACTCTTCGGTGATGGTTAGGTTTGAGCATCAACTATGGCATCTGATGGTCTTTGTTTCCTCAGATCATATTTGATTTCTCTGTGGTTCTGTTTCTTAGTCTCTCATGCAGAACTAAGATGTATTATTTCTCTGGGTTTTATTCTTTAAGAAGTTTGTGCTGCTTGGATATGTGATAGCTACAGAAGAAGAACATGGTGACTTTCTAAACAGAGAGAGATGTTGCATCCAAGAGAATTCCCAGCACTTACATAAAAGATCACAGTCCTTCCCTCTCCCTTCCTCTTTTCTGGCCTCATATACAAGGATCACCCTCAAGGTTTTCATCATATAATGTTAAGTCTGAATCTTTGAGGTAAATCCATTCTATATAACCTATCTGTCTGTCAGTCATCTATGTATCTACTGTGTGTGTATTTATGGACTTGTACATATATATCGTGATGGGAGTTACAAAGATAACTGGAACAAATGTAAAAATTATTAAGGGGAACTATTGCTTTATGCAGCACTTGAAGTAGAATTAGAAAAGAATCTTGACTTTTTTTTTTTTTAATTCAGGACTTGTGGTGAGATCCAAAGAGCAAGCACACTGATTTCAAGGATTTCTTTGAAGAGTTAGGGTTCTTTGTCATTTCACTCTTCATGTCTCATAAGCTTGGCATTTGTTGTGACTGTGTTTGTGGAGGTGGTTGTTCCTAACTTTTGATTGCAGATCTGGGGCGGAGTCTGAGCTTCTAGTAAGTTCCCCCAAGTGATGCTGATGCTTCAGAGTCATGTCAAGAACTGAGAACCACTGTTTCGAGGTAAGGGCTAACAGGAAGCAGATGAATAGGCCTGAAAAGCTTTGGTAGAGGCTAGGATTTAATTTAGGTGATGGGTAAGGTCTTGCATATGCCAAAGATTGACATCATTGGTTGGCTCCTTAAGATGCTTAATGTGTCTCTGAGAAGACTGTTATAATATTTCTGGTTGAGAGTCTGACAGACATCATCCACACACCTAAGGAAATTATCCAAGGACTTCTTTTATCCATGTCCTCTTATGTGGAAATGGTAGTTTATGCTGAGCAGATAAATTGCTCTTAGTGTTTATCTGATATATGTTTTTCACCCTTTTAATTGCTTTCTCTTTCTATTATTAATTTTATTAGGAGAATGACCTTTATCATTCATCAATTTTTTTCTATGATAACTTCCCATAGTTTTTAGCATCCTTTTGTTTGATTCTTCTAGGCACTTGTTTCACCATAATTCATGGCCCATATTCACTTGAACTATATATAACACACCCATACAGAGGACATAAATTGTCATGCTATAATGTGATGACATGAAAGAAAACAGCAATATTGATAACAGACAGCAATATGATGCTGATAAGATTGCCTAAAGGCCGCATCTAATATTTGTGCTCACTTTTAGCTAGAGACACTGGAACTACTCTAATTCTCCAGTTAAACAATAACAACTAGAAGAGACTGTCTCTCAAGTATCACATGGAGCTGACTCATTGATAATGAACCCTGAGTAACAAGATCTCAATCTTGAAAACAGAGTTTCTTCTAGCCAGTGTTATTACTATGGAAGACTCTGTAGTCTCGGTCATAAATACTCTGTCACTCACAATGAGAGGTGCTGCTCTAGCCGTTAAAAACCGCACAAAGTCCTTGCAGCTGTTCCTCTGCTTCTCACCTTGCATTACAAAATAGCCACTGGGAAGAAAAGGATAGAAGGATTTTGGTGTTCTGTAAGGGAGGGCTAAGTGCTGCTGTTTCACGCCTGCTGGAATCTTATCAAGCTATGTTTTATAATGGGTCCAAATTTTGTACCTCTGTGGTCCCCCACACTTTGCCATATACCTGCCTGTGTTCTCTTCATTCAGAAGGGGATTCTCTGCAGTGTAACTTGGGGTTGGCTAGCAGCTTGTTTAAGGCTAGAGAACGAGGCAGATATAAGAACAAGGCACGCAATCTCAGTGATAATTGTCAACGAGACAGAATCTAGGAATATGTGGAAGATGGGCATGTCTGTGAAGAATTTTCTTGATTGTGTTAACTGAGGTGTGAAGACCTGTCCACGGTGAGTGGATAATTTCCTAGGCAGGGGATCCTGGACTATAAGAGTAGAGAAATAAGCTGAGCACTAGCATGCATGCATGCATTTCTCTCTCTCTCCTTCTGTCTGCAGACATAAGCCAGCAGCTTCATCTTACCCATGTGTGGAATTGTGAACTAAAGCAAATCCTTTCTCCCTTAAGTTGATTTTTTAAAGTGTACTTTATTACAGTCACAGGAAAAGAAACCAGGACAGGACAGTCCTGAACTCAGGGTTAAAAAAGGAAGAACAGAAAATTATTTGGGCCACTTTCTTTTTTTTTAATTAATTTATTTATTTATTAAAGATTTCTGTCTCTTCCCCACCGCCGCCTCCCCTTTCCCTCCCCCTCCCCCAATTAAGTCCCCCTCCCTCGTCAGCTATTTGGGCCACTTTCAAAAATGTAAGTGAACTAAGGATCAAATTCAACCAGTCAGATCACTGGAACAAATACACACAGAACAAACGCCCATTGGATGGTGAATTCAATGTTGTTTGAAGGATTCTGGGAAATAATCAAACTTCACACTTGAATGACTATGTCAATGTTTGGAAGGAGAACTATATTCTAGGACCTGAAGCTAAATCCATTGAAAAACTTAACATTTTTATTTTGCAATATAGTTTAAGATAGCTCATTTATTCAACCCAATGATTGCTACTTTACAAGCATTAAATTTTCTAAAGTAGTTATGAACTTTTCTGTCTAAATAAAATTTAAAAAACCCTCAGTGTTAAGTCTATGATATCAAAACCAACTTTTATGAGACTCTGTCAAACACTTTTTATATAAGACAAAGTCTTGGGAATATGATTTTTCTGTTTTTCTTAGTGTAGGTAATTGCATAAAATATGTGTTGGTAAAATCAATATCACAAAAAATAAAATAGGTATTGGGTGTGGGAAGTCCTTCTGTACATGTGTTGCATTTATTGGCTAATGAATAAAGAAGCTGCCTGGGCCTATCACAGGGAAGAATAGAGCAAGGCAGAAATTCTAAGCAGAGATAGAGGAGAAAAGAAGGCAGAGTCAGGGAGACACCAGGTAGCCGAAGGAGAAAAACGCAAGCTGCCAGCCAAAACCTTACCAATAAACCACGAAACTTGTAGTAAAATATAAAATAATGGACATGGGTTAATTTAAGATAAGAGCTAGCTAGCAAAATGCTTTAGTGATTGGCTAAGCGTTGTTGTAATTAATGAAGTTTCCGTGCGATTATTTCAGATCTGGGCAGCTGGGGATGAATAAGCAGCCTCTGTCTACAGGTATTTATGTGGTTCCATCTTAATTTGCAGTTAGCGTAACATTACAATGACTAGACATAATGTATAGCGATACTCTTGAGCACACTGCTATTCCCGTTTACAAGTAAGGCATTGAACTAACATTCAGAGAACGCAAATGATTTGGGTCTAGTTATTTCTGTATCTAAATGTAGGCAGGGTGCACACATCTACTTGGTCAGTTATTTTTATTTGAAATAATTTATTAAGAAATATGCTTAAATATATTATTAATATTATTAGTAATATATTTTTAATATATTCTTTGAAAATTTCATCTATATCAGCCACTCCAGGACAGGACAGTTCTCATGTTCAGAAGGAGTTACTAACATACAGTAGACTCCACAGGACTTTTTTTTTTTTTTTTGGTATGTGTGGGTTTTTATTTGGTTAAAGTTTAGAGGGTTTTTTTTTGTTTGTTTTGTTTTTGATTTTCTTTTTGGGTGTGATTTTATTTTGTTTTCTTGATTTTGAAGGGTTTCATTGTTGTATTGTGTTTTGTTTTGTTCTTTCAACAAGAACTTAAAGTTGGGTGAGTTAGAGGGAAGCAGGTCTGGAAGGACTTGGAGGAGGGGAAGAATATGATCAAAATATATTTAAAGTTAATTGTCTTTAATAAAAAAGAAAATTTCATATGTAGATAGAATAGATCTTGATCAAGTTCACCCCAACTCTTCCCTCCAGCTTCCACTAAGCCCCTCCCAACACATTTCCTTCACAACTTCATGTCCTTTCTTTTCCTCACCCATCTTATTGTTTGAGAATTTCGTACAAACAAATAATTTGTTTCCAACAAATTCCCCACCATTTCTTCCACCGCAGTTCCTCCTCATTCCCTCTACCACTTTTTCTCTTCAACTCTATGTGCTCTTTTTTATTTTTAAAATGCTCTGGGTCCACTTAGTGTTGTTTGTATGCTCATGGTGGAGGATCATGGCTAGACTCTCAAGGAGTTCACTCCTGAAGAAAGTGGTCCCTCCCTGAACAGCCATCAATTACCAGCAGTCCCTCAGCTAGGTGTAGGACTTCCAGAAAGACTGTGAGAATCAGAGGTGGAGTATTTGTTGGACATGATAGGGCCATTGCACACATGAACTCACCTTGGCTGTAGCTGTACCCATAAGACCCACACATGATTAAGCCTTCCACAGTCACAGCAAAGATGTGGGAGGGGCTTAGGATGTCCCACCCCTAGCTGAGGATTCTTGTTCCCTTTGACATAAGTGACGGGAATGAGGAAAAACTTGAAAAGATTTCAATTTGAATTAAGTTAATAACCTGATACAATGTGAGAGAATATCATAAGCCTCGAAATAACATACACTAGAGATGGATCACGTTTTTAGGAACATCCTTACCTAGTATATATATTGGCCTGAGAGCAGTAAGAGTTTGGCCTTTAGAATGTTAGGTTTGAATAAAGCTCCAACATTGAAATCTGTATTGTTTGCTTTTGTTGCTTAGTTACACACACCTCCTCAATGTGTCTTATAGACTCACTGACCATTATCCTACTCTTATATTCTCCAATACAAGGCGTCTAAAAATGAAGATGTTGAAACAAATACTCTTAGAGTCTTTACTAAATTTAATCTTAGAGTTTTTTTTTCTAAAGTTAACTTTCTTTTCTTTCATGAGGAGAATATATTCTTGTAAATAAAGAAACAATTAGCCAGGTATATCCCTGATTTCCACCAAGATTCTATTCTTAACTTGAGAAATTAGTCAAGTAAGGAGGATGGAAGCTTGCTGAAAAACATCTAAACAATAATTAGTGTGGGATCAAATATTCCTGTTTAATACTTGCAATCTAGTCAGCTAAAATGTGATTAACATTTCCCGAAGTGCGGTGGCCAGGTGTAGCCCTTCTGCTTGCAGCACGTGTCCCTCTTGATGTCATGGTGCCCCAACTTTGGCATTTTACTAGATCTTATGGGACTCTGCCAAGGGCACCAGACAGGCTTTCTGTCAGGAGTTTTTCCAGGCTAAGGGCCAGAAAAATGGCTTGGGGTTGCCCAGAACCTCCTTAACTGTTCTTTTCAGCTCTGATCTCTTATGATAGCAGCAGGGAGGTGCAGGACACAATGGCTTATGCCACGGGCAACTAATTGGCTATTTGCTCATAGGTGGAATATATAAAATCTGTAAGAATGGGGTCTTCAATTCCAGGATGCAGGTTATAAGGAAGGAAGGATTTGAGGAAAGGAAGACGGTAAGAATGCCTGGATGAGACGTTCCTGCCAAAGTGATCTGTCTTCACCAAAGGAAGGAAAAACGCTTGTAATATTGTCAGCGTGGAAGCTCCTATGGCAGCCAGCAAACAGTTGGCTATTTGAGTCTCTCGGCTCATTGTGGCTTTCCCGTGGTGTGAACTTGGCTGGATTTGCTTTGTAACACAGATATCCCGCTGGAACTCTCAGACCCAAGACAGAAAGCTGAGCCGCCTATCGGTAAGCAATGCTTCTGAAGTCCTGGAGCCTTTTCCTCATGATGTCATTTGGTTTCAAGGATCAGGTTGCTTCTGAGTTGATACTCTTTCCACCCCGAGCAGCAACCCGAGTGTAACTGGGGGTGTTCTGCAAATGTCTGAGACTTTTCACTCTACTTCTACCTGCACATAGAGGTCCTCTCTGTTTAAATTAATTCGATTACTTTTTCTTAGTCTCTCAAATACAAGCATCAGTTGAATAGGCTGAGATGAGAGCAAGTTTAATTGACAGTTTTTTTCTTACAGATTTAATTCAGGGTCTTGTACGTGCAAAGCATGAACTCAGCACTGTGCTGTGTCCTAGGCTCTGTCACAAAACAATTGCACAGCTAACATACAGTTCACAAAACACTCAATTTAGGAGTATTGATAGGTTGGGTAAGCAAGTCTTGTTCTCAGTTCCTTCCTTTTCACTTGAACTGACTTCTGGTTTCCATTTTATATAATTTCTTTGAGGGAGATCATGGCGCAATGCATTGTGGGGATAGATAATTTGGCTTGCACTTTGATTTATTCTCGGCAGACACCTGAAATCGGTAATTTAGGCTGCAAAGTGCCGTTGAAAACTGCATCAGCAGCCGTAGAATATGAAGTCCACCTCAGTTCTCCACAGATCACTTGAGTTCTGTGGTGTTCAATGCGAGAGACAGCGCATTCAGCAAGATGAGCCGTTGCTTTCTTTTTAAAGCTCACTTATGTCAACCCTTTCTTCCGTGACTAGGTTGGCCACCATTATTCAAGGGTGAGGTCACAGTCCTTTTCTTTCCTAGAGCTGCTTGCCATTTTCTCAACACCTGCCTTGCAAGTGACAGCTCTGTGGGTGTCCTCATAAATTACAGATCATGTGCCCTGGTCCTGATGCCTTGAGACAGGCACAAAGTTAGAAACTGTCCTGTAACTTTAGACTGGTAGCTGCAAGGATGGGACAGCTGGGTGGGGAACAGGGACGCACATCAGCAGGGGTCTTGTCAAGACCATCAGGCTGCCTGCCTGATGCTGGTGGACAATTTGTACCTCTGGGGGTTATAAAATGAAACACAAAAGCCACACGGCAAGGGAATGGAGGAGGTTTTCATTTCATTGCTCCAGAACTGTGATCATGTGATAGACATAAGCTAACATGTGCAGACTTCTACTGGATTTGGTAAGAGACAATCACTTGCAGATATCTGAATGAATAAGGATTTCAATTCCTTCCTTCAGACTTTTTTGCTTTATAGATTCCATTAGCAGAGTTTGACATAAATATAAGAACAGCAGTGTCTACATGAGCAGCTTTATTACTACAGGATCTCCACTAAATGTGGAGTGCCTATCTAGCACTGGCTTATCATAACTGATATCCTACTGAGGATGCATGGTGCAGTAGTTAGCTGTGCTGTGTAACAAGCCACATCCAGAATGCTGCATATGCGGTATTATTTCTCATGTATGTATAAGCCCGATGGGCAGTTCTTCTAGAGTTGCAGGGAGAGGGCTGCTTGTTCTTTCCAGCTGCCTGGCTAGCTTAGCTTTGAAATAACCACACAGAAACCGTATCAATTAAATACCTGCTTGTCCCTTTAACTCTAACTTCTTATTGGCTAGCTCTTACATATTAATTTAACCCATCTCCATTAATCTGTGTATTGTCATGTGACGTAGGAGGATCTTCTGTTTTGTGTTGATTTCATTGGTTAAATAAAGAAACTTCCTTGGATTTTTGATAGGGCAGAAAATTAGGTAGGCGGAGTAGACAGAATAGAATTCTGGGAGGAAGAAGGCAGTGAGGCAGACGCCATGGCTCTCCTCTTCGAGATAGACATAGGTCAGACATGCTGAATCTTTTCCGGTAAGTCATGACCTCGTGGTTCTACACAGATTATTAGAAACAGGTTGAATCAAGTTGTAAGAATTAGCCAAGAAGAGGCTAGCTAATGGGCCAGGCAGTGTTTAAATGAATACAATTTGTGTGTTGTTATTTCAGGTTATAAGCTAGTCGGGCAGCTGGGAGCCAGGCAGGCAGGCCACAGCCCGCACCACATTACAACAATCATGTGGCTATGGCTTACTGGCAAGATTCTAATGGCATCCATCTCAGGCAGAGGATCCATGGCATCTCTCTCCGACTCCACCTTTCTTCTGTTTTCCCCATCTACCTAAGTTCTGCCCTATCAGGCAAGAAGTTTCTTTATTGATTAAACAATGAAAGCAACACATAAGCAGAAGGACCTCCTACACCATTTTTCCTTTTCTGTTTAAAAAGGCTTTAACTTTAGCATAGTAAAATTACATATAACAAAACAGGTATCAAATAAGAATTACAGTTACAATATTTATATCTACTTTATCTTTTATCATAACTAAGGAGAACTATATCTATAAATTCTTCAACTCCATCAAAGACTCCAGAATAATATAATATAACTTAAGTAAAAAGGAAGTACATTATAAACAACTTCCAAAACTCTAGAAATGACAGAGATATCTCGCTACTTGGAGAGTAACCAAAAGTTTTTCTGTACCCTTGGGGCACGCATCTTCAGTTTTCAGGCCCATAGTATCCAGCAGTCTTTTCCATGAAGCAGGAAATTTCAAAGACAGTTTAGTCACTTTCTTCTGTATCCTGCAGAATGTTTCCCAGACTCTTTCATGAAGCAAAAACCCTGAAGGATCACCTTTAGGCAAGTTCATCAGTCATTTCTCTGTGGGTCTGCATGTCCATTTTTTTATAGCATACCATGAAACAGTTCAGGCAAGAATAGTTTCTTGCCCAAATGGCTAATCAACTTCATATGGAGCCTTTTTGATGCCCGTCTTCTTCTAGAAGTAGCTTGTACTTCCAGGAGCAGATGCGTCTCACTGTCATGAAAAGTCCTAAGTTACTAAAACATTTTAAATGCCATATTCTGAAGGTCTCTGAAAGATTTGAAGAATAACCTATCTAACTGAAATATATTTCTATATATCTAGAAAATCTAACAAACAAAACCATAAGCTTTACTATTTAGATGATTATTAAGCTATATTTCTTAATTATACACTACATTTTAAAATAAACTACACAATCACAAAACCTTAATCAAGAACTGAAATATACATATAACAAAATTGACCTTAAACTTGTATCATTAAACCAAGATTCATACCAATGCAAATCTCTATAGCATATCCCCCTTTAAATGTAAACAAACAATTATAAACAATATTTGGGAATATGGGCATAGTTTCATCCATATTGCTTCCTGCTGTTTGAGGCTACTGTTAATCAGATCTTTCATGGTGTATCCTGTGTGCTAGGTTCATCTCAGTCAGCAGTTGGGCGATGTAATTTTTCTAGTGTGAACTGCAGTCAGCCAAACTGACTTTAGTCTACAGTCAGACCTAGGGCTGCAAAGATGATTGGCATCTAGATTGAATCCTTTTGCTTACCTGGGGATCAGATAGGGTAATAAAACAGCTTTTGCTCTGTTCCATATGTATGTCTCATTCTGTTTCCAAGGGTTTTAAACAGGTGCTCTTGAAGAAAGTATAAGAAACCAGAACTAGAAGAGTACAAGGTTTGCTTCAAGTCTCTGCTTAGGTCAAATTCACTGCCATACCATGGCCTGGTGTGACTCATCCAGCAAATTCTAGATTCAGTGTGGGAAGCTACAATGGAGTGTGGATGTGGAAGATGGGCCATATGTTCAAATGTTCCACAAGTGGCTGGGAGCACACATTTTCCATCTGGTTAAAATACGTTGCCCCTCAGATGTGTGAGAACACTCCACATAAATGAATTTTAGGATTATGTGAAATGAGGGACTCATTTCCAATCTCTGTGCTCCTCCAAGCCTGTTAGATGTTGTTCCTCACTTGGAAGTGGTTTATTTAAACATCAGGATTAAGACACATGGGTCATATCCTTGAAATTTCTTGCATGTATCATACTAGCAAGTCCTGGCATTGCTAATTTTAAATGGGAAAGAAGTAGAAGGATCTGGAGCTTCTGTTTTCTTTCCTGTACATAAAATATGTGTGTTTTAGGCACCAGGCTACAGTTGACATGAACTGATATTTTATAGCATATTTGAAGGATGAATGAGGTGCTTCCCTAGTGTTATGCATATTAAGGGAAGTATTAGTTAAGTTTCCTGATGTAGGGGTTTTGCCAGGTTTCATGATGATCCAGGATTTTTTCTTTTGTGTCCTGTTGGAGTGGAACTAAGACTCAGGGCCACTCAAGAAGGCAGGGGCTGTGCTCTGATTTAAAAACAAAACTCATTTCCCAAACAACACAAACTTATTGACGGTCATGATGAGCTCCACCTTCTCTGCTCTTCCATCACAGTAGGAATATGGGGATTGATTCTAGGGCCCCCTTTCTCCCTTCCTCCATCCCTCCCTTTCTTCCTTCTTATCCACCATCCTTTTTTCCTTGTTTCCTATCCTCCCCTCCCTCCCTCTCTCCTTCCCTCCCTCCCTATCATTCATCCTTCCTTTCCTTCTTTCCTATCCTCTCTCCCTTTCTTTCTCTTTTTTTCCTCAATTCCTTCCTCCCTCTCTCCCTCTTTCCCTCCCTCCCTATTCTCCATCCTTCCTTTCCTTTTTTCCTATCCTCCCTCCTCCCTCCCTCTCTCCCTCCCTCATCCTTCCTTTTCTTCTTTCCTATCCTCCCTCTATCCCTTATCCACTTCCCCTGTCCTATCTCTCCATCTTCATCAGTTCTTTAATTCTACCTTTCCCAAGGCCATACTCTGTCCTAGAAACCTGAAAATTGATGCATCTAGGGTCCCATTTCATTAGCCAGTACCATCAAAAATCACCTCACTCTAAGTCCCTCACTCAAAGACCAAGATCTGTGTGGCATGCCCACAAAATCAGCAGTGTGTGGAGGCGACAGACAGGGGTCTGCTTTAACAAGCACTGGATGGATGGATGGATGGATGGATGGATGGATGGATGGAAAGATTCTGAGAGCTGACACACTTTGACAGCTACCTACTGGACCTTCTGTAGCCACATGGCCACTAGGTACACACAACTATGACTTTTAAAGTTAAGAGTCCTAAAGTGAAATTTAAAAGCCAGTTGTGTAGTCATATCAGCTTTATTCCAGGTGCTTTATAACCATCTATCACTAGTGGTTAATATACTGATTACCATAGACATGGCAAGTTCCCTTCATCAGTGTTAAAATTTCTCTCAGACAGTTATATGGAATTTTCATGTGTCTGGCTGACTTTCTGGGACTCTGGACACTTCTCTCTAGAGTGCTCCATATTGGAATGGGACAATGCTGTGGCTTTCCTAAACTCTTCGGTCTTTTTTTTTTTAAATAGATCTACCTATCTGTCTGTCTGTCTGTCTGTATTTCCATCCATCCATCCATCCATCCATCCATCCATCCATCCATGCATCCATCTATCCATCCATCCATCTATCTTATACTCTAGCTACAGTTTCCCCTTCCTCCTTTTCTTCCAGTCCCTCCACCATCTACCCTCTGTTTTCAGCTTCCAATTCACTCTTCCTCCATTTCTGTTTAGGAAAGATCATGTTTGCCACGAGTATCAACAAAACACAGCAATCAAGTTGTAGCAAGACTAAGCACCCCCCCCCCATGTATTAAGACTGGGAAAGGTAACCTAGTATGAGGAGTAGGATCCCAAAAGTCAATAAAAGAGTTGGGGACAAGCCATGTTCCCACTGTTAGGAGTCACACAAGAGGACCAAGTTAGACAACTGGAACATATATGTAGAGTGCCTAGGTCAGTCCCATGCAGGCTCCTTGGTAGTGAGTTCAGTCTCTGTGAGCCCCTATTAGCCCAGGTTAGTTGATTCTGTGCTTTTTCTTGTGCTGTTCTTTGGCTTTTTTCCCTTGCTGCTTTAAATATTCTTTCTTTGTTCTCTATTTTTAGTGCTTTGATTATGATGTGGCAAGGGGATTTTCCTTTCTGATCTAATATATTTGGTGTTCTGTTAGTTTCTTATTCCTTTATGGGCATGCCATTATTTAGGTTGTGAAAATTTTATTCTATGATTTTATTGAATATATTCTCTGGGTTTTTGGGTTGGGTTCCTTCCCTTTCTTCTATTCCTATCATTCTTATGTTTGGTCTTTTCATAGTGTCCCAGATTTTCACTCACACGTCTTTTATGTTTATCTTTTTATGTTTAAAGATACGTTGGCCACACCAGAAGCTTCCTTTCTTCTTTGTGTTTCTCTTACCTTATATTTGTTCTTTGAGGACTAAAATGAAAATCAATCAGGCCATCAGTTATATCATACTTACATGTGTTTTAGTTGGCACATGGTATCAATGATGGAATGAATTTGAAATTTCAGTCAGGTGCTGGAGAGATTAATCAGCACTAAGAGTGTATAACACTCTTACAGAGGCTTGGGGTTTGGGTTTCAGCAACTATGTCAGGCAGTTCACAACCACCTGTAACTCCAGCTCCAGGGCTCCTAATGCCCTCTTCTGGCCTCTGTAAGCACTATACCCCTGTGTACATAGCCTCTTCTATGATTAAAAATAATTCTTTAAAAATAAAAATTTTCATTTCTTTAAAAACTTGTACTGTCTAGCAGCCTGCTTTCCTCCTGGTCATAGTTTGCTGGTCTTGGAAGCAACTTTTGTTTAGAATATAGTGTCTCTTTAGTTGGCAAATGCACTTGAATTTGTCACTAGCCTCACCAGCTCAGTTTTCTCATTAATGTTCATTTGTCTTGATCCCCATTTGAGTTTGGCTCTGAAGCTGCAATCTTCTCATGCTGTGTCCTCATTCCAGGAGCCATTGGAATTCCTAGCATCTCTGTAGTTGCAATGGAGAGCCTGTAAATATACTTTTGTAGATCCTGCTTGAGGAATTAAGACGACATCACAAAAAATGCCAGGAGATGCTTCTTAGGTCTCTATGGAGGGTAGAAAAACACGACAGATATGTATTTGATCCTAATGGGGCAGATGTCACCCATGAGAATGGCTGAATACCTGTTATTTGTGCCTCACTTAAATGTTTCCCTAAAGAGCACTCGATCTACATGAGCATCATGCTCACTCTGCTGGAGGTTTACCCTCTTCTGTGAGACTATTGAGAATATCTCATCCAGATAGAGAGCATCTCATGTAGGGGCTATTTTTCCCATTCACAAGCCAAGACTGACCTAGTTATCTCAGGAGAACTAGGTCTTGAAATATTTCTTTAATTATTGAGAAGTTTGTGGTAAATAGAATGCCAAATTGATACTGGAGAGGACAATCTTAAACATGCAGAGTTATTCAAGAATGTATTTCTAGACAGATGAGTTATCAAACTAGCCCTTGATAATATAGTGCCAGAGAAGAGGACTGTGGAAAATACTTCCTCTGGTATAGTGTTTTTTCCCCACTACAATCGCAATTTGATCACATTACCCACTCTAGTTCAAACCACTTAATGATTCTTATAGTTGTTGGGAGAAAGCTGGTGCTTTTTAGTCTCTTGCCATGTAGTTCTAATTTGTGTCTCCTGTTCACCAGTTCTTGCTGCTCCTGATATGTCAACCCCCTTTATAATCTCACTGACTTGAACTTCATTGTAAACCGGCTTATTCTTGTGTACCCCAGCTATACTCTCTGCTCATTGTTTTCTGCCTAAATTCCTTTCATTCTCTACTACATATCTGACTCTGTTTATGTTGCCTCTCACTATTTTATGTAGAACTCATCTGAACTTCAATATTGTTTTGAGTATTTGCCTTTTAATAAAACCTTTTTTAAATATTTATTTATTTATTATGTATACAATATCCTGTCTGTGTGTATGTCTGCAGGCCAGAAGAGGGCATCAGACCTCATTACAGATGGTTGTGAGCCACCATGTGGTTGCTGGGAATTGAACTCAGGACCTTGGGAAGAACAGGCAATGCTCTTAACCACTGAGCCATCTCTCCAGCCCCAATAAAACCTTTTTGACATCAAGGATATGCTTATTTTTGATATTTGGCCATGAATTTGTTGACAGAAAGATCATTGTTTTATTCATCTTAGTACCTACTTTCTATATTATGCATATATCAGGAATGCATTAAGTGCTTCATAGAATAATAAATAAAAAATAAAACCTCATAAACATTCAGGTATATGTATATTTATATGTAAATAAATATATATTCAAGTATGTTAATATGGGTTCTTATTATATTGGGAAATTTTGTTCCAAGATTTTAAGTAAAAAGTCAAGAAAGTAAACACCATATTTGATTTTCAATGTATGTCAGTTGTATAGAGTGTTAGATAGCATGGGTGCATATATTAGTTATATGTGTTGTTCTATAATAAAACACCCAGAATGTAGTAATTTATAATCTCAATTCATATAATTGAATGTTACTTAACCCATTTCCCCTCATGTATAAATCAAATAATAATACATAATATATTGTATTTCTGTGAGAATATACAATCCTTGGCACAGGGCTGTTTTTTTAAACATACTTTTGTTTGTTGTTTTCAATACCTTATTATATTTTTGTATAATCATCTTTAGTTTCTCACTGTCTAATCATGGTACATGCTATTGGAAAGTAGAACAGATATAGTTTAGAGATGAGTCAACTGATACAGATATACAGAAATAATGTCGGCTTGACACATCTTGAGAAAAAATTTCCCATTGTATAACATCAGTGGAAAGCACAATTCATCATTATTATATGTTGTAGTCTTTGCCAGAGATTATGGGCACAGTCTGATCTCACGTACTTTGTTTTATGTGAAGATGTTGCCCGGTAACCTTTGTTAAGGGAGAATGGACAAGAAAGGTATCCCAGGCATTCCTCACTCAGCTCAGGGCCATTATGTGCTTAGTGGAAAATTGGGAAATTTTACTCATGGTTTTTAGATTCAGCATTTTTTCTTGGTTCTGAACTTTTTCTCTGCAGCACATGATTTAAACTTGAGTTATTACACCACAGAGCAAATCTAAGTCATCTTAAATTTAATTTGGCAAATGTTGTTGCTTCCTAAATTACTTGGGTTAGTGAGTGCACAAAATGTGAAAGTATTGCTGGTTCAAAGTTTAAAACCTATTATAGAAAGTCCAGTTAATAAGAGATTTCACCTAAAAGTCTAAAGTATATTGATATCTATGTAGTTATGAAAGGATATTTATTGTCCATTTATTGGATGCTTCTAAGTGTCATGTACTGTTCTTGGTGCTGGATATAACAAAACACAAAGAAAGGTCTCTTACTGTTTCCATCAACAATGAACACTGATAATGTCATTAAGGTAATGAGCTGAAAAAATTCCTACTTCATGCTGAACTTCTCAGGTGTATTAATGCTTCCTGTCCTTTGCTCAAATAGTCAGTCTTCACCGTATTCCTGGAGTCAGCCAGCAATTATTTTGCAAAAAACTAATAAAGGACACATGGCTTTATTTCCAACCCCTCACAGCTATAATCATTGACTGGCCAAGATCAAGACACATTCCTATACTTATGTTGGTTTTTTAATTGTGGAAGTTTAGAGCTGGCAAAGATAGAATCTAAGACTCTCTTGGACTCTGTTTTCTAATGTCACACAGCTGGACATACCATGCCCCTGTGATCACAGAGAATGGGAAAGGCAAATTCTCAAATGGAAAAACAAGAATGTGAAGATGTGAGATGCAGGCTGGATAGAACACATACACGCCTAAAATACAAATGAGGTGATGTCTGTGCTTTTTGTAACTCTTAGACTATGTCTACCTCCAATGGTGTCAATAAAATTTTCACTTGCCTCTTCAATACTTCAAGGATTTACCCTTTTCCTTCACAGCATTGTAGTTTTTGTACAGCAGGTGAGGCATTGGTCATAAACTGTCTAATGGACTCTCTGGCATACCCTACACTTCCAGAGAACACACATGTCCTTTAGAAACATTCTTCACACTTCTTTCTAGCCACTCTCGAAGGTCTGCAGTCTTGGTTTACAGCAATTAGAGCTGTGCTCCAGCTAATGAGGCAGGGGCCTTCTAGACAGCAGTTGCAGGGAACTGGCCCAGTGCAAGAGCACAGCTTTCTCACCTTTCTTCTACTAATACTTGTCTCCCCTAGGCTCTCTTTATCTTTTTCCAAGACTCTATTCTGGGAGGCCCCTGTCAGAGGTTAAAGTCTGCCATAGCCTGGCAGCTTTCTAAGCTTTCTCTAAGTTCGGCAACATGGATGATCCTGCTGGAAGCCTTCTCTCACTGCCCATAAGATAACTAAGACTTGTACTAGGAGCTTTGTACTAGGAGCTTTGTTTGGCTATAGGACCCTGCTGCCACAGATGTAGCCTTCTGATAGGAGCATGCCACTTAATGAAAATTCAGGTTCATTTCCAGGCTTTCCAATTCTATGCATTTCCTATACTCTGGAATAAAGTTGATCTGATCCACTGAAGACATATCCCAGAGGGCTAACTCCATCATTCTCACAGCCATCTGAATCCTGTTCGTGGCTTCTGTTCCTTCCACCCCTATGGGCCCACACACCAGTGATCTCAAGGAAGAAGAAGAGCCACAACTCTAGACCATGCTGGTCTGGAGCTTTTGATGGTCTCCTGCTTCTGCTTTCTGAGTACTGGAATTACTGGCATGTTCCATGCCCAGCTTTCCCCCTATTTTCATGAACATTTACACTCTTTAATGCATTTGCACATGTGTAAGCCTATTTGCTTCTTTCGATTTCCCTTTAAATCTCATTTCTTTCAGGCATAAATTTTAAATGTGGAAGAGTCTCGATAAAGGATAGACATAAAAATCTACAAGAGAAGGGATGTTTTCTTTAAAGGGGTAAAACACTGGTGTCTTAGTCAAGTTCTTGTAAAAACCAGACACTGAGACAAAGATGTGGATGAAAGCAGCTTATTGCAGAATCGCTTACAAAGAATGCCAGCTGTGGAGTGGGGAAGTGAGGCAGGGAAGGGGAGACCAGAGAAAACATGTTACAGGAGCAGATGCACGACGAGGCTCAGTCCTCATGGGGGAAGTTTAGGAGACAGGACTACATGTCTTTAACGGGTGTCTTTCCTAAACAGCAAGATTGTTGGCACCTGGGTGCATCTCCGTCTGACCCCAGACTTGGCAGAGTTGTCCATGGGGTAAAGCTTTGGAGGCATGAAAGACACAAGAGTGAAGGGTCACGAACTTTTCCTCTGTGGTTTCAGAAGGCTGCGGAGACAGCGTGATGGAAGGCAGGGCTGGAGATCCTACAAGGAGACGCCAAGGAGCCACTGTGTGAAGCTGCGGAAGTGAAGCCTGAGTTGCAGTAGAGAAAGCCAAGACGCTGGAGATATCAGAACTGACAGATATCTGCCAAGGGGAGCTGTATGCAGGCTGTGGGACCAATCGAAGAGAGAGATGTATATTGCAGCACCAAAGCTGGAGGGGCGGAGCTACCTGAGCCCTTTGAACCAAAGCCCAGATGCTGGACAGGGAGCTAGAGGATTTGATGTTTTCCATACTGTGTTTCAGTCTTGATTCGGTCAGTATTTTTCCACCATGCACAAATTCCTCCCCTGTGGACTGAAAATGTATGTATTGTGCTGTTGTATGTTGAAAGTATATAATTTGTGATTTTGCATGAGGTCACAAGAGTTGAACTGATAAAGAGACTTTGAATTCTGGGGTTTTAAACAGCGTTGAAATCATTAAAAACTATGGGGACTTAAGTTGGACTAAAATGCGTTTTATATCATGAGATAGCCATGAGCCAATGGGGTAGGCAGGCAGTGGAATGTACCAGTTTGAACTAGAAATGTTTCCTATAGGACTGCATATATCAACACTTGTTGCTCGATTGATAGTTTTGGGGAGTCTATGGAACTTTTAGTCTGGGAACCTCACTGGCAGAAATACATTACTGTGGGTAGAGTGTTTTTTTTAATAGTCTTCTCCCCACTTCCTCTGTGTAGTTGAGGGGTGATTTCTTAGCAGTCTGCTCTTTCTCTCTTCTTACCTGTCATTCTGGTCATCTAGCCCTCTGGAACTGTAAGTCAAAACAATCTCTTGCTTGGATTGTTTCTGGTCATGGCATTTTATCACAGCAACAAAAAGTAACTGCTATAGGTCAGCAGAGCCATGACAAAGCCCCGAGAGGCCACCAGAACTCCAGCAGAACCCGAGACTGGAAGAGGAAAAACGTGAAACTGAGGACAGACACAGCTGTCTGTGGTCACGACCCAAGCAGCACTGAGGATGTAAAAACAAACAAACAGCACTAACGTTGTTAGGGAATTTACCCTGCAATTCTCACCAAACATTGGCTGAAAGATGCTAAGAGTGGGCAAAAACTCTAAGACCTCCCACCTGCTCTAAGTGGTAGGGAACATAGGTAGTCATTTGAAGTAGGCTGCTGCCAGCCTATACTAGCACTGTGGGCACTGAGCAGAGATGGACTGGCCACCTGGAAGACTCTTTGAAACGCAAAAAATCCATTTATGAATTTTAACTAACTGAGGTAGTTTGGATCTAATTTTCTGTGCTGTTATTATTTGAAAAGAAAAAATTACATTCCTATAGCTTATATAAAGATTTCCCTATGGAATGAAGTTTGTGTTTGCACAAATGTGTATTTTGTATGCTCCTATGTCTTACAGGATAAAGATGAATTTTCAGTTTATTTAAAGAAATTTTCAGTACAGACATTTAATCCAAGTATTCAGGAGGCTGGAACAGTTGGTGTAAGTCTAGCCTTGACTACCCATTGGGACCATGCTCTCTTAATTTCTTACTCTCTTGTTTTTTTAAATATTTTATTATAAATAATCACAAAGCATTTTATTTCTCCAGGTGTTACCTTTTTACCAAGTTTTTTAACCCACTATTATCAATGTATTTAAAGTACAGATTTATATTAGAAAAAAAGACATTTTACCAAGTTAAGGATAAGGTACCTTTGGCAAATTTTTCTACTGTTTTCTTGGAAATCCTATGAATTTAGTGAAGTAGACTTTGCTTCATGTCTTCATAAGGTTTTTTTTATCATGATAAAACACCATGACTAAAATAGTTGGAGAGGAAAGGGTTTATTTCAGTATACAACTCCATTGCTGAGGAAAGTCAGGGCAGGAACCTATAGACAGGAATGGATGCCGTGGCCATGGAGGAGTGCGTCTTACTGGCTAGTTCCTCCTGGGTGCTTAGTTTTTTTCTTATATATCCAGGACTATGTACTCACAGGTGACTCTGTGTCTTTCCACTGGGATGTGTCCTCCCACATCAATCACCAATCAAGAAAGACCCTACAGACTTGCTTACAGGCCAGTCTATGTAGGGAGGCATTTTCTTGACCAAGTTTTCTTCTAAGATGACCCTGTTTTCTGTCAAGTTGAAATAAAAAGCTAGCCAGTACACTATTCAAACCTCTGAATATCTTGGTTTTTAAGTATCTATGATCTTTGTATATTTCTGTGGAAACGTGCATCTGCTTTGGGGCTCTTTTTGTTTTCCTTTTTGTGTTTGTAGGTGCAGGTACATGCGTGTGTGGGGGTGCCCATGCATGTGTGTGCTTGTGTATGTGGAGGTCAGAGGACAACATTAAGTGTCAGCCTTCAGGCACATGACTTTGTTTTTTTAAGTCATGATTTTTTTCTTTGTACAAAAATTAATTTATATTATTTTAATAAACACATGTATGTGTGTGTGTGCATAATTGGTTGGCATGTGTATATGAGTACAGTTCCTGTGGAGGCCAGAAGGCTTTAAATATTCCTGGAGCTGGAGTTACAGGTGGTCATGGGCCACATGATGCAGGTGCTGAGAATCAAACTTTGGTCTTCCATGAGAGCCGTACATTCCTTTAACTGCTGAGACACTTCCCCAGACCTCTGGTGTTTTTAAAATGTGGCTGCGGGGCATGAACTTATGTTCTCATGCTTTAAGGTGGGCATTTTACTATCTTCCCAGCATTGGAGACTACTCTTCCTATGTGGCTTAGGGATCTCTTACTTTCTTAGTAGGTGAAAGAGTCAACATAATCAATTGAAATGAAAAGAAAGACCCATTGATACTTTCACTTTGATGATATATGAGCAAATAATAACACAGTTTAGCTATAATTGTATAGGACCAAAGGTGTGTGCGTACACGCACACAAACACACACACACCCCTGCTGTAGGCATTTTAGTTTGCATATGTAAATGTGGTTTATAGGAAAAAAACTAATTTCTAGAAGGAATTGTAACAAGAGTTCTAATTGGTCTTAATAGTAAAAACTTGGAGTCAGATATTAGGGGGTGAAAAGTGAAAGATTAGAAAAACAGAGCAGCTAGCCACTGTAGTTCTTACCTCTACAAAATCTCCAGATCAAAAAGAGGCCACACTCCTGTCTCCTTCTCATGTTCCCCTCTATATGCTATGAATATGTTTTATTGCCATTGATTAATAAAGAAGCTGCTTTCAGCTAATGGCTTAACAGAATATAGTCAGGCTGGAAAAGATATATAGAGAGAGTAGGTGGAGTCAGAGAGAAGCTATATAGCATCTGCAGGAGACAGACACTGGATACTGGATGGAACCTTACCAGTATGTCACCACCACATAGTGATACACAGAGTATAGAAATGAGTTAATTTAAGATGCAAGAGCTAGCTAGAAATACGCTTAAGCTATTAGCCAAACAGTATTGCAATCAGTATAGTTTCCATGTGTTTATTTCAGGTCTGAGAAGCTGGGAAATGAATGAGCAGCCTCCACCTACATCTTTCAACCTTATACTCCTCTCTCCATCCAACCATATCACTTCCTGTCTGTCTGTACAGACCTCCAGACCTCTATGGTTAACTAGTGGCTCATTCTGTCTTCTGATATTCAGACAAGCTTTATTTGTTAGAGTACAAACAAGATAGCACCAGAAGGAATAATTTTTGACTTTGTCATCAGCATAATAAGGGATAGAATAGAAGCACCGTGAACATTTCCCTAGAGGAGAAGCAGAGGGCTTGAGCCAGCATACACATCCTCACACCGAGCAAACTGCTCAGGGAACATTAGCTTGAGATATGTACATATACATCAGTTTACTCTCTAATTCTGGGTTTAGATTTTCTAAGCACTGACTGTTTAATGTACACCAGAGTTTTCAGAGACTAAAGAGGCATCGACCCCTCCTTGTAGTCCGCAGCTTCCTTACAGGGGAGCCATTATTCTTTACTCAATTAACTGCTAAGGAGACAGAAAACTATGAGCCCAGAAGTGAAACCTTCTTTTGTGGGCTAATCAACACCCAATGGCTTTTGAAAGGGGCTTGAAAAAAACATTAATTAGGAAGGTTGTCTAAATTTGACATTCAAGGAAATGGTGTGTGAGGCTAACAATAAAGGCTCAGAGAATGGGGTCTGTGGATCCCAGGCACGTCCAGGCGCCGCCAGACATACTGACCAAGCATCAAAGCACCATTTGCAGCTCTAATCACTAGTTCACTATTCTGACTTGACGGTGGCTTCCTAAAGATCTGTCTATGTGATTGTCTCTCTGATGTTTTCCAGTGCTCCAAAAGAACAATATACCGGCCTTTGGATGAATGTATTAAATTGTAAGTTCACACTGTCGAGAGATAAAGGAAGTACGGATAGCAAACTTTTGGAGATGACTTTTAAAATCTGTTTGTGCAACTAATCAAAATGTTATTATATATATATATATATATATATATATATATATATATATTTGCTTTGTCAGAATCATTCTAGCTAGACACAGGTGACCCAGACTCCGAATCTTATGTGATCATGTGGAAAGAATGTAAAGGTTGAACGTGAAGACCCTGAGGCTGTTGGGATCATGTGCTTTTACTGTCGTTGCAATGCCTCCTAGGGTTTCCGGTTTGTCTGCATTTGCCACATCTGGAAGGGACAAGTGGCTCATCTGATCTGCGAGATGTAGAGCTTACTTACAGCTTTGTTTTTTACTCTAAAAACTCTGTCCTGAAGGTATACTACATGGAGTATGAAAATAGTGAATTAGGTGTACATTTTTTTACTTCATTCTTATTACTAACGTTATACTCCATTTACAAGAAAAATAGGTTTAATGACTCATATTACTGATCGTTTTATAATGCTAACCTTATGTGTTTTATTAGTAGTTTAGATTGTGCATCAACTCAGGATGGGGTCCCTTCCCTCCTTACAGTATTCAGGGATCAGTTTTCCTAGAGAATTGTTTGGGGGCTAGGCTAGTAATGAGTTGCAGTTACATCGGCTTGCAGCTGTCAAAATCAGGGATCACGTTTTCTCCGGAAGTCAGGCTTCAGTGGCAGTCCGTTTTGCTCTTGGTTCTACATCAGGGTTAGCTACAAAGAAGTCTTGGGAAATCATGACCTAGAAGAGAGGTCAACAAAACTTTTCTGTTAAGGGCCAGACAGTAAATATTTTCCACTTTGTATGTCAAATCCAACACTACCATAGTAAAGTAAAGGCAAGCATAGGCAATAGCAAAGAATGGCTGTTTTAACTCACAAAGCAGGCATCCAGCCTGCAAGCCTGTGACTTACTTACACCACCACACGTACAACCCCTGCACTGTTACTATGGAAAGAATGGAGACCAATCTTTTACTAAGCCAGAAGTCTCCTCCATTACAGCAATATGTTTTTTAAAAAATCCACTTTCGTGTTTCTTAGATCAATAAGTTGTCATATCAGGCTATTATCTTATTTGTAAGTCACTGCTCTAGACTAGAGAATGGAATAGAAACAAAAGCCTAGCATGATATTCTTGGTATTCAATAGAGTGCAAAACCCTCATTTTCATTTATTCAAACTGAACCCAAGTTTGGAAGCCGGGGAAGTTTTTCAATACATGTGCATGTATATGTGAACGCATCTATCTGTGTTTGTTTGTGCATGTGCACATGTGTGTCAATGTGTGTAGAGGACACCTTCAGCTGCTATTGTGAGGAATGCCACCTGCCTCCTTTGACACAGGGTCTTTCATTTTCTCAGGGCTCAGCAAAGCCATTGAGCTTCAGGGATTCTTTAGTTCCTACCTCTCTAGCAATGGGATTCCAAGTGCTTCATGCCACCAAACTGCCTGGCATATCATTCTCATTCTGGGGACTGAAATTAGGTTCTCACTTTTGCAAGGCTTTAGTGGTATTTCTGCCACCATGAACTTTTCTATATTTCCTTATAAGTAAGAATCTACTGACACTTATTTTCATTTCAAATTTCCTTCGTCTTGCTTCACTGAACAGTCTGATAACCTTGTTAAATAGATTAAGCCTCCAATAAAATTTTACAGAATGATCTAAAATGGGCGAGTTTAAAATTTGTGCTATATGACAGTCTCCAAAAATAAAATTTTGTGCATCAAAAATCTGACCACAGAATGTTGTTCCTTGGATTGTGGTTTGACTGTGATTCTTCACCTGCTCGTCATGCGCCTCAACATTCAGTCCAACTGGTGATGCTCTCTGGCCTGGTTGAGCAACCCTAGGGGCAGGAGGCATGGTTGACAGAGCTGGACCATTTGGTGGTGGGTGCTTTGAGGGCTACAGTTCCACTCTCCTGGTTCTAGTTCCTTGCTTCCTGGCTGGGGTTACTGCAAGTACCTGGCACTATGAATTGACTAAGTCTTATGCCACACTTTTCCAAATATAGTGGCTAGAGCACTCTGGACCATGAAAAATCCCCACCCATCCCAGTTACTTCTGTCAAATATTTGGTCACAGCGACGAGAAAAGTAGCCAACACACCCTCTCGTCCTGAAATGATGCATAATCCTTCCCTATAGAACCATAGAAGACAGCAGAAGTAGCACTAAGCCAGTTTTTATGGCGGTAACTCCTATTTCTCCACTTGGAATGTTTTTTTTTCCCCCCAGGACTAAGAGTCTGGAAACAGCTAGACCACCATGTGCAAGAGGTTAGTGGCATGCTGCAGTTGACAAGTCCAGCTGAGACTAGCTTTCCAAGCATCGAAAGCCCCAGCTCTGGGGACAGCTGCCCTGGACTCCTCAGGTTGGCCAATCGGCCAATTGAATACTATTCAGCGACTTTAGTTAAAATCCACATGAAGCAGGAAAACTGGCCAGCTAAGCCCTGCTCAAACTCCTGACCCCCCAAATTATGACATAAAATAAAATGGCTGTTGTTTTATGCAGCTAAGTTTTAAAGTAATTTGCTATGCAGTCACAGACACGCAGAAAAGGCGGTGAAGAAGGGCTGCCCTTGGTTAGATTTGCTATGCTGTTTTAAAGATGTCAATGATACTTTTAATTAAAGCTCTTAAATTAGGTCACAATTGCCCTAGAATACACTCAAAACAGTGTGAAACTGTCTATAAAGAAAGAAAACTCTCCTCCAGGTAGGAAAAAATGATGCCTTAAAATAAAATTTCAAAAGTAAAATTAAAAAAAGAAACCTCTGGCTGATGATGTATTTAACTCAGAAATCTGGAAGCAAGGTTAAAATCCCAGAGAAACAAGGAACATTTTGCAAAGTGTTCACAAGGTGGGGTTTGAAGAGTTTGGTTGGAGGGCCACATGGTTTGCAATCAGACAGATCCACGGTCATAATCCATCCAGGGCTCACTGACCAGGGTAGGTTACTGATCCTTCCTGAGCTATGGAAAGGGCTAAAGCTGCCTTCCTCATGGGGTTACCTGAGGATTAAGAGAGAGAATGTATACAAAGCTCTTGGCCAAACACCTGCCTTGTGGTAGGTGCTTACTGAATAGCTGTTTTCTTCTCTTTTTCAGCAAGAATGCTTAAAAAAATCACCCTGAAAGCACTGGCAATTTGTATCCAAAGGGTTGCTCAGTTTCTGAGGCTGCGGGCTCTGATGCCTTGCTGTGTGAATGCCTGACCAGGAGAGAGGCAAGACTTGAGAAGGGGGCGGATTTTTATGCTGCAGGAATTGAAGGGAAATAGATTCTATTTTGTTCCAGAGAATGCTGTTGTCTTCCAAACTGTAAAACCTATGTTTTCAATTCTTGTCAATTTTCAACATTAAATAGTATCCTGGACTTGACAAACCGGCACAACATCAATATCTAACAAAATTGTAAGATATTGGTTCCCTGCAGGAGGCTCCTCTCTCTCTCTCTCTCTTTTTTTTTTTACATTCAGGACAGAATCTTGCTAGGGAATCCTGTAACTAGTGGCAATCTGCAATCCTCCTGCCTTTACCTCCTGAGCCTGTGTTGCCAAACCTTGCTTCCCAGAGACAGTCTCTATGGAGCGAAATAATCAAAGCAAAAAATAACGGGGCTTCTCAATGTTCAGCTAGGTTAGCAAACTCTCTTTTGATAATAAAGTATTTAATATAATCTGTGTGTGTGGGGCAATAAAATGGAAAATAAACTTTTAGCCTCAAATTTCAGTTTTACTTACACCAGGAAAATAACAAAATATTGTGGTGATTTTTTAAAAAAAGGTTTTTCAGTAGCTAGACTTAAACCAGTACCCATATCTTCACTTTCCCCCTGGGAATTATAATAACGGGATGTAGTTGTTTTCAATAAATGGGATTCATTGAACTCATATAGTTTTATTTTTAATTTATTTATACCTTCAGATATCCAAATCCCTAGCACACAATTCACCAAGGCACAACCTTCAGTACAATTTAAACCATTTATTTACTACTTGTAGGAACTAATATGGCACAAAGGTCACGTGAAGAGTGGACGTGTGCTCCCCATACCTTAGAGAATAATGACAAGGACGATGTCTGTGCATGGTCAGTAGAGATGGTGGCGGGGGTATTTTCAGTCATCGTTGGGTCGACTGTGGCGATGTGGAATCCAGGCACATGGAAAGCTGGCAGGCTATGAATAGATCTGGTGCACTTGTTCCTTACGGCACAAGCTTGATGTTAAGCTTAGGAGAAGGCAATGGGAAAATGAACGTCAGCGCCCAAGGGCTCAGGGGAAGCGCCAGCATTGCTCACACCAAGATCAGGAAGAAATTCCCTCCGAGGGTTGGCATAAGGGGCATAGTCCTTGTTTGATAATCAACATCCTCACACATGGTCAAGGACATGTCAGTATCTTTCCTGGTCCAGGTGTCAGAAAATATCAGTAGTATACAGACAGCAGAGTGATTTACCCCCAAGAAATAACACCAGGCAGCAGGCAACAGGACATGTGCCCAGCTGGCAGGGCCAATGGCTTGCAACCAGGACCCTAGCACTGCTGTCATGTGCAAACCTGAAGGAAGCAGTGGTCTTGCTTCTGCCTTCCACATCTACTCTCAGCTCTCCCCCTGCTTCTGAATAATAGATCCTCTTTTGTCCATGTTTAATATTGCTTCCTCCCTTTTGCTAGGTTTTCTGTTACTCTATCCTTTTTTTTTTTCTTCCCCATGGCTATGGTTCAAACCGTGCTGTTCCGTTGGGCCCACCAGAATGAGATATAAGTTCAGGAAGGCTGTCCATCTCTACTCCTGTCCTCCTCCATGCTTACAGTTCCCCTGGAATGCTGTCTTTCTTTTATCTCGCTTCATCTCCCACTTCACTGCACGCCGAGTCAGGACTCTAGCATGTTATCTTACGTGGGCAGGCTGGATTGCCTTCCCGGTTCGCCATGTTGTGCAGTTCAAACCCTTAGTCCGTGGAGCATTGACATGAGAAAATTCCAGAGCATAACAGATTTTGTAAACTGGGAGCCCAACTCCTCTAATACTGGGGAATTCTGGTTTAGAACAGGAGATTCTGTTGTTTGTGGGAAGCCCCAGGCTTCCTGTTCTGTATCCCCCTTCTGACTTAGGTTGATTTCAGCAAGCACTGTAGACTTAGTGTTTTCAGCATTTAAAAATGGAAGAAAAGAAGGAAGGAAGAAAAGAAAAGAAAGAAAAGGAAAAGAGAAAGGAAAAACGACTTCATAGCTTGTTTAGCACACTGCAGAGAGCTGTTAAAAAATCAAAAGCCCGTGGAAGCTCTGCTAATCTACCCCGCTCAGCTGGCAGGTGTACGGAGGCTTCTTGTGTGCGACGAAGCTGCAGGCACAGCGGATGTTTCCTTTCAATGCAGGGAGAATGTTGGGCTTTAGTCTTGCCTGTTGAAAGGAGATGAAAAGAAGCCTAAAAATGCTTATGGAAAGGCAGTGGGCTGACAGAATAGCTGAGAAGACACAAAAGGAAGATGTCAGCAAGGAGCACCCCTGACTATTCACCGAGCAGTTCCTAAGCAACTTTTAATGGAAGGTCAGACATAAGCAAGATAAAGGGAGGAAGAAACAACATCATTTTACACAATACAGGGGCTGTGAATGCTATCAGTTAAGGGGGGGGAAACAGACTGGCCAGTCTCTGCACTTACTGATGCGTGAAGTATTGTTTTCTTGTGAGTATAAATGAAAATCTTTTATAAAAGAACCTATAAATTTGAGCAAGTGTAATCATCCTGACAATGAGAATGAATATATTATGATTAAAAAGGCTTTCTGGAAGACACACTGGGGTCTGCCAATGAGTTTTGATGCCTTTGTTTTCCTCCAATCCAATCCATAGGCATTTATTTCATGTACCCTTTATTACATAATTCCTGACGTGCATCTTCTCTGGGTGGCGAATGATGTGAGATGCACACGGAAAAAGGAGCTCTGGCTACAGGACACCTAGAGTCCAGGCTGGTTTATTGCCCAGGGATTACAGGGCAGTGTGAGAAGCAAGCTTCACAGGGTCCCTGGGATGCAGACACTTTGGTGTTCTGGGGTGTCAGCCTGGGCGTCAGGAGGAAGGGGATCAGAGCATATCTCTACCCAGTCTTCTCAGCTCTGCTTTGCTTCTTTGATCAGATAATTTAGGATTTTTTCTTTCACTGAAAGAATGGATGTAACTATTCCTTTCCTTCCCTTTGTTCAAATACAGCATATTTTGACTACTCATGGATATTTCATTACCAACAATTTGCACGATGCTATTAATAATGTCCAAATTTCCAAATTTAGTGGCTTCTTTAATGTCATTTTATTTGTATGGTATCTAAAGTGTTTGACATGGTGTGTTTCCATCCCAAGCTCTGCTCCTTTCACCAATCATGTCTCTGGATAGTCTGCGTCATTCCCTGGGTCTCCCTCTGTCTTACGCTTATTTTTCTCTCAGGCCTTTTACTTGCCTCTCAAGCCCACACTAATGTTCTATCCAGTAATCTATTGTTTCCCCAGGCATCATGGCCCCATGTCTCTTATTTATATGTAGCAATTTCCATTTTGATATCTCACCATCATTTGCGATGAGTTTTTCTGAAGTAACTGTAGCCCGGGTTTTATGAAATATGCATAGCTTTCCCAAAGGTACACACTCCCTGGCTGGCATTGGAAAACCCAGTCTCCAGTACAGAAGAGCCTGGGGGAGGGTGAGTGGGGCTGGACCCTGTCTTGTCTGGAGGACAGAGAAGCAGGGAACCTACAGGATAGGAGGGTATGGATTGTTTTTTCCCCAAACAGTAGTGAGGACTATCTTTAGGTGTCAATTTGTCAAAGGAGAGAATAGAAGAATGTGACTCTGGTGCCTTCCAAGAGGAAGGTTAAAGCATTTGTAAAAACAGGAATATCTTTCCCCCTCCTCCTTCTCCTCCTCCTCCTTCTTCCTCCTTTGGAGGTAGGGACACAGAAAATTCTTAGATCTTTTTTAAAAAAATCTTGAGACTGATAAAAAGGAGATTTAAATGTTTTGTTTATATAGAAGAGTTGGTCTTTTAGGGAAGGGTGGCTTGTCCCATGACAGATAGCAAATTCCTAGCCTTCTTCAAAATAAGAAAACAAAGATTTGAGATTTTAGGAGGGGGATTTTCAGGTACAGCTAGGCAGTACAGAAATAATATACATGGCAAAGAAAGATACACAGAAAAATACAGTGTTGTTCCAGAGAAAGTACAAAGAGGGGCAGCCATCATAACACTGTCCCTAGCCATGCATAAATCCTGATTCATGGAGTACAATTACAGAATAAATTTAAATGTTCCTCAGACCACAGCTTCCCAAACCAATGGAGGAATTGATGAACAAAAGATTAATACCACTGAAGAATATTAGTAAGATTTTATAAAGAAATTTGGGGAAATTATAATGAACAAGAAGTCTTCCCATAGCACCAAACCACAGTTTGTCCTGTGCTGCAATCCTGCTGCAGCCTGGGTTCGGGTTCTGAGATGGGGAAGGGTTGTCTGTGTGAAGAAATGAGTTGTCTGACAACCTGATGAGTTTCACGCAAGTGGACAGCTCGAAGAGCTCTAGCCATCTTTATTAGTTCTTTGAAAACAAGTATGTTTTCCCATACTAACAAACACATTTTCCCCATCTTCCAACAATAACCTCTGGCAAAACAAATAATGTCAAGTATGTTTTTCTAACTTTTACATCAAAACATCTTTTAAACCCAAACCAACACTTATCATTTTGCTTGCTTGGTCAAATATTGAGTCAGGTACATCTTGTCTTTACAAACCTAAAAGGTGATAGACAAAGGCACACATTTTCAAGAACAATATCTTTCAAAACTTAGCAAAGCATATTTACAGAAATAAGGATGAATTGCCCTTGACCCAGTCAGCACTGAATCAGGACAGCTCCTAGGGTCTAGAGTGACAGCTGGCATCCCCAGAAAAGACACCTCAGAAACAGCAGTTCCCAAAGAATTTTAGGGGAAAATATTTGAGAAAAAAATGGGATTTTTCAAGAATGATAACATCTGTCCCATGTACAATTGGCAAAGTGACACTAAAAACCACCAAGAGAATCATCACTATTACGAGAAAGAAGAGAACGTGTAGGCTGCGCGGTCCCAGCAGTAATCTGCTCTGTCCCGAAGTCCACTGGTCCTTACCTGGTGAGACTGTCCCCGTGGGCGTAGGCTTTGGCTCAACTGGAGACCTGCTGGGCAAGCACTCACATACTAGTCAAAAACTAGGCCACGTGGATCCTAACAGTCCAGAGGATGGGAAGAAAACTCCAACAGACAGCTTCCTGAAAAGATAGGTTTAACAGTGTGTCATATCTGTGACCTTGAACAAAAACTGTTCTGTTTAGAAATCACATGGTTTTGTGATTCCATGCTTTATAGCATAAAGGGTTTTTCTTTCTTTCTCCCAGTGTAATTCTTTATCAATTCTTTGGGAATTTCACATCGTGCACCCCAGTCCCACTCACCTCCAGTTCCTCCATATTCACTCCTCCCCAGAACCTACACCCCAAATTAATTATAAACAAATAAAAACAAACAAAGAAAAACCCCTGACTACTCTTCCATCTTTCCTGCCTCTCCATCACCTCTTCATTCATTCTGAGGCATTGAGAGCTGCTGTTTGTCATGCAGTATACCTTTTGATTCAATCAGTCCTACCCACAAACGTTCATTGCAATGAGCCGCTTGTCTGGTTCAAAGCTTCTGCGACATCATCGCTGGACCCTCACTGAAACTGCTCTTGGCTATGCTGTTGCTGAATCATGGAGATCTGCCTGTAGTGTTCCACAGGACCAGTGTCTTCACAATCTACAGCGAGTCGTAGATGGGGTAAATGTTCGGGTGGGCCAACCCAAGGCCCTGGATGTGGCTCTGGGTGGTAGCTGAGCTTGTCAGTCTGTGCCACTGGGACCACCCCTTTCAGGCAAAGGGTGGAGCCAACTCTCCTAGACCTTTACCATCAGGGTCAGCTCTCCCATTCCCTGTGGTGAGCAGTAAGGGAGGGTGCTGGGTTGGGGGGGGCACAGATCTCCCATGAGGGGTGAGACAAGCTCTCCTGCTGCCGTGTTCAGTGAGGGGCAGGGCTATGTCAGGCCCAGTGAAGGGGGAGGGGGTCTCGGAAGCGTGGCCCTCAGATTTTAACACGCATGGTTCCATGGCACCCTGTGGTGGTCATCAACACAGACTCCAGCTGCAATATGACCAAAGACCCAGACGTGGCTCTTGGCAGCAGCTCAGGCCGGGATCTCACCATGGCCTCTGCATAGGCCACCCAGATCTTTGGCCACCCAAATCAGTATGTGCCAAGTGTCAGCACGATTTCAGGTGGCTGTCCAGGTCCTGGGCATCTGTATAGCCCTTTGTGGCAACAGGAGCCACTGTCATGGTCCCGGGTGGCAGCACAGGCCACTCAGATCAGCATGGCCCTGGTGGCAGTACAGTTCTCTGACACCAACATGGCCACAGGTGGCAGCCCAAACCTGGGAATTCTTGTGGTTTTTGGTTATCACATGGGTCATGGATGTCAACACAAATCTAGACTGCAGTGGGATCACAGATCCAGACATGGCCCTTGGCAGCAGCCCTGGTCCCAGTCATCAGCAGCCACCCACATCAGTTTTTCCCTGACTGCCTTCATGTCTACAGTTTCACCTCCTTGCACAGCATGAACCTTTCTGATTCTCTTTCTCTCCCATTTCTCCACCACATATTTCCTTATTATAATGGGAACCAGCTGCCCAGCATTGCAAGGCCGGAGGATGTCTTCAGCCAGCCCAGACAGTGAGGACCCAGGCTGACCTGGGGATGTCTTTCACCAGGCAGGCTTGTGAAGATCCTCAGCCAGCCAGACTGTGAGGGCCCAGAATCCAGAAGGATATTTCTTATGTCTGAACGCTAAATTAACACCATAGTCCATAATGTCTGCTCTAAAAGGACAGCAATAAAGAGTTTACGTACTCTTCTACTCTGGGACGATCACTGGAGTTCCCTCCCAGAGACCAGATGTGCGCTATATACATTTATTTCCTTTCAGCTCCTCTGTTACCAGAAAGCAGAGTCCTGGGGGATGATCTGGAGCTAGAAACTACTCCAAGTAGTGAAGTAGTGAGCATCGAGCATCAAGAGAACATTTGACTGTGGCTATTATGAATAATATAGCTATAAACATTGTTGATCAAGTGTTCTTATGTTATGGTATGAGTGTGCATTCTTTGGGTATTTGCCTAGAAGTGTTATTTCTGGGTCTTGAGGCAGATTGATTACCAATTTTCTGAGAAACCACCATACAGAATTCTTTTTAAGAGAAATGTTATAAGCAGTTTTGCATTGCAGGGAATTGCTTCTGGATAGACTATAAAGAGAAAGATAAGCAATTGTGTTCATAATGACAGAAAGTCCTAGGTCAAGTGTAGTCACTGTGGTACCTAGTACCTGCATCCCTTGGAGACTTAAAATGGAAATTCTTTGATTTCTTCCAGGTATTTTGAGGCAAGATTATGTGTGCTTGTGCATGTATGTGTATGAACATGTGTGTGTGTGTATAGGATACAACAGATTCTTTTTAAATTTTTACTTTTGAAGAACTTGATATATGAATACTGTTTTTACTTCAAACCTTCCCCCCACCCTCTAATTCCTTCCATGGACCTTCTGCTCCTTCTCTATGTGTAATTATGATGTTTGCTGAAGTTTACCAACCTCCATCCCACACGTAGTCTAAATACTCAAAGACAAAGAGCCTGTTAGAAAATTCTTGGATGTTAATGCAATGGATGTCATATTGTCACAAGAAATGGTAACATAGATGAAGTAATAGAAACTTTATGTATTAATAATTATAACATGATATACATAAAATTATAACATGAGATAGATGAAATTAAGCATAACAGAAAAACAGGAACACTATGCTTCTAATTGTGGGGGCTGCTGTAGATATGTGTGAGTATGTGGGATGGGGTTGCATCGGTATCATTTGATAGGAGTTTATTTTTTTATCATCAAAGTATATACAGTTTAAAAGAGAGATGCCTAGCATTAGAAGTAACATCTTGTTTTTAAAAGGTACAATAAACAATTTTTTTGTTAAGATGTGTAAAATGAATAGTAGCTCTCAGATAAATAGTATTATAGCAATGAAAATGGTCTTGCCTTCTCTGCATTTCTCTGGCTTTAGGTAAAAACATGCAGCTGAGAGAGGCAGAGCTCTCCTTGTCAGGACACCTGCTTTCTGTACGTTGTCACTCAGCTATTCCACATCCCCTCAGCTGGAGACCCACTTTCCCCGGGAGCATATGAAGCATTCCAGTTAACATGCGGCATAATATTCAGAGCTTAGAATCCCCTCCCCGTTTTCTTCCATCTCAACTCTTAACATCCCAAAGGGAGGAGATTTATATGTTATTTTGTAAACACATTTCGTGGAAATAATGTTAGAAAAGAAGCGAGTGTCCTATATTTGATTAATTGTAATCAATATATATGACTGATACAAGAAATAACAATTCATGATGTCTCAACATCTGATTATCCAAGAGTTTCACTGAACCTGGGTCTTTTAGCTCATAACCACCATTTAGAATTTAGACATGAACAATAAAAATTGCAATAAACTCCTAACCCCTCAGATTTGTTCCAATTCTAAATGCTCCATAATTCTATGAGTTTATTGTTTCATGGTTTGGAAACTGGTACAGATGTAATGTACATTGTGGAATATAGGAAGACAGGATAGTCTAAAAGAGAGGTCACCATCTTCCTTGCTGTGGACTGATGCTGCACTGACCTATAATATGTCTACTGAGATACCTGAGGTGGCTGCAGAAAACATTTAAAGAAATATAACCCTTATAACCCCAAGTAGAGGAAAATTCCTTTTCCTTAAAGCATTTGAACTAATTAATATCCTATTAAGTGTGTTTGAAGGGTGCCAATTTTCTTTTAACCTGACAGTTTCTAGGTTAATGTTCCTGGGTGTTCTTAAAAAAACTCACTGAGGTGGAGAAAATAATATCACATTTAGATTAACACTGCATCTGCAGACAAGAAAATTGTTTTGCCAATCTTTAACAAAAAAAAATCGAGCACATGTTCTGACACACTCCACATTTTCAGTGTGCGGGGAATTCTAAGGGAAGGACAAAATTCCATCAATGGAAGATTCCTTCATTAAATTACTGTCATGTAGAGAATTTCTCTCTAGTCCAGTTAAATAGGTTTAGGGACCATAGCATTATGGCTAAATAAAGTGAACAAGTACCTTTAAAAGAGTATAGTCCTCACTGAGGGAGGAGGAAGAGAGGAAAAGGTTAGGGTAGGGGAAGAAGATGAAGAGGATGAGGATGGGGATGAGGAAGAAGGAGGAACAGCAGCTGAGATCCAGCTTAGCAGCTGAGTTCCTGTTTAGCTTCCAGGAAGCTTTTGTTCCAGTCCTCAGCATTTGTACACATGCATGAGCATGTGCACGCACGCACGCGCACACACACATGCACAAAAGCACACACTCCTCTCTCTTTCTCACACACACACTGATCTCTCTCTCTCTCTCTGTAGAGAGAGAGAAAGTTTTGAAAGTGAAGATAACACAAAAAACAAGTAACAGAACGAAGTGACTGAGCCGACAGCTGTTTAGTTGTTAATCACAATAGACAATCATGAGTATTGAGAACACTGACACGGAGCAGTGAAGACAGTGTGTTTGATCTCCATCAGTCACTCTAATAGCCCTTGAGCCTTGAGTAACTGTGCTCACTTCCCCTAAGCATTTCACTACTTGTAAACCCTTAACCACTTGGCAATCCGTAAAATATCCTACAGCTTTATAATACCGCCACTTCAAGATTATTGTGTATATATCATCATAATCAGGAACCGGATTATGGTTTTTTCCCACTTCACATAGTTCTCTGGAGACTTATCCAAGCAGTTGTGAGTCCCAGTAGATTGTTCCTTTCTACTGTACCCCATGGTAAAGACGCACTGCCCTTAGTTACCATTCAAACACCCACCCTTACCCACCAAATGGCATCAGGGTTGTTCCCTTGTTTGAGCTAGTGTGAAGAAATGCGCTCAAACATTTGCGTACAGGCTTTTCTGTGAGCACAGGTTTGCGCTTACCTGGGATAAATGTCTGAGAAAGTGAAGTGGATCTTGCGGTGGTTGGCTGTGTGCTCTTCAATAACACTCAAGCTCACGCTGGGCGTGGTTGTACCGCTCTCCGTTTCTGACGCCGAAGTGTTCATTTCCTGCACCCTCTACAGTGCTCACATTGTTTCAAATTTCCAGTCATTCTAAAAGACGCACAGTTATATCTTTTTTTGTCTTCAGTTTGCAGTTGCCTAATGGATGTACTTCTTTGGTGTCTGAATATTCTCTCTTTTGCAATGCCTCTGCATATTTTACCTATTTTCTAATTGGAGTGCATAAGCATTTTAAGCACTTCGAAATATGCGTCATAGACAGTGATTTCTCATTAGATAAGTGATTTGAAAATATTTTCTTCCACTCTTTGGATAACAAGTATTTTTATCTTCTTAACACCATCTCTCCTGGAACAAGTATTTTCATCATGATGAAGTCTAAGCCGTCATTTTCTTCCTCTCGTGTTTCACACTCCTGGTGTCAGTTCTGAGAACAGAGGGGCCTAAACCCGAGTCAGGAAGATTTGCTCCTGTATTTTCTAAACCTTTATAACTTCAGATTTCATATTTTACTGAGGAGTCATTTAATCACAGTGTTGAGAAGGCTATTATTTTATTTCCGGTGTCCAAAGCTTTAGTTTTGCTGAAAAGCAAACAAACACACAGTCTTTTCTCTCCCGGGATTGCTTCCGGACTTCTGTCACGAGTTACCAGTGCACATGTTTGTGTGCATCAGTTTCTAGACTCTCTGCTGTAGGTCACCAATTTCTCTTTCCCACCGGTGTCACATGGACTTGGTCACCGTAACTATGCATATGTCCGCAGATTAGCTAGCGATTCCCTACTCTCTTCTCTTTTAAAATTGCTTCTGCTATTAGTTTCTTTGTTATTATTATTATTATTAAACTTTCAAACAATCTTGTCTATAGCCACAAGAAATCTTACTGGGATTTTGTTAAAAATTGCACCGAATTTCTATGTTTATTTACATCTAAATCAAAAATTAACATCTGTACTTTTTGGATCCTCCAGTTCACGGACACGGTAACTCTGTTTAGATCATCAACCCCTTTCATCATCATTGTGCAATTTCAGCATACAAATTCTCCTATGTTTTATTAGCTCTATTCCTGAATGCTTTATAGTTTGAGTGGTTGTATTTGGTATTGCATTTTTACTTCAGTCCATGTTCATTGCCAATTTTAGAAAAACAACTGTTTTTTCCCCCATGTTGATCTTGTTCCCATTCTGAGCTTGTTTGCTAGTTCATGGGGGGACTTAGCATTCCCTGAGATAACCACGCCATTTGCAAGCAGGCACAGCTGCAGTTCTAATTTCCTAATATTCATACACCATTCGTGTTACAAAACAGACTAGTATCTTTAGTACTGTGCCTCACCATATGATCTGCTCACGCCTAGAAATGTAAAAACCTTCCAAACTGCCTTCTAAGGCAGTTAAGTGCTCATCAGCCTTTTAAAAGAGGTCTAGTTGCTCCAAGGCAGCATTTGGTGTTGTTTCCTTAGCACCAGCACTATCATGTTAGTCATTGTTACAAAGCTGGTGATACTGAATGGTATTTTGATTGATTTCTTATAAGATAATTAATGACAGGAACTTAAAGTGCACACTGTCAGGGTGTCTTTAGTTCCAGAATTTGGGAGGTAGAGGCAGGAGTATTTCTGTGAGTTCAAAACTAGCCTGCTCTACAAGTGAGTTTCAGGACAGCGAAGACTACATACAGAGACTCTGTCTTACATAAAACAAAATAAGACCTCAAAAACAAAAAACAAAAATTATTTCTCTTCCTCGTGGTTTTTTTTTTTTTTTGGATTTTTTCTTGGATGCCATTGTTTGAATTGGTTTATTTATCTTATTTTGTTGTGAAAGTCCTTCAAAAAGTTTAAATGAAAAAAATCTCTACCTGATTTATATTTAAGTTTATCATTAAGTTTTATCATTTTATTTTTCCACACACATCATATGAAGCATATGATGCATATTAATACAATACAAGCAGTTTGCTTTCTCTTCCTGTTGTTTTACATTCAATACAGTGGCTGCACCTTAAGAAACTGCTGTACCAAGGAATTCTGTTCCCTCAAATACCAGTTTTATCATTGGCACTAAAGGAAACTTATCTAAATCTCTATCCTTCTACAGAATTCAAGATTCAAAGTTTGAGGCGAAATCCCACTAACTCAGAAAGGCTGAATAGTATGGGCTTTTGAAAAAGGGCTGCCTTTCTACTCAACCCCCACTAAAGAACCCTTGCTGTGCTTCGTTCCTCTCTACCCCTTCCTGTCAGCTAGGTGCTGACTCGGCCTCTTGTCTCCATATTAATTTTATTCACTCAAACAAATGTAACACATTTTTGCACCTGAAGAGCAGAGTGCAGAGCTAAGACACTAGGTAGCCATAGAATCCAGGCACAGGAAGCACGAAGCACATATCTTGGGAGAAAGAGGTAGACATATCTCTATGAGTTCATGGCCACCCTGAGACACACGAGATTGAATCTGTCTAAAAGAGAAACAGAGCTCACACAAATGTGGTCCTAGCACTTGGGATCACACGCCTTTAATCCCAGCATTTAGGGAGATGGAGACAGGAGCAATATGGCTGGAGGAGATAGGAATGCAGATTGTAGTTTGAGGTTTCACAGAACATTTAGTCTGAGGTTTTGGAGAGACAGCAGAAGTCTGAGAGGATTTGTAGAGACAGGATCGTCCCTGTAGTCTGAGCATGGGTAGAGGTAAGTCCTCTCTAGTGGCTGATTGCTCTGCTTTTCTGATCTTTCAGAATTAATCCCTATGTCAGACAGACCAATTAGAACTCTAGTTACTTTTCACAGTTAAAATAATATTCTACAACACTTTCTCTCTTTTCATCCTTCTGATCCTTTCTGAGTCTTTTCAACCACCAAGTATACTGCGTTTTACTAATTTCCATTTGTAGTGGGTAGGTTAGGCTTTTTGAATTTAACGAAGGTATAGATGTAGGTTAGTCATCCATCATGTATCTTACTTTATCTGATTATTTCACACAAAACATAACACCTTACATCTTTAGTTAATTAGAATTAATTATATCTTACTGATTTATTATCATTGTAGTTTTATAATAACTTTTGGTGGTTAAATCTGAAGGTAAAAACACGGTGTGTATAAAGAGTTGGGAGATCTAATCTACATATTTATTATCAAATATAATTCCTCCTGTTTGCTGAGAACTGACCCTCCTTCTCTTGTCTTAAGAAGTGGTACACAGGGTAGCAGTAATAGCAGCCCTCAAACTTGAGAGTTGTCCTGGGCTTTTATTCTTTACAGATGATGAGACACTACCTCTGAACAGCCATGTCTCTCACTGTTTTGGCATTGTTCCCTTTGTCCCTAGTTCTCTACCATGACCTTTTATTTCCTGGTTTAGTATATCTCAGACCTTCTTGTGATTAGACCCACGTCAATGGCTCCATTCCAAGTAGTTGGTCCTGTAGGCTTGAGAGGATCTAGTGAGTTTATATTTCTGTCAAGTTTTTAGCTGATTCTTGTGTTGCTGGCTTAGAGACCATGTTTAGAATCTCTGACTTAGACTATTAAAAAGTTTTTTATAACTCATTGCTATCCATCACCTAACAATAAAATCCAAGATTCTTGCAAGTATTTAGTCCATTTGAGGAGAAAGCAAGTGGCGCAGAAGCTTGTAGTATTGAGGCTCCCAGGATGAAAAGATAAGTCTTACTCACGGCCGCAAAACACATCAAATCTACTGGGTATACTATGTGATTGTAGGTGGCAGAGTAGTGCTTGCCTAGTGGACATAGGACCTATGCAGCCACACAGGGGCTTGTTTAGAACTGCATCATGTCTGATTGAATGTTTTTCTGTTGCTGCATGTATGTGCATGCCTCTGTGTCTTTCTCTCTCTCTCTCTGTGGTGTATATGAACTTGTGTGTGCAGGCACATGAGCCCATGTAGACTATGTACATATGGAGGATGCAGAGTGTCCTACTTTGTCCTTCTGAATTATTCCTTTGAGACAGTCTCTTGTTGAACCGGGAGCTAAGCTGATATCCAGCAAACTCCAAAAATTATCCTTTCTCCATTCCACCATGCTGTGGATCCCCCCAAGAGCTGGCATATCCAGCTTTTTATAGGGGTTTAGAGGTTAAAACTCAGACATGAATACTTGCACAATAAGCACTCTTATCTCCTGCATAATTTCTCTAGCTCCAATGTTGACATTTTGTGTTTTTTAATATCCTTGAACAAGTGCATATTTATTTTTCACGGGATCTCCCTTTTATGTACCAATCTTTAGGACTGGAATGTCACCCCTAAAAAAATACTTTTTCAGGTTTTATTGGCTGTACACAAACACTGGCCAGAGCTTTCCTTTTTGTGCCTTGTCTAAATTTTGGTTGATGATCGAGCCTCATGAAACTTAACTGAACTGACTTATTGGAAACAATGCTCTTTTTTCAGATGACAGTGGTGATGAGAGCTCTGGTGGATGTCTCTGTCAATGAATGCAGAAATTTTATTTGATTTCTGAAAGCAAAGAAGTATTGCCTCCAGAGAGTAGATTTTCTACACTTCCTCAAGTTTATGGAAAAACAAAATCACCATGATAATTCTATTTTCCTATGGAAACCTAGACAACAATTCAGCCACCACAGTGATGAAACTGGAAAGTCATCTTATGCTTAGACCTTAGAGGACTTATAAATGTTGGTGGTTTTTCACACTCGGCCCCTATCAGGACTAGAGTCTCAGTGGGATGGCTTCCATCAGGGATCTTCAACTTCTTCGTTCCATTTTTGAATCACATATAATTTGAACTTATGAAACTATTAAATCGGAGAGTGTCATTGAACCTAGAGAAATGCTTCCTGCAGAGTTATCTTTAGGCTTTTATGAGAGCAACAGAGCCAGATCCTACTGAGACCCAGGGAGGAACGGGCTGCCCCAGAGCCGCATCCTTGAGTTTCCTTGGCTTTTATTTGCGAGAGGTCTTGTTTTATAAAGAAACTAATGCTACATTAACAGTTACCAATGCCGTGTGTCTGTCTGTGCATACAGCAGCCCCCCATGTGTGTGTGTGAGAGCATGTTGGATGTATGTATTTAAGTGAATATTAAAGCTTAATTATGGGTAACGTTTGAAGACTTCCCATTTCCCCTATGACATGAGGGAATAAAAAGAGCCTGTTATCACTTGCAGGCCCAGATGTTTTGCTTAACGGAGCTGCTCTGATCCCTGCACCTGTCTGGACCAGCAGTTGTAGGATTAATGTAAGAGGGCTGAAGTTAAAAATCTGGACAACTGCTAGGGAACAAGCGAATGGTGTGAAAATGAACAGGCTTCCAGCATAAAGGGTTTACTGTTTATGACATCAGGCCGCAGACATTATTGGCAGGAGAGCATGAACATGCCCCTTTCCCTCTCTGCCCATGAATGCTCATATACATTACCAAGTGACAATTATAGGGACTTTGGGTTGAGTGGAGAAGCAGAAGGAGGGGATCTGAGTTCGGTTTGGCGGAAACAGAGATATATTATACCATTCATGTGCGGGACAGCCGTAGAGTCACATGGCATCAGATATCGTTTCTGGTGGATTATGACAATTACAAAATGAGGAAAACAGCCCCCACCCCCACAAAGAGTTTTTCAACCACACACCCTCAAGAGAGCAACAGCTTGCTGCACAAAAGTAAGTCTCTTAAATGCCAATTTGTTTTTTTTTTTTTCCATAATGCATAGGGCAAAGCATTCTGGTCTATTCAAAGAGTATCAAAATTCTCATCCTTTTTCTTGGGACAAGGCATGACTGGAAATTCTGACTGAGCCTGATAAATTAGTGGAATTTTTGCCCACAGAGAGGTAAAACACAAACAGATGCCCCCACCATGTGCACAGATGACATTCCCACAGCCCCCATACTTGAGTACACATTTGCTGAGTGCATCAGGTGCTAACTGAAAAGAATGGTGTCTTCTAAGTCAATTGAATTTCACTGTGTCCCCACTGTTCAGATTTTTAAATATCTGACTTATAAACGTGTGTGTGTGTGTATGTGTGTGTGTGTGTGTGTGTATGTATATGTATGGGGTTTTACATATTAAAACGACTAGTATCTTGCTTAAGGAACATCGAATAGGAAATTTTAAATGCAAAACTGTTTCTCTAAGAGTTTGGCACTGCATCTGCAGTCTAGGAGCAGGGTTGGTGTCCAGACTGCACTTCCCAAGGCCCAGCAGCCCCCGTGAGCCTTGTCTAGTCAGGTTGGGGATTGTAAGGATTATGGAAGCTAGAGTGTGTGAAAAGCACTTTGCAATTTAAACATGGCTTACACATGCTAGCTCTTAACTTCCAATTAAATCTGTAGAAGACAATCTAAGTCGAGTTATGTAAGATTATGCTAAGAACAGTGATGAAACTGAATCACTTCCTCTAAAAGCAAGTATTATATTTCAGATACAAAGACACATGGATTTTCTCACATAGGTTTCAGAGAGGGTGTTTTTCTTTTATGAACATGATATGCAGTGGTCTTCTCTTAATCTCATTCATTCAGCCAGCAACACACTGGGACCCTCTCAGGTGTCAGTCTGAGTGATAGGATGATAAGGCAGACTTATTTATTAGTCTTTGCCTCCACGAAGCTTCAGACTATTCAAGGAAGATAGTCTCAGATAGGCAATTACATATATAAATCTTTCAGTATAGATGTGTTGTGCTGTGGAGAGAGCATTTAAATGGTAAGAAAGCACAGAACAGCTGGCGTTGACCCAATGGGAGAGGTCACCGTGGTGTCTCTGAGGACATGATGACTAAATAGCATAGTCTCTCATGTAAAGAAGTCACAAGCTTGTCCTCAGTTTAGAACTTGAGTTTTTACTGCTCATAGAGAATGCAATATTTAAATTAACCAGATGAGGTGGAGCACGTTGAGGGTAATATGACGATAGATGTAAGATTTCAGTTATCCTAAGTTCCTATGCTTTGCTCCTTCCACATCTCTCTCTAGTTTACAAGTGGAATCTCAATACTGATGAGCAAAATGGAACATGTAGTAACTCATGCAAGAATGCAGTGGTAGGAAAATTGACCATCGAGAGTCTCTCCATATTAGTTGAAGTAGCCCATCGTACAGGGGCTTTCTCCTTGAACCATTTTCACTTTCCAAGTACTTGTGAAAAAACGTTCCCACACAGACTCCTTTCAGCCAGGCTTTGGTTATTTACTCACTTCTGAAAATGAAAGGTCAGATTAAACCCTGACCTTTAACCCACAGAGAGAAGGGATGGTATTGAAGAATAACTACAAGGAAATATAGACAGAAGAGAAAACAAAAGCGCTTGCTGATTCCATGCGGGAACCAATCTCATTCACCTAGTATCAAGATTCTCAAACTTGAAAGTCTTCAAGGTTTCTATTACGAGCAGGGCTTCTTAAGGTGGTTGCATTTATTTGTTCAGTGCCTACATGCCAGATGTCTGGGGGAGATTATGCCTTAGCTCACAGTATCAGAGGAAACAACACAAGTCTTTTGTGGGACTGAGTTCATATATGGATGCTATGGTGAAGAATCTGTTTCCAAGATTATTCGGGTCCCTGTTTTCTTGCTGATTGATTGGGGCTGTTCTCAATCTTTAAACAATCTATGTTCCTTGGTACACTATGTGACTGGCTCCCTGAATCAACAGGGACCTTTCTCACACTTTAAATTGCTGGTTTATCTTTCATTAGACCCACCTTCCCCACCCCTTATCCTCCACATTTATACATAAAGATTTATATCTTTTGTATGTGCTGAATGTCCCTTAATTAAAATGCTTTGAAATATCTCAGGAATTTTTTTACTATTTTCAAGTGCTTTGAAATATGTGAGATATCAGGGAATGGATTAATTCTAAAAGTTAAACTAGTTTATATTTTATTTACAATATATGTATCTATATATTGCTTGAACTTAATTTACATATTGTTTTGTTCATAACTGTTTCATGTTGTGCAGTGTCCCACTTGTAACATTTTATCAATGCTCATAAAACTTTTAATTTAGGGCAGATCAGATTCAGACTTTTGTATAAGAAGTCTTCAACCTATGTACAAAATAAATATATAATGATACTGACAGGGGCTTCTGTCCCACCTGGTCCTGTAGCCATTCAGTCCCAAAGAAATACACAGAGAGTCTACTACATTAATTATAAAGTGGTTGGCCTATTAGCTCAGGCTTCTTGTTAATTAATTCTTGCATCTTACATTAACCCATTATTCTTGTCTATGTTAGCTACATGGCTTGGTACCTTTGTCAGCAAAAAGTTCTCATCTTGCTTCCTCTGTGACTGGGTGACGACTGCAGAATGACCTTTCCTCTTCCCAGATTCTCCTATTCTTGTCACCCCGCCTCTACTTCCCAGCTGGTTGTCCAGCCTATA
>NW_026067910.1:5966931-6021055 GCF_014885135.2 Alexandromys fortis | reverse complement strand
TATATATAGTGGTGTATGTGTAAGTGTTGTGTTCTGCCTGGGAAGACAGAGGAGGGTACCAGATATTTTGGAGTTAAGAGTCACAGGCAGTTGTGAACTGACGATGTGAGTGCTGGGACCCAAACTCTGCTCTTCTGGAAGGCGGCAAGTGTTCTAAACCGCTGAATCATCTTTCCAGTCTCTATATTCCTTTATTTGCTTTAATGGATTAATATACATAACTGAAAGCTGGGTAAGCCAGTCTGAAACCTGTGGAGAAGAAAGACAGATCTCAAGCAGAACAGAAAGTATAGGAAGAGTTCAAAGCTGATGTTTACAGGGAATAGTGAAGCTAGAACTGTCACTCAAGGAGCGATCCAGACTTGGCAGATCCAGATGTTATTTGAACTCTGAGTCAGAGAATCACTAACCCCTCTCTAAGCACTTGTATGGTCTAGATTAGACCTACCCAGTGTAATTGCTCTGTCTTAAGGTCAGCTGACTTGGGACCTTAGCTATACCTACAAAAATTCCTTTACAGCAACATCCAAGTTAGTGCCTACTATACATATCACCATGATCTTCTAACTGTGTTATCATTTTATTCAAAGTTTGTAGAAATGTTAGTTAAATTTTCTTTCCTAGGAGTACACCACTCCGTAGAATTAGGATAGATTTTGCTGTTGTTTTTGAGAGAATCCAGAGAAAGTCTTGAAAAATAGTGAACACACCATAAATAGTGAAAGTCTACTTTGGATATACAATGGTTAGTGTCTGTGAGGGTCAACTTGAAAGTTATCAAGAGATAAATCATAAAACTCCAGTAATAGCCTGTGGGATAGGTTGTGATGTATTGTGACAGATGTAACAAGCTATGTACCATTTTCACTAGATGTAGAACATCTTATTTAATAGCTAACCAAATAAACTAACTCAACCAGGTGTGTGTGTGTGTGTGTGTGTGTTTGTGCACATGTTGTGTGTATGTGTCCTAACATGCATGTTGAGCCCAGAGGAAAATTCTCAGGAGTCAGTTCCCTCTCTTTCATCCATGTGGGATTCAGGAATGTAACTCAGGCCATCAGGCTTCGCAATAAGCACTTTTGCCCATTCAATCATCTTCCCAGCTCAATCATTCTCCTAACATTGAAACTAAAGAAGTAGACCTCTTTTATACTGTCAAATGTGAGATTTTAGAATACGTACATCTGTGAAATGGCTATGTCAAAGTAGTTAGCATAAGTGTCATCTTTAATGCTTATTTCTGTGATGAGGACCCTTAAATCCACTTACAGCAGGTTTTAAGTATTTATGCATCGTTAGTAACTATAGTCATTATGTTGCATAATATACCTCTTGAACTCATTTCTGTCTAAGTGGAATTGATTATCCTTTGACCAACACCTTCAGTCTCCTAATTCCATAGACCTATGATAGTTACCACTTACTCCCTGGTTCTATGAGTTCACCTTTTTTATTATATATTTTTTTTTTAGAATACACACAGGTGAGATGACAGAGCAATTTTTTTCTGTGTCTGACTCACTTAACACAATGTCTGGTTCATTTACCTTGTTGCAAATGATGAGATTTCATTTACTCTGAGAGCTGAAGAGTATTCTACTGTGTATATATGCCATGTTCTCTTTATTCCCTGGATGAATAACACTTTCAGCAATGGACAGATTATCTAGGCATAGGGTCAACGAGAAAGTACCAGACTTAAACTTCACTGTACACACAACGGACTCAACAGACACACATAAATCATTCCATCTCACACCAGCAAAATGCACATTCTTTTTAAGTGCGTGATGCGTGCTCTGTATGATAGCTTATATATTACACTATAAATCACATCTTAGCAAACTCAGTAAGAACAAAATCACACCAAGTATGTCTTCTGATTACAATAATATGAAACCCACCATCAGCAATAGGAAGAATTTTGGAAAAAATCACAGATTACATGGAAATTAAACAACATATTATTAGACATCCAATGGGCCACAGAAGAAACAAAAGGAAAATAAAACTTATTTTGAGACAAAGAAAAACACACCACATCAAAGCCTAAGGGATTAAAAATTTGTTCTAAGGGGGAATCTTTTATAGTGCCTTTATTAAGGAAGAAGAAAGCTCATATCTCATAAAAGAAAACAGCTTAGTATTATATTTTTGGAAGGTGAAGACCAAATTAAGCCCAAATATAGTAGAAAGAAAGAAATACCAAATATCAGAGCAGAAGTAAATGCCACAGAGGCTAAAATGTAGAAATTATCATTGAATCCAAGAGTTGGGGTTTCAAAAAGGTAAAACTTACAAGCTTTTAGTAAATTGTCTTTTTCTACAATGCTTTTTATTTAAAATTTTTCATATAACATATTTCAATTGTATTTTCTTCTTCATTTTTGTTTGTTTTGAGCAAATTGATTTATAATTGAGTTCCATGGTTCAAATCTTTTGAGCAGTAGCCTTGCCTTCTGCATATGCTGGCCTCAGAGACAGTTGCTGGGAGCAGGTAGAGGGCATCCTGAGAAGACCATCCACTGGGTGGTACTCAGGTCAGAGTTCTTGATACCTAATGACTTGGCACCGGCACCAATTGGCTCTTCCCATGATTTGCTGTTTTATATAATCGAATAGTTCTGAGCCATACACCAAACAGCCCTCTGCATATCATCAGAAAATATCTTCTCACTCATTCTCATGGATGGTGTGCCAATCAAGGGAAAAAATCGTGTATCAGCATGTCCTCAGCCTCAAGGGACTTACCTGTCAAGAATAGGACATTGAAGATGTATCCAGGCCAGTGTGGAGGAAATCATTTTCACAGAGATATAAAAGGAAAGCAGAGAGAGATGAAGAAGAGGGAGTTGTTTAGGACTGCTATGGTTGTAGAAATATTTTTAATCAAAATATAATCACATCTCTTCCCCACTTTCTGTTCCTCCCTCCAATCCCTATCTTGTCCCTTTCCTCTATCTCTCCCATACCCCACAACTCCTTCAATAGTCCCCTTTTCTTTGATTATTATTGTTATAATTAATGTTATATGAATAAGCCTCTCCCAGTAATGAGTCCCCTAATTGGTTGTCCAATACAATCAATAATAACAAAATCATATACACACAAACAACAAAAATGGAATTCTAACAATATTTTTAAGAGTTCAGATAATTTTAGAATACTGTTATCAGCATCATATTTTTTCCTTTTTACTGAAAATAGAATTTTTTCTCACATAATATATCTTAAGATTTTTCCTCCCTCTATGCTTCCCAATTCCTTCGTTCCTCCTTCCCATCCAGATCCAACCCCTTTCTGTCTCTCATTAGAAAACAAAGACTCATCTAAGGTGTAATAATGAGATAAAACAAAATATAATACAACAAAACAAAAATTAACATTCAGAGTTGGACAAAACAAACAAGCAGAAAGGAAAGAGCCTAAGACAAGGCACAAGAATCCGAGACCCACTCATTAGCACATCCAGGAATCCCAAATAAATACACCAAACTGGAAGCCATGTTATACATGCAGAGGGCCTGTTGCAGGCCCTATCTACGCTGCCTCAGTCTCTGTAAACTCATAAGCTTTGATCATGTTGATATAGAATCCTGATGATTTAGAAGAGGGCCTTGTATCCATGGTGTCCCCCATCCTCTCTGGCTCTTACATTCTCTCAGCCTCCTCTTGTTTGGGGTTCCCTGAACTCTGAGAGGATGGATTTGGTGGAGTTGTCTTATTTAAGGCTGAGTGTTCTAAGGCACTTCCTGCATAGCGTCTGGCTGTGGGTCTCCATATTTGTTCCCATTTGCTGTAGGAAGAAGCTTCTCTGAATATGGCTGTGCAAGGCACTGATTGATGAGTATAGCAAAATGCTGCCAGGAGTCATTTTATTGCTATGCTTTGTTTTGTTTTGTTTTGTTTTGTTTTGTTCAGAACAGTAGTGTTTGGTTTTACTGTAGATCTCTAGGCTATCTAGGTTCTTGGTCACCCAAACAGTGTTGGGCGTGGATGGGTTCCGTCTCATGCAGTAGGCCTAAGTCAAATCAGACATTGGTTGGTTCATGCCACATGCGTTGTGCTACCATTGTTCCATCATATCCTGCAGGCAGGCCACCAGTGTGGAACAGAGAGTTTGTGGCTTCTCTTTCAGTAGTGTGCAGAGTACCCTCTGGTACCAAAGATGTTAGAACACAGGGAGAAGGCTGTATGGATTGTAGATGTTTAAGTAGGGTTTTCATACACGTAGAGTTTTAAAGAACAGGTTGTCTTGGAGATTGGTTTTGTGGAAGATATCCTATGGTTCCAAGACTCCACTGTTAATCTACTTCAGGAAGCCAGAGAAACCTCATATGATATCCAGTTGCTGCCTGGCACTCAGACCACAGCTATGTTCTCTGTGCTGCCCTGAACCCTGTGTGCCACCTAGAATGTTTTTCAGGCCCTTCATAGACCTGGTCTGATGTTCCTGCTGGGCATTCAGGCTTCCTCTGATGGCAGCCCTCAAAAGGATGCCCTGTTAGCAGCTTTTGGTGTTTTAGCATTACCTTTAGTTTGCAATAGAAGGCAAGGCCCTCCCTGCAAGGCCACGTGCCCTGCCTTATTTCTCAAGCTTCACATTAAGCGTATAATCTGATAGCCACACTATCAGAAAAAATTCAAGAGGGGTATGGAAAGTGGACTGCATGGCCAGAGATGCAAGGGGAAAGATACTCAGAGGACATAATAGCGAGAGTTCAATGGCTTAGGTTGTAATTGTTCCCCGGACCAGCCTGATATTTGCAAGGTCTTGGAAAGCCTGTGAAATACCTAGAATGGAATGTGGTATTTTTCTAATCTCCATGGCTACACCTTTTTGACTAACAGTAGTTATGGACCACTTGTGGCCCTTAGCAATCATGGTGACTTAACAACACAGATCCTAGCTTATCCCGATGTCTTCTGGAGGATGAGCATCCATCTTTTGGTGTAGGCTCCTTAGTGCCTTGCACATTAGTGGCTCCATGGGAGAGCGGGAGCATTCACAGGCGAGAGGGCCTCAGGAGCAGAAGAGGTAATCACATGGATGGCTCAGGGGAATTATAGGGGATAATCTAACTTCTGTCGCATTAAGTTCAGCTGTTGCAGATATGGAAGGAACGCAGCAGGGATTCATCCCAACAGTCCATTTAATTTTTTAAAACACTGTCCAAACATCTGGTATGCTGATGCACACACTTCTGCACTTTTGAGGTAAATGAGTTACCTGAAAGCAAATGCTGTGACAGATGTTAAAACCATTGTGAGAGGCTGGAGAGATGGAGGAAGCGCTGAGAGCACCGGGTGCGCCTTCAGAGGATCCAGATTGTGTTTCAGTACCCACATAACAACTCACACCTATAATCCAGTTCCTGGGGGTTCCGCACCTTTTGTTTGCCTCTGAGGATATACATGTACGTGGTACACATGTGCAGGAGCTCACACATACACCTGAAATAAAAATAAATCTAAAAAAATCACTTGATAGCGTAATGGCAGTGAGCCCTCCTCCCCAATAAGTATAACATCATGGGAAACTTTAAGAGATGATTCATAGTGTCTGTATTATTTTGCTTTAAAAATATATATCATGAAAATTTCTCAAGCTTTTACATGTTTTTGGAAACATGACATCAATGCTTATATGCCTCTCCACACTGTATTTTTAACACATAAATGCAAACATCATTCCTTGTGTGACAGGAGCTTGTTCCCAGTTCTTTTGCTCTGGGATGTCCCCATATTCTGCTCAGTGAATGGGACAATAGCAAGTTCGAACGTGTCTGACTTGTGAACTCAAACTGTGAAAGAATATATGCTATAATCTGTAAGGCAATAACAAAATTAATAATTAAACAAAGTAGAATGTGGTAGTAGAAGATGAAAATCAATCTGTAATACAAATATAAAAGGCAAGAACAAATGGGACAAAAAAGAAAAGATTATAAAATTAAGCCCAAGTTCATTAAATAGTCACATGAATATAAAAGAGTTAAATAATCAAAATAATTTCCCTTTTACAAAGCGGGGAAATACAGCCTATGCTGTTCTCATCCCACACAGTTTTTCTTTTGATGGTATTCTCCTTTTCTTTTGTTCGTCTGTTTTGTTTTTGTTTGCGGCTAAAGGTTGAGGATTTAAAGGCAGCAAAACCTAAACAAAATGTGAAAGCCTTATTCACGTTTTAATAAATGAATGCCGTGGTTAGAAAAGGAACCGGCACCCCTCCCTAGAGTTAATTGCATCCTGATTGCTGGTGTCAGGAGGAAACCTTGGCAGACAAAACACCGAATTACCTGGTTACCCTTTTCACATAACTCATCCCTGAGCAGCCCAGAGGAGCCCCGAGAAAAGCCTTTGTTTTTGTTCCATAGCCTAATTCAAGCCAACAAGAAGGCTGACTTTAAGAACCGCAGAGAAAGGATTAAGGTGCCAGGTTAGGTAACATTCGCCTAAAGCTGGGCTTTCAACAAAAACAAAAGAACCGCACCATCTCAAGGACCATTCCAATCCTCAGTGACTGGCGGTCGGCGTAGCTTTTATTTTTTAATTCAAACGTGTTCTCTTGCTGTGGTAACTACTCCATCAGAAACAAGGGCAGATGTCCCCAGAACATATAAAGAGAATTCTGCTACTGCTTCTAACTAAAAAGAAAAAGAAAAAAAGACAAAGGAAACCCCCAACGTTCCTTCTATTTGTTCTTGAGTTTTATTAACAAAATTTGTAATTCATAAACTTGAAGCAGAATATTCTGTCATGATGATATGCTATTCTGCAAATAAGAAATATGTTGACATCTTTTACTTACTAAGAGCAGAGGTCAGTGGACTTATATACTAGGCATTGACGGCCATTCCAGCCTGTGTTAAAACTACGGGGTTGTTTGATTGTAAGAGAAAAACGAGCACAGATCACACACAGATAAATGGGTGCGGGTGGAACTGGATCAGTGCAGTTCTAAAAAAGCTTTATTTATGCCTTTCCAACTTGGGCCTGGCAGAATAGCTCCCAAAAAGAAGAGAGGTGAAAAGAAGGGCTGTTCTGCCATCAACCAGATGGTGACACAAGAATACACCATTAACATTCACAAGCACATCCATAGCAGGGGCTTCAAGAAGTGTGTCCCTAGAGCACACAGTGGAATCCAAAAATTTGCCATGAAGGAGGTGGGGGTGTGCGCTTTGATACCAGACTCAATAAAGCCGTCTGGGCCAAGGAATAAGGATTGTTCCATACGGTATCCGTGTATGTTTGTCCAGAAAACGTCATGAGGATGAGGACTCACCAAACAAGCTCTACACATTGGTAACTTACATACCTGTTACCACGTTCAGCAATCTACAGACAGTCAATGTGGATGAGAAACTAACCTGCTGAATGCCAAACAAAGTTAGGGAACTACGTTCATATTTTGGTTTTCCTTTTTGTTGCCTGCCCCACTGGAGGAATTTTTGGTATTGTTTAGGATAGAGTCTAAGGGGTACTGTGGGGAGTTATTTAAAAACTGCTGCTCTGGGTACTTGGGAAGTTGGAACTATGTGACCTGTTCTTTTCATAGGGAAAAAAAAACCCTTTATTTACAAAAAAGATGCAAGGAACCCTAATCTGAGAGTAAAAAAGATTTGCAATTGCAGAGCACATTCCCCAGGGTTAAGTCTGACTTCTGAGACAAAACTCCTGATTTTTTTTTTTTTGCTTCAAACACTTGCAGTTCCTGTTGACCTCGAAGCACCTAGAATGTCTGTTACCATCTTTGCTGAAGGTCACTTCCTTCTTCTGTGCTTAGGTGGCTTCTCCTTCTTTCATGAACTTTGCCTGGAATCTGTTTTTCCACTGTTGAAACAAAGAGCCTCTCTTCAGCTTTACTTTCTCTTTAGAAGAGCACGAGATCTCGTGGGTTGAAGAGCTAGATGAGAGCACAGATTGCTTGAGTAGCAGCCATCACACAGGCAAACAGCTAAGAGGCTGGAGATGGTCCACGGGCGTGGCAGAGAAAATTTATCTTTTGGAGATTGCACTGTTCGTTAGATCAAAGTCTATAGGGCAAGTTAAGAAGAACTGATATTTTAATAATTTTGAACACTCAGATCAATGATCACAAGCAATTACCCACTTATTTTAGTTTTTGATTGTTCAGCAGTTTTATATCATATTTTTAAAACACTTAATTAGATTTATGGTGAAGTCTGTTTCTCTCTCATAAAAGAATGATACTTGTTTTATTTTTATTTCAAATTCCAGTTCTTCATTGCTGCTGCACGGGAAAATAATTGATGTATATGTCTTGCTTGTGGCATACAACTGGCACTTGCTTATTATAGAAGAGAACTATTTTTTATTGAGTCTGCGATATTTAAAAACATACAACCCTGTCATCTGCAAACCTAAATTTTACTACTTCCTTCTCAATCTACACAACATTTATTTCATTTTCATGCCTTCTAAGATAGCTAAGATGCCCACTATAATGTTCCACTTGAGTGGCAAGAGAACTTCACTGCTTCATTCTCAGCCACATACTTTTAACTACAACAGCTGAGATTTACATAGTTTTAAAGGTATTCTTTCTCAAGTTGAATAATTTTCTGCTCATTCACGACTTGCTGAGAGTCTTTTTAAGCAATTAATGATTGTTGGAGATATTTGGTCACATTGTGAACCCTGAGTTTGTGTTGATTAAATAAAATCAACCTTGGGTCATGAGGCTGATGAGCAGTTAGTTGACAAAGAGTAAGCATAGAGCATCAAGGGCCGTCCAGGAGAGATGGTGAGATGTGGGAAGAATTTGGGGGGCACTTGGAGTGGGGCAGGTCTTTCTGGCTTGGCAGAGTAGAAGCAAGGGGCTTTTCAGAGATACCAGAAAGAAGAGAAGGGTAGCTTTTGTCTACTCAGCCTCTCTGAGCTTGCAGATTTTCACACCAGCCTTTGAATATAAATAGAATGATGGAGATTTAGTTAAAACTACCTTTAGTTACAGAGCTGGTCCCTGCAGTAGCAGAGTTTCCAACAGCCTGCAGTCTCAGTGGGCCAGACCACTGCTAGAGAAGCAGGCTGGTAACTTCAGAGTTTCAACTGCTGGCTGAGATAGGTTAGGGTGCAGCCACTGTGCTGACGTTAAAAACAACAAATGATACTAAATTTTGATGTTTTTCTTCATGAATTTAAAGAACCATGCAATTCTCTCTATTTTTTCTTGTCTTTAAAGTCTATTTCATTTAAGTGACCAAATTAGTTGACATGGAGTCTATTCGGGGCTGAGATAGTCCCTCTGAAGGTTCAAAGGCAGATTCGTCTTCTATCCTCCTACGATTGTGAATGTCAACAAAGCCTTTTCAAGATTCAGATTTAGAAGGGATTAGGTTGTCCACCTATGCATACAAATCTAAAATCTTATAAGAGAGGGCACATGCTCCTTAAAGACAGAAATATATAGAAGAAAACTACTGGTTCCATATAAAGCAAATTTCAGAGCAAGGAAAATGATCAGAATCACAATCAAGACCATTGTTCAAGAAGACATAAATATCTTTAATATGTGCTCACTTTGTGATAGAACATTAGAATGGATGGGGAAACAATAGTTATCAAAATTGTGGTATGCAGTAAAGTTGAAATGTATTTTTTTCCTTCCTGTGGGAACTTAGTGGAACTTTGGAGGAAAATGTGGACTCTCTAAAACCATAGCCTCAGGCCTTTAATTCTCATACTTTGACAAAACCCCCAGATGTTTGTCAAAGTTACCACTTAAGTTCCAGTTTGGCTGTCATCAACTTTGGTTTCAGGTGAACTGACCTTGCTTGTTATTTTTCTCTATTCAGTAGTTAATCTGCCCTCCACTTCTCAAAGTTACAAGAAAAAGAACTGGCATTTGTTTTTCTTCAGCTTTTTTTTTTTTTGTTGTTGTTATAAAGTGAGAACCCAAGTTCTTTTTATGTCAAAGCCAGATTACAATTAATCTTTTAATCTTTCAAGGTGACATTTATGTGGATGAAAATTCAAGTTAGTAAAGAGCACAAATTGTTAAATATATCTATGCTCATCCTTGGTTTCCAACCTCTTTCCAAGGGCTTCTACTCATGTCTTTTTCAATGCATTTTCTGAGGGATAGCTAAATGTTTAAGGTTAGTCTGATCTACATACTGAGTCCTAGACCACATGGTACCTTATCTCAAGCAAAGAACCCCAGATAATGGAAAACCCTCAAATGACAGCATATTTTATAAACTGTTTTGTCCTTGCTTTTAGAAAAGCAACACATTTATAGACAATTCCATATGAATTTCATGCTTTACATTATGTTAAGAAACTATCTGGTATTCCATCATAGCCCCATGTTAAAGCATATTTAGCTTTTGCAAGTATTTGCTATTCCAAAATGTGCCTCACTGGCTAGTCCTGTACTCTCCTAGTGTGGGAGGTCCTTCTGTCTGTGTGTTGCTTTTCTTGGTTAATGAGTAACGATAGGGCAGAACTTAGGTAGGTGGGGAAGATGGAACTGAATGCTGGGAAAAGAAAAGAGGCAGAGATATTCCCTGGATTGGCAGCCAGAGGCAGATATGCTGAGTTTTACCCGGTAAGCTACTGCCACATGGCCATACACAGATTAATAGAAATGGGTTAAATTAATATAAGAGTTAGCTAATAAGAAGCAGTGATTTAATTAATACAATTTTTTTTGTGGTTATTTGGGGACTTAGCTAGCTGGGCGGCCCAAACAAACAAACGGCCTCCTTCTACACTCTCCTATATCTTTCTATGATAAAGGAGCATTTATAAAGTGTGCTCTAAGAAATGCAGAGATTCTGGGTAACATAATGCAGCTTTAACTATGATTAATGCTGCCAGTTATTCTCCTAACATATCAATCCATTTATTCTTATTGCACACAAATAAAAATTCCTTTTTGTTTCTCTATATTCTTTCTAATACTAAGTAAAAATGGCAGTTTGTGGTTGTCATTTGCATTTCTTTTGAATGACATTGTATATACTTTCTTATATTAATGATTTTTTTTCTGTTTCTGTCCCTTGATCATTTTTTTTTCTATAGACTGGTATTGTTTCCTGCGCAGATAAAGGAATTATCTAGATAATAAGGACTTAACTTCAATTCTAATGACTCAAAACGATAGCTGCTAGCTTTGTTTTCAAATTTGGGGTTCAATGGTATCAAACATAGTTTGGATACTGAAAGGTCTCCCCAAGGATCATGTATGCAACATGTGGTACCCAGCTAAGGCAGTACTGAAAGGTGATTGGATCATGAGGGCTCTTCCCAATATTGAGTTCATAGCTAAATGGACTATTAGGAAATAGGTCACCAGGGTGTGGCTCTAAAGGGGATAAATTTCCTCAATTCCTTTGCTCTGTTTATCTACTCTCCAACTGCTATAAGATGAACAGTTCTGCTCTACTACATGCCCCCTGCCACCTGCAATCTTTCTCATCTTTACCTTAAACACAAAGCAAGGGAGCCAGTTGATTATGGATCAGAACTTCTGAAGTGATGAGTCAAAACAAAAAATTATTCCCTCAAAGTTACGTTAGATATTTCCTGAAGAAATAGCTTGAAAGGTGTTTTAATTCATGCATTTCATGAATGTTCTAGGAAAACACCTCTCATGTACTGTCTATAGTCTACTAAATGGTTATGACCTAAGCTTTTGCACATTCTTTCATTGACCAATCTGCTGGATATGAAGAACTATGTGTCATGAATACTTCTGTAAGATTGTGCAGATTTCAATTACCGTCATCATTTTCTACAGAGGTAAATGATTATAGGCTCTGGAGAAGTGAGGAAATAAGTGTGGATAATTAATAAATGGTAAAGGGGGTCAAAATGCATGAGCAAATATACAAATAGGCAAGTCTGTATTACACAATCAGGGACAATCTGATTTTTGACAAAGAAACCAGAATTACACTTTGTGAAAAAGGCACCATCAGGAGGTGCTGGTCAAACTGGACGGCTGCATGTAGAAGAACACAAATAGATCCATACTTATCACCCTGTACAAAACTCAGCTCCAAATGGATCTAGGACCTCAGTATGAGAATAAATACATTGAATATTATGGAAGAGAAAGTGAGGAATAGTCTTAAACTCATAACACATTAGCACAGTCAATGGCTTTCTGAACAGGATACTGATAGCATAGCAGTAAGACCAAAAATTAATAAATAGAACCACAAAAACCTGAAAAGCTTCTATATTACAGAGGAAATCATCATTCAGATAAAGTGGCATGCTACAAAATGGTAAAGGATCTTTATCAACCCCTCCAATAGACGGTCACTAATATAAAATATACAAAGAACTAAAAAAAGGACATCAAGAAAACAAATAACCCAATTAAAAATGAGATTTTGAACTAAAGAGAGAGTTCTTAAAAGACGAAACGCAAATGGCTCAGAAACACTTAAGGAAAAGTTCAACATTCTTAGTCATCAGGGAAATGTGACTCAAGACTACTTTGAGATTTCATCTTACACCTGTCAGAATAGCTAAAATCAATAAACAAACTATAGCTCATGCTGGTGAGGAAGTGGGAAAGGGGAATACTTATCTGTTGCTCATGTGAGTGCAAATTTTTACAGCCACTATGGAAATAAGTGTGGAGGTTTCTCAGGAAGCTGAGATTAGATCTACCAAAGATCCAGCTATACCACTATTGAACACTCACCCAAAGAACCCTACATGGTACTACAGAGACACTTGATCATTTCTGTTCACTTCTGCTCTATTCACAATAGCTAAAAATTGGAAATAGCCTAGATTTCCATTAAGAGATGATTGCATAATGAAAATATAGTACATTTATGTAACAGAATACTATTTAGCTGTTAAAAAACAAAGTAATTAAATGTGAAGCTAAATGGGATGGAGATAGAAAAAAAACTCATTCTGGGGGAGGTAGAGCAGACACTAAAAGACAATTATTATATGTATTCTTAAGTATATGGATGTTAGTTTTTAAGCCTGAGATAGGCATGCTAAAATCCATATAATTATAGAGGTTAGGTATAGAGTCCAGGACTGTAAGGGATGGGAGAATCTCCCAAGGAAGGTGAAATTGAAAATATATTGTGGAGAGATGGGGAGAAACTGAAACAGGAGAATCAAAAACCAGTAAGATAGAAGGAAAAGGGGAGTAAGGGATAGAGGAGGAATAGGCTTGTGATTTGGGTCTGTAGGGAAAAAGCCGCATCATGGTTGCGATCCCGAAGTTGAGTAAAGTCGACTGTTGTTTTTAATGTGTTGATGCTTCTGCGTCAGCATCCTTTTGCCACGTCAGATGACAGAGCCACATCTTGTCTACTCACCTTCTTCTAATCCACAGCGAAATGGTGAGGCAGGAATTTAGAGAGATGCAGCTTTCTAACCTCGACATCCTCTGTAACCTGCCTGGAGCCCTCAGATGAGGAAAGGAATTAATAAGCACCCTTGTCCAATGGCATTCAAATGGATCTGGGTAAATTAGGGTGTGAGCACATAGGAGACAGACAGGACAGTGAAGTCACAGTTTGCTTGCTGGTTGTCTTAGGGCTTCTATTGCTGTGGAGAGACACCATGACCATGGCTACTGGTATAAAGAAAAAACGTTTAATTGGGGCTGGCTTACAGTTTCAGAGGTTTTGTCCATTATCATTACAGTGTGACAGGGTGGCATGTGAGCAGACATGGTGTTGCTGCTGAGAATCCTACAGCGTGAAAGGCAGGCAACAGGATATACTATGAGATGCTAGGCAATATTTTGAGCATGTATAAGACCTCAAAGCCTGCCTCTACAGTGACACACTTCCTCCAACAAGACCACACCTACTTCAACAAGGCCACGCCTCCTAATAGTGCCACAGGGCTAGTTATAATCAAACCACCACAGTGGCCCTATCTATGCAAGGTTTTAAGGTGACCAAACCATCTTTTCTGAGATCTTAAGCTTCTACCTACCAGTCTGCTCCTGTCTCTGGAGCCTGCATCACACATCCAGATTTACACATGGTTATAGCTTCAGGTTCTTACTGATTTGTTCCATTGTGTTTTTCTTCGCCAATAAGCTCTTTATTAATGTCTCATTAAACTGCTCAATTTGAATCTACCATTTAATCATTTCCTGTCTGAAAACCAAGTAGTGTATTAGCCAAGTTCAAGTGCAGTAAAATAGCAAGTAATCATTTACTGCTTAATGACCTAAAAGTTCAAATCCAAATTTGTAAACACACGTACACACACACACATGCAAGCATACACACATGCATATGCCATGCATACATACATATGCTTGCACACACTACACATATATTGACACATTTTTACACACACACACACATACATGTACGCATGCCATTGGCCATGCACTTCTGGAAAAGACAAGGATTATTTTGAGCCTGGAAATGGAATTCCAAGTCTCATCCAATGGCTTCAGCTGAGGAGCATTTGGCATGCTTTATTTAATCTGCTAGCCTACAGATTTTGTATTCCCCCTGCCCTTTGTACTTACAAGAGCAAACTGGAAGGCTTACCTTAGAGCTCTGCCTTCAGTGGGCAGGATCTTCCTGAGACTAGGGTTCACTCTCAGAGTTGCTACTAATGCAGCTGCTGCTAAATGCTTATTTTTGATCCCCCACCCCCCATGATGGGGACTGATGTGGGAATAGTTTCTTATTAATAAAGAAACTGCCTTGGCCCATTTTATTGGATAGAAAATTAGGTAGGCGGAGTATACAGAAGAGAATTCTGGGAGAAAGAAGGTTAGAGGAAGAGTCGCCATGATGCTCCCGCTCCAGACAGACGCAGGTTAAGATCCTCCCTGGTAAGCCAGCTTGTGGGCTACACAGAATATTAGAAATGGGTTAGAACAATATGTAAGAGCTAGCCATAAGGAACTGGAACTATCCGGGCCAGGCAGTGTTTGAAAGAATACAGTTTCCGTGTAATTATTTCTGGGCATAAGCTAGCCNAGTGAAATATTTCACAATAGTCAGCATTTTTTTTTAAGACTAGTCCAACCGCACCATTCAGGGTACAATCAAAGTATAAAAAACTTTCCCATGTCTTATACAAGTTAAAGATAACTTTCGTTTTACAAGCCCAGCACAGTAAATTTCTCCTCTAAACATAATGTTAACCATCACAGCAAAGAGGATAGACTCACAGAAAAAAGGAGAAAGAGGAATTCAAATTTCTTTGTTTTCAACTTTCCAACTTTTAAATTTATATTGGAAAAATAATACTGTGTGCCATGGCACAGGCATGGACAAATGGTTCTCTGCATCAGCTTTGAACTTCATTCGCTTTGAAACATCCATTGTTTTTGAAGTCAAAGAGCGGACAAGAAGAGTGAGCAGTTGAATCTCCAGTAAGAGAAGAGTCAAGTCTATATGAGCTGCTGTAACAAAATAATGCACAGACTGGGAGAATTCTAGATGTTAAGAATGCACTGCCTGCAGTTCTCACAGCAGGGAAGTTCAAGGCTAAGGTTCTAGTGTATCCAGTGAGGGCTAGCTTCCCAGCTTACTCTGTCTTCATATAAAAAAAGAGGAAGGGGCTGCTTCTCAGCCTTATTGCTCTCTGAGGCCCCACCTTGAATCACTATCATTTTACAGGCTGGGTGTCAACGTGTGGTATTTTAAGAGGGACCCACACTTTCAAATGGAAGCCTCAGTTTCACACATCGAAATCCCATGATGCAACAAAACTAGCTCTGCCAGACTCACCATGCATTTGATTTTTGGTTAAGTTTTGGTTAATGTACATTTAGAAATATTTTACTTTTGCTAATCCTTTTTTCAATGTGCACCTTCAAATACATGGCACCCTATGTTTGTTACCTCTAATTTAAGAAGCTGGGAATTTATAAGAAAATTTCATATAAAAGAGTGTTTGATGCATTAAAATTTGATTTGACTCTAAAACCATTTATTTACAAAAATATTTAAAGTAACTATTAGATAAAATAATGCATAGTGGGAAAAGATTGCCTGATTTTCACAAATGAGCTTTCTGGCTGTTCTTGTACCTTGCTCTTAGGTATGACTTAAGGTTTTCCTTTGCCTGACTGTCTGAAAGGGAGTATTGCTATTTGAACAAAATAAGGGCAGTCACTGTTCATATTGACTGGCTCGAACAGCGTATCTGCAAAATGCTTTGCGTTTCTCTTATTCATAGAGCTATACAATTCTCTGAAAGGAGTAAGGGGATAATTGTGATCCTCTATGATCATAGAAACCCATATCACACATGAGAAAGCGAGATGAGGCTTTACAACAAAGCATTCACAAGGATTCACCCAATTCAGAACCAAGGTAAAAGGGTCTTGTGTCAGAAACAGCATTATTAGAAGCTGGATCATTACAGGCGTTGTTTAATTAATTCTTTACTGTGAGGAGACATGCCATTGACACTTCATTATTTTGATACTGAAACCACAATTGGGAGCTTTCTAAATGTGTCCACAGAGGCACGAATAGACTCCCTCAACTCATTGTGAAGGGGCTTCCAGTCTTCTATTGAAAGCCCTGTCCACAGGGGACGTCCTTGTAACTCTCGCCTGATAGAGTTCCGCACTTTGTCCCTGCAGGTCTATGCTTATGTGTACTGTGTGTCTACATTTTCAGAATTAACAAGCTGTATCTTTAGAATACGGTGGGAAGTGCTCTGAAAAATGGATTACTGAAAATTGGTTGAAATCATTTTATTCAGACAAAAATTGCACTTACCACATGGATAAAAGATTCATAACCTGTAATTTTATAGGGAAAAAAAGCCCCAAACCAAAGCTTTTGTTATATTTTTTTTCTCTCCACTAGCTTTACTTTAAGTATTTGTTATGGTCCATGCTTAAGAGGACAGTGAGCTCTGTCGACAATCTTCCCTTAAAAGAGGTCTCTTGAAGGCCAAGAAAATGACTGAAAAACTACGTTTTTCCCTTATGGACACTTTCTTTTTTTGTGCTTAGAAAGGTAAAGTAGACATTTGACTTTTCTTTTTTATGTGTTATCCTTTGGTGTATTTTGCTACTGCCACCTAGGAAAACAAGTCAAGACATAAAGTAGTCTTTCTTTGTATTTATATTGTTGCTTCAGTTCCTTCTGTCTGGTAATGTTTGTAAGTGAAAAATTGTTTAGCAATTGCTAGAAATAAATGATACCAACTGCCATGGTTATCTTACACTCAATTCAAGAGCCCAAGGCAGGAAGATTGCAATTTCAGAGGTGAGTTGGAGCTATACACCTTATCATAAGAAACTAAAAATAGTAAATAAACAAACAAATAAATAAAAAGTATTACCTTAAGAAAAAGCCATGGACACGATAAATGTATAAAAATGAAGTAGTCAAAATGAATATTATTTTTCATTATCTCATTTGTTGATGATATCATTAATTAAACATAAAATTAAAGGTACTAGAATATACTGTTAATAATTCAAGTTAGATGTATATTTTGATTTTTATTTTATACTTCTTGTCTGAAAACTGGGCGTAGTGTTATAAGTAGCAGAATGTATTTATGAAGAAACTAAGCAAACTGATTTATTTCATGACATTTTTTGTAAATAATTTTTACTAAAATGTACAGACTTTCCTGTTGGATAGGTTAACGAATGGCACCAAATATGGCTGTCCTAACAAAGCTGTCAGACACATTCTTTGGGGTATTTTTGTTCAAATGTTGGGAGAGCTTGCTTTCAGAACCTTGAACTGATGGCAGGATACCAACACTTGGGCTTCGTCATCCTGAGGGCATAGCCTCTTCTGCTGCCAACTCAAACTTCGTTCCAGCTCTCAGTTCTCAAAACACGGGTGAACGGACGAGGTGCCTATCTAGGGAGAGCCGAGGCTGCTGGTAATCGTCCACTCTTAATTTCGCACCTCAAGGTAATCGACATTCTGCCAATCTCCCATGCCCATGGAAGCCACAGTGAGAGGACTTCATCACGCTTTAAGATTAAAATTGTAATTTCATATACGTGTACTGTATTTACAGCATTTCATTCTCTCTTCCCTCTCTGATGCCTCCTGCGCCCCCTTCCTCTCAAATTCATGGTCTTTCTTTTTCTTTAATTATTATTAGCATCATACATGTATAGAAATATAATCTATTGAGTCCATTTACTGTAGCTCATATGTATCTATTTTTAGGGATGACCACTGAGTTTTGGGTAACCAGTTAGGGGGCTCATCCCTGAGGAAAATTGATACTTTCTCAGCAGTTATTATCTGGGGGTGGAGCCCTGTGAGATTTCCCTATTCACCTTGGCATGTCACCTAGTGTTACTATTGTTCAAGTCTTGTTTAGGCAACACCATTGTGGAGATGTCACGGGTGTAGCTTTACATTCATACACAGAAGACACAATCTGAATCTTGCACCAGATGTCCTGGTCATTTGGCACTTACAATCTTCCCGGCCCTCTTGCATGATGTTCTTTGATTCATAAGAGTAGTGTTGTGTTGCAGAGGTACGGATTGGGCCTTGGCACACACCCAGTTAGTTGCTCTCTGCGTTTTGTCCAGTTGTGGTTTTCTGTAATGTTTTCTGTTTGCTGCAGAGAGAAGTTTCTTTGTTTAATGATGAGAGATTTATTTGTGGGAATAAATATTAAGAATATAATTTCGTAAAACCAAAAGGCTTTTTTTAAAAAAAATTATTTATTTATTAAAGATTTCTGTCTCTTACCCGCCACTGCCTCCCATTTCCCTCTCCCTCCCCCAATCATGTCCCCCTCCCTCGTCAGCCCAAAGAGCTATCAGGGTTCCTTGCCCAGCAAAGGACACTATCATTCAAGTAAGGAGACAGCGTGCAGAATGAAAATTCCCCACCTATACACAGGATAGACAATTGGTATGTTCCACTGTCTGGAAAAAATAATCACCAAGAAAACAAAAGAATTAATTGAAAATGGGCTATTGACTGGAGAAGAATATTCTGAAAGGAACAAATATAAATGGCTAAGGAATGTTTTAAATGTTCAAATTCTGAATTCTAGAACCTGAAAATCCAAGAAAGGTATATTCAAGTCCTTCATTCACCTAAAACAGCAAACATTTTGTGTTGAATTCTTAGATATTAGCAGGTTCAATGTGTATATTTTTAATTGACAGATAGATGTGTCATATATTGGATAAAAGTGCTCTAGCCACTAATAAAATAGAGAGAAGAATCCTCCTCTTGGCCTCAGTGTGAAAGGATCATCAGGAGACCTGAAGAAACAGCAGAACATGGTGACTAATTGTCTACAGAAAAAAATGTTTTAATGTAAACCCCTTGAAAATACTGTTTAAGTCAGACATAGTTTATTCTTTGCATGGATAATTCTTTAATGCTATTTCATCAGACTTTTTAATTCTAACAGATTCTTACTTCAAAATATTGAACTCAGGTTAGTGACTTTTCACAATTCTTATGCTATAGTTATGAATGGCTACTTCAGCCATAGAATGTTCCAGGCCAAGATCAATAGTTCTATGCTTTCAGAAACATAGCTTTGAGATTTTGGTAGAGCATTTGCTGAGGTATTTGAAGAAATAAAATAAAACCTTAGGGAAAAAATTTTGTAGCTGCTTATGGAGCAAAGATATAAAGGTTAGTTTCTTCAAATAATAGAAAAAAAATCCCAGGTTTTCTGGATACTGGTAAGTGATTGACAAGTAGGTGCTCAACCATTTCCCAGTGTCAAGTGCAAGGCACACACTGTGGAAGAGTCAAGATATTGAGAAGCTTTCACTATGCTCAATTGCCAAACCTGAAGTCAGCATTAACTCAGACCACTGCTGGGATTTTGAGTATGAATTCACAAAATTTCCTAGCTCCATCCGTTTACCTGTAAATTTCGTGATTTCATTTTAATGGCTGAATAATACTCTGTTGTGTAAATGTACCGTATTTTCTCTATTCATGCTTCTCTTAAGGGACATGTAGGTTGTTTCTGATTTCTGGCTATTATGACTAGAACAGTAATGAGCGTGGTGGAGCAAGTGCCCCATGGTGGGATGGAGCATCCTTTGGGTAGATGCTCAGGAGTGGTGTAGCTGGCTCTTTAGGCAGAACAGTTCCCATCTTTCTGAAGAACGGCTATACTGATTTCCAAAGTGACTGTGCAAGTTTGTGCTCCCACAGCACTTCTCTTACTCTGCGTCCTCACCAGAACGAGCCATCATTTCTTTTATGGATCTTAGTCATTCTTATTGGTGTAAGATGGATAGTTTTTATTTGCATTTCCCTGATGAGTAAGGATATTGAACATTTAAAAAAAGTTGTTTCTTAGCCATTTGCTTTTCTTCTTTTGAGAGTTTTCTGTTTAGATCTTTATCCCATTTTTTTGGTTAGATTATTTGCATGCATTTTTTCTTTTCTTTTTTTTGTTTTTTTAGTTTTTCAAGACAAGGTTTCTCTGTAGCTTTGGAGCCTGTCCTAGCACTAGCTCTTGTAGACCAGGTTGGCCTCGAACTCACAGAGATCCGCCTGCCTCTGCCTCCCGAGTGCTGGAATTAAGGGCGTGTGCCACCACCGCCCGGCTTGCATGCATTTTTTAATCTAGCTTTTTGAGATATTTATATATATATTGGATATTAGATTTCTCCCAAATATATAGTTGGTAAAAGTCTTTTCCCATTTTGTAGATTACAGCTTTGTATGAATGACAGTGTCCTTTGCCATGCAGAAGTTTTTTTAGTTACTCAAGGGCCCATTTATTAATATTTCATCTTAGTGCCTGTGCTAATGATGTTCTGTTCAGAAAGTCTTGAATGGAGCTAGAAAAAAATCACCTGGAGTGAGGTAACCCAGACCCAGAAAGATAAATGTAATATGTGCTCACTAATGTGGTTATTAGCTGTTAAATCAATGAGATCCAAGCTACAAACTGTAGAACTACAGAGGTTAGATATGGAGTAAGAGACTATGGGAGGAGGGCAGATAGATCTTACTAGGAAAGAAAATTAGAATAGATAATTATGGATTGATAGGAGGATCTGGAATGGGAGGATCGAGTGGAGAAGAAGAGGGACTAGGGGTGAGTGAGGGAATGTGGGGGATAAATGACTAAAATTAAGAATAATTTAAGGAGTGGTATGGAAAGCTAATACAATAGAGGGTTTCTGAAATATAGACACATATGAAGGTGATCTAAATGAAATAGCCAAATAATGGGAGAGACAGAATCCCAACTGGAAATTTTTGTCATAGAAATGAAGCTTCCAGTACTAGGATTGTGTTATATCTAATTGAATTATTAGCCAAAGGGGTCCCATGGGAACCCGCAAATCACCCAGGCTGTTGCCAAGAGTATAAGTTGCTCTCTACAAACTAACAGCAAGGCCTTATTGCTGAAGATGACACCTATACAACTTACTATATCCAGAGAAGTTGAGCTGGTGCTTACATAGAGCTTTCATCCCCTACAGGCTAGTGTTCTTGGTACTGGAAACTGCTCTGCCTGCTACCAAGAGAGAAATATAAGCACCAACTCAGTGACAAACCCTTCAATCTACGATGGTGCCCTACCTGCAAGATAAGATAGTGCAAATGATTTGTGTGTGTAACCAACCAATATCTGATTTGACTTCAGGTTCACTTTATCACATAGAACACATAACTGACATTGCTTGGGTTACCAAGAACCTGAGGCTAGATAGCCAGTGATCTATGGTAAACCCAAATATTATTATTTAAAAAAAGTTACAGGGGATGGAGGACACCAAGAAAACAAGGCCCTCTAAATCAACATGATTGATGCACATATGAACTCACAGAGACTGACAGCACGCACATGTCTGCACCCGATGGGTCCTACAGATGAAAGAAAAAATAGACATAATCCAGAAGCAACCCCAGTTGATAACATCTCTTGCAAATGAAAATTTAGTGTGCTCCAAGGGAATCTCACTGGGGAAACAAAATACTCTGAGGTCGGCTACATGCCCAGACATAGACTGTCAACCAAAATGAACTCAACAACATTTTTGGAGGTTCCTCAACTCATAATGTCATATCGGGGCTTTTCCTTTTTTTCTTTTACTTTTTATCTTATTATTTTAAATTTACTTTAAATATATATATACATATTCATACATACATATTCTCTCTTTTTTAGTGCTTTTATGGGATTCATGAGTGTGCAGATGAGTTGGCCTCCATTTCCTATACCTTCTTTTGGGCTCTTTTCCTTCGGTTTGTTTGTTTTGACTTGTTCTGTGCTAGCTTTTGTTTTTATCTTTATTATTTTATTTTATTTTGTCACATAGAAGCTGTTTGTTTTCTACTGAGATACAGAAAAGGAGTGGACCCAGATGGGAGGGAAGGAGGAAAGGAGCTGAGAGGAGTAGGGGAAGAGGAAACCATACTCAGTACATATTAGGTAAGAAAAAAATATTTTCAATAAAAGGAAAAAAATCACAAAATTTGATATTGAAATCATGCATCTAAAGAAGAGATAGGAAAAACAGTAAAATCTTTGTGCTAAAAGGATCTTCTTTCTCTTAGTGCAAACTCATCTCTGATTTCAGGAACCAGAGCGTGAATGTCTTTTCCTGTACAAATCCTACAGAAGCCCATCATCCAGGTCTCTTTCTGTCCATCCCTGCTTTGGGATTATAACCTGTGTGCAGGCTGTCCAACAGCAGCTGTGTGCCTCGTGGCACACATTTTCAAATATGTCAAATCAGAAGGCAAAAAGTCTTTTCCAGCACATGTTAGTTTGAGCCCATGTATTTGGAAATGGCAAAGTCTCGCCATTTCTGAAGGCCCGTATGAGAGCATTAAAGTAGAGAAGAGCAAAGGCTTTGTCTCCTCCTTCTCAGAAGTTGTTATTGTCCACACGAACCCCTGGCAGCTTCTGCTTTAGCTTGTTTATTGTGCATTCTCCACTTGGACAAATGCAAACACTCAGATTAGGAAAATAGCCATCGCTCCTTTTAGCAGGTCTATAAGTACCACACAAATTGCACCCCAAATGCCTTCAGGTGTGGAGAGAAGGCTTCTCTCTTTGTGTGACTGGGAGGCCAGTAATCAGCTTGAAGCTAGAAGGAGAGTGGCCAGACTTCCTCTTCTGATCGGACAGAGATAACAGTGAAACCCTACCTGCTGGCCTTTGCCCATGGTCCTCAGACAAAATGACAACCTTAATGGACTGTGGTAAGCTCAGTTAACTGAGAGGTGATGGGAACCTGAACAATGAAATAGTCCCCAAACAGAAACCTTAAAGCAAACGCCAGAGTACATACTAATTGAATGAAAGGGAGATTGGCCCTTCATATTCTCTCTCTCTCTTGTGTATACAAAGAGACAGAGAGACCGGCAGACAGAGATAGATAGAGAAAGGCAGAGGCTGACAGAGAGACAGAGATAGGCAGAGAGACATACTGGCATATCCAGAGAGAGAGAGAGAGAAAGAGAGAGAGACAGGGAGAGACAGAGACAGAGACACACACACACACACACACACAGAGGTTTAGACTTTCATTTAGTTAAGTCTAAAGACAATCCACTGGCAGCAGGGTGTGGAGCACATACTAGTATATGTATGACTTCCTTAATTGGGACATGCCTGTAGGCAATACTTAAAGCTCATACTTGAGAGAGCGGGCTTGAAGCTGGTGTCAGATGGCCATTGCACTGGCGGCACTGGGTCTTGTTGAAACGCTGTCTCTGAAGAGCAGTATCTCCTCAGAAAGCTTTCTTGGTCTCACACTCACAAGCCCACATTGGAAATGGAATACTTCTGTGCTTTCACAAAGCACATGAAAGGGACAGAAGAGAGGCTGGAGCTTTGTGATCCTTTAAAATAAGCTCCCGAGTGCTTTTCCTCCCTTTGAAAGCTCTGAGCGGTTTCCTCCCAGCTGAGCCGCACTCGGGTACATTAACTTAGCACTCATTGCACGTTCTACCTGCTGCCGGGTTGAGACGCCCACAACCGTGGGCCTTTCCTCTCCAGCCCAGCAACACTGTGCGCAGCACTGGAAGGAAGCACTCAGTGTGGACAGACAATAGACCCACAGGCTGCCACATTCTGTGTGCTGTTTCTCCATAGATTTGTGTTCCAACAAGTGACTTTCCTCTCTTGCCTTTGATGTCTGTAGTTCAATATGTTGGACTGTTTGCCTTTCCTGCACTCATCTGTAATGTTCAAGTTCTGCTTTGGCAAAGCAGCTCCAGTAGGCGGTATCTATATTTGCAATTCTCCCTTTTACCATCTGACTGACTCTTTACATTCTTTCATGGATGAAGAGTCCTATGGTCTATGCTATCATTTTTTAACAAGCATGCCTTGTTCAAGTATAATTTGGTATGTAGTCTGGTCAGGGATCCCCAATACCACAGTCTTGGTTTCTTAGTGTAGCTTCCTCCAGCTACACTAATTTTATGATTTGCTTGCCAGAATTGTTTACGAACAGCTTGTGATAGTCTTGATGAGGATGTAAAACGCTTGACGTGGCATACCCCACCTTGGATCCTCGTATGAAAGGAGATCACAGATGAACAGTGTTCAGGGCACCAACGGTCCTACCTGTTTCCCTGCAAGAACCCCTTACTGTTTAGTCTGCTTTGTTACGGTCTGGCCTGGAAGGGAAGGTGAGTACTGAAGCTATCTTCAGGCTAGCCAGCAGCAGAGTGGAGAGAGTTGATTGAACAGCAGTTGTAGAGGACTACTATACGCATTAGTTACATTTCGGTTGCTATGATGTAGGCAGCTTAGAGAAGGAAGAGTGGTGATGTGGGAGTCCCCATTAATGAATAAAGAAACTGCTTTGGCCTGTTGATAGGACAGAACTTGGTAGGCGGGGGGGGGGGGGGGGGGGGGGGGGGGGGGGGGGGGGGGGACTGGACTGGATACTGGGAGAAGGAAGGCAGAATGGAGGTATGCCATGGTTTCCTCACGGGAGATAGTTGTGTTGAAACTTTGCTGGTAAACCACGACCTCATGGTGATATCCAAATTAATAGAAATGGGTTAAATTAAGATGTAAGAGTTAGTAAATAAGAAGTTAGAGCTAATGGGCCAAGCATTGATTTAATTAATACAGTTTCTGTGTGATTATTTTGGTTCTGGGCAGCCGGGACAAACAAGTGGGTCCTCCTCCTAAAGAGTTTATTTTGGTTTATGAATCGGAAGAGTTAGAATCCATAACAGCTAACATAACAAGGCAGCAAAAGGCAGGCCAGGCAGCAGGAGTAGAGAGCTGAGAGTTCATATCTGGAAACATAAGAACAAAGCAGAGAGAATGTGAACTGAAAGTGAAGAAGATAGTAGACATTCCAGCCCTGACTCAGGGACACACTTCCTCCAGCAAGGCCACACTTTCTATACTTACCAAGCTACACCACCCACTGGGGATCAAGTGTTAAAATACTCAGGACTATGGGAAGTTTTCTCATTTAAATCACCGTACTGTTATCTTTTTATATGGAAGCATTCCTGGTGGGTGTTCATCATACTTCCCTAAAATTCCTCTTTGTTTATCTTATGTTTGATCAGGTTAAAGGTAAATAATTCTCGAAGGCTTATTAAAATAATCTGTAAAGCTGTTCCTCTCCCTGTTCTATTCACTCACAGTTCACCACAGTGACTCCACCTGTCCATCTGGTCATGTCTGTCTTGAGCTGCCCACATTGACATCAGAATCCCATGTCATCCTTGGAGTCATTATCTTGTCTGTCTGGCTAGTAGGCTCCGGGACACTCCTGACCAAGATGTAGCCACCTTTCTGGCCCTTACAAATTTCATGCCTTTAATTACTTTGATCCCAGCTTTTAGGAGGAAATGCAGATTGATTGAATAATGCACTATCACCACTTTGCTAGACCAGAATAATATCTATCTTGTAGAACTTAACCTTATACATACAAGTAAGTGTAGCATCAAAGAAGCTTGTCTTTGCATCAGATGAAGACCATTACAGAAGTCCATACCTGGTCATAATGCAGAGATCAACTGACCTTGTAGCCTAGCCCCAGTGGACATAACTACAACACAACTCCTCTATTAAGACTCAGGGAGTACTGCAGAAGGAAAGATATAAATATTGTAAGATTCTATGAGATTGTGTCTCCTAGACATGACTGAGAAGCCTCACCCAGGATACCATAACAACATAGCTACCTAAACAAGACTTGAACAATGACAACAACAACATGCATGTGGACATGAAAAGGGGAAATCTTATGGTGTCCCATACCTAGATGAAGAACTATAGGCAACTATTGACTCCCGAGAGAGGGACAATTAACCTCCTCCGTGGATGAACCTTCTACCTCCTTAATTGGCTATCCAATACAATATGGTTAACCCTGAAATAATGGACACAGAAGCAGAACCAAATGAACTCAGAAGGTATATATATATATAATATATATATATATAATTGATATATATATCAATAATAATTGAAGAAAAGAAGCCATTAACTTGAGAGGGAGTTGGGGGGAACATGGGGCATTCGTCATTGAAAGAAGAAAAGAAAGGGGAGAGGTGCTCTTATTGTATTTTAATTAAGATAGTATACGTAAATATTTAAAAATTTTAGCATACATACACAAAAGAAGTATGTCCACATTGGCTCTGCGATATTTAAAACAGCTTTAGGTAGTTACTTTAAACTAAATGGGGATATATACTCCAGCATACATGCTGCCATGCTTGTTCATCCACAAAATATGGCACGGCTACTTCTAAGAACATTTGGTGAAAGTCCTTTTTTTCTGATATTCTCAAATTGTATGCCAAAATCATTCCCACTATCCCTCCCCCCCAACACATTATTTTTCTCACATTTCTGTTGAGACACACAGTGGTTACACACTCATTCAGTTATGAAAAGTCCTTCCCGCTCTCCATGTTCAGAAGTTCAGTCTTCTGTCCAAATCTTGGTTCCTTATCCCACCAAACTGCTCTCACCTAAGCTGCTCACTGAGCTTTGTATGAGCCCATGCTGTGCCTCAGCCTTTAACCCAAAATCTAGGATGGCTGCAACTGCAAGCCCTGGGTGAAGAACCATGTGTGCATCATCCTCATGGCTTTCATCTTCCTAGTCAAGAAGCCCAGCGACAGTTGGTTGCTGCGCTAGCTGGAAGCTCAATTACATCATCTATGAGGAGTATAGGCAATTTTCTTCCTGTCATTCTCAGGGTGATGGTAATGTCTCTTTCTCACAAAAAGCCTTTTAAGGTCCAAACATGAAGTCTTCCTAGTCTCTTTGTCCCAGCTCCCTGATACCCCCTCTGGGTTTAGAGAACTTAACTCTTCTTCCACTGTTCTTAAGGGCAAAATCATGAGTTTCTTACAGGTAGCAGTTTGCACATGTCTGTGTATCTCCACTGCCTTTGGAGCAGACATTCAATAAATGTACATGATCAAAGATTTTAAATTGTTTACTTCGAACCGCTAGAAAATATCTCTGCAGCTTCATCATCTTTCAAAGTTTCCTAGTGAAATTATCTCTCAGCAAAGCGAACTAATCTCAGATTTACTGTGTGGGTTTTCTCGGAGTGGCCCATCACTGCTGGACTGGAATGCAGCTTGCAGATTTGGAATTCCAAGAAGTTCAAAGTAAACAGAAAACAACAATTGGAGCAATTTAAAACAAACAATATTGTAGACACGCTCACATTCACAACAAAGTCAAGTGCTGGAGGAACACTTAAGGAAGGTGTTGATTTCCTCCCATTCTTCTCATTCCTGGGAGCTTTAAATGCTGAAGCCAAGGGTTGTTCGCCTGTGTTCCTTTTAAGCCACTCAGTTAATTCGTTCACATTCAAAGGATACTGAGCACACACAAAGCGAAAACAACTTATGATTTCTAATATAGTCATATGCAGGCGTGCGTCTTAACGCTGGAAGTGCAGCAATAGCTGTAGCCTAAGTTCATTTCTGCAGCTACTTGAGTAGAGTGGCTGTCAGAGCAAAGGGATGGAAGTCAGCCATGGAGGCGGACTTTTGTGCCAGCAACAGGAAGATAATCTCAGCTTCCTCCTGCGTTGATTCCTCCTGCATGAAAAAAAAAAAAAAAAAAAAAAAGAATCTCTGGCATTTGCAACAACAACAGAATTAGGCCTTTTTGCTATTGTTTGCTTGGTTACTTTGTTCCAGCCATTCTCCACCACTTTAATTTCTGCAAACCTTTTCCTGAAAAGATCCCATGATCCTCCTGTCTTACCATTTCTGATTATGCTCAGAAGTAGCTGCCTAAAGTTGCAACCCTATGGAATCAAAGCTTCTAGCCTTAGTCTCTGCTGATCATTTGCAATACTTTCTGATTTGATGGTATCAGACAGGGAGGATATTTTAAATATCAAGAAAAATTTTAGTTTTCACTTGACTGTAGATGGGGTTGCCTAGCATACAGAAAAATCACTTAAAAAAAAGGCATTTAGAATACTTCCTTGTAGATCGAGCAGCTCAATGGATGCTATCTAGAGCCAGTTGATTTTAAGTCACAGAGAATTCTCCTTCAGTTTGTTTGTCTAGTTGAGTGCAACATCACAGTGAGTCCTCCCTGAATTAGTCCTGACTAGGTTTTCATTTCTGTCCTACTGGAAAATTTAGAATAATGTTAATAAAATTTGGAAAATGGATTTTTCCAAGGCTTTATCTTTCTCTATAATTTCAAGATCCATATAGCATATAGTAATTGTAAATTATTATTGTATTTCCAAAGCACTAGGAATGATTCATTTTGAAAATTTCCAGTGGACTATTGTACAATTTTAAAACAATTTACACGTGTTGTACTACCACACAGATGACTGTTTCTGTGAACTTGGTTCATCTGACTAATTATGTCCTTTAAAAGAATGCTCAGCTTGTTTGCTAAAAATGTTAAGGATGCATTTGCTTGACATCAAATGTTTTATTTGAATCACAGCAAGTAGACTGTCTTAATTGTTGAAATACTATCATCTGAAATTTTTTTGTACTATTAGGGATTAATGGACATTTGTACCGCAAGAAGCTCAAGATTTGATATTTCTATCCTAATTGTCCTTCTTTCTACAAACTTCCTGATGGGATAAACCATCAGCGGTCAATCAGCCCATTACTTCATCTTTCTCTCTGCCCTTTCCCTTGAGTCTGTGAATATATTAAGATAGAGAATAGTAAGGGAAGTAGAGGCAGAGGTTCTCTAAACCTCTGCATTCGGATGGACTGTAGCTCAGGGAGATGATTACTGCCTGTGTGTAACAGGAACTACAGATCCAAGGTGCGTCTGTTTACATGCTCGCTAGTCAGGGAGTGAGATGAGAAATCCGTGTTCATGGACATGTGTCTATTTGATGAGTGAGGAACGGGCAAGCTGCCAGCTGTGTTTCCCAATCCTCCAACTTCTTCCCTATGGGTAGTTAATGACTTTTCTTTTGAAAAAATTGGATGAATTATTTATTTTAATTTTCAGTGGCAACACTGTTTTCCCCTTTTTGTTTATTAATGAGTGTTTTGCTGGAAATTGGGAGACTCCTATCCAAATGCCATTGTGAACTGTAAGTAGAATATGTGGATTTTTAAGCATCATTTTTATTGCCTATCAACCCCTGGAAAACACGAGAAAAGCATACCTTTTATTTTTACAATAATAGTCTACAGTAGCAAAGTGTGTTTTTGACATCCTCATATTTTTAGTGAGTAATGTGTTTGTGTGCATACATTGGTGCATGTGTGTGTGTATGCATGTGTTTGTGTGTGTGTATGTGTGTGTAAGTGTGCTCATTGGTCAGCCTTTACAGTTACACTTGTTTTTCCTCTGTGTAGAGAAGATGTGCAGTCATGCATCTCCATGCTTGTTAGAACTTGCCCAGCACTTCATTCTCTGAGATTGTTTACCAAACATGCTGCTTCAGAGAAAACCAAACAATCCTGATGTTTCCTTTTCAAAAAGTGGCTATGTTACAAAAACACAAGTAACTTGGGAAGATGAATCCTCTCCACAGTAAGTGGCAAAAAATTCAACCCCAAAATTTCCTTCTTAATAAAGAGACATCATCAATATTTTTCTCAAAAATAATTAATTATCAAAATTTGAAAGTCTTTTATTGTGAAATTTTTGCTATGAACAAAATCTTAAATGAAGGACTCGCATCATTTAAGATAGAAAGACCAAATCTTGAGCTCCTTTCAGTACAAAAATCTATTAATCCCTAATATTACAAAAATTCCAGACTACATAATATCAGCAGTTAAGACAATTCTCTTGCTATGAGTCAGATGAAAACACTTGGTACCAAACAAATGTGTCCTTAACATTTTTAGCAACGGAGTTTAGCATTCTTATAAAAGACATAATTAATCATATGAACCCAGTTAGTTGAAATAAGCATTTTCATGGTAGCACCCGTTGTCATAAGAGCTTATAAAATTCTCCTAGGAGTTTTTTTTAAATGAAGTATTGTTGATGTTTTGGAAATATAGTTTTCAACGTGTTTACTACTGTCAGAACTCTTCCTTTGGTATGTAGGAGAATTAATAATTAACAGAAATATCCAGAGTTTTTTAGAATTATAGAACACAGATTTGGAACTTACTATTAGCTGTGAACTCAGAATGCTACTAGTTGAGGTGGAGGTTAACAGAATCCTAAGTTGAGATTCTCCTTTAGTAACAGAAAGAAGGATACCTGGGAATATTAATTCAATCAAGGTGGCACCTCAAATCGCCCATTACACCACCCAAGAATGTGGTTGAGGCTAAGTGTTTGTGTGCACAGAGGTATGCTGAAGGTCTATAAGGAGATTAAAGAAGGTAAGGGGTTACAATAATCGTAATGCTCTTTATACGTGAATAATACTGTCAAAGAACAAATTCAACAAAGGTTATTAAAAAGTTCAGGGTTGCTAAAGCCCAAGCACAGAGAGCTTACTGAACACATGGTAAGGGCTGGCTTTGATTCCCAGTACTGTGTAACAACAGGGAGACCCGCGGCAGACGTGGCGTATTTCTGCTTTCTGAGACATGAGTGAAGAAATGCTTGAATACACGGGACTCACAGCTTCTGCTGGCATCCACGGAACTGTGACAGCCTAGCTTAAGTTTGAGGATAGCATGAAATTACAGATTATTTATAGTTCGATGATGGATTGGAAAGGGGACTTTTCCTGAAATAACAGGATTTGATCCAGTGCTTGGGCAAAGCTCTACCTTCAATTAAACGTGATCAACAAGTGAGGGTGAAAGTGAGAGAGGAGAAAGGAATATCACTGACCTACATCACACACAAACAAACACACACACACACACACACACACACAGAGCTCAAAATGTAACCTCAGAAAACAGTATAGAATACAGTATATAAATTAGCAAACAGATTAGATGGGTAATAATAAACCCTAGCAATTAAAAAATTCATAATTAGCTGCTACTGAATTGCTTATGCAGTGACTCAGTGCTTTAATTATTTTTAAATATCTTATTATTTGTGCTAGCAAAATCCAAGCCAAAAAGATATCTTCTTCCTTTTTTTGTGCAGCATTTGTACATAATGGCACCAATGGAAGGCATTCTTAGTTCTTCACACTTCAAAGAAATGACCTTTAAGCCACACTTAGGAAAAGTAAGCTAAAATCTGTGGGGCATTCCAGTTACCAAGGACACTTGTAATCATTTCCTTAATTGTCCTTGACAATCTTATCATTAAAGATGTGGAGCATTAATTAATGACAGAACATCTATTCCTGGAAAAATAGGCCTTGCAGTCACAATAGAGAGCTTATTCTTTGCACATTCTTTGTGAGCACTGTTCCTACAGTGTGGGTCATCCATGTTGCATGCGTTGCCTGGATGGCACGTAAACATTTGGAGCACTCAATTGTAGGAGAATTGGATTGAATAAAATCAATGCTGATAATGCTGAAAATATGTTCAAAACCAATGTTCCCTAAAGAAGCTTTTATGCCTAGATTAGTATCAGTGTTTAATTGACAGCCTCTTCACTTGGTTAATTACTTGGTCTATTGTGTCAGAGAGAAGGGGAAAAGGACAAAAGCATTTGTGTTATGAATAGCTGTCAATAAGGGAATCAAGCAAAAGAAAGCTGAACACCCTGCTACAGAATACCAACTTACACGAAGTCTTCCTGTGTGCCGTCAGTTTCTTGAATGACTGTCCTTAGGAGAATGGAAATGGTTGAAATGGACCCTTTATTTCAAAACACAAATTCGAACCTTTGTGTTTATGATAACACAGAAAATACACTCTGAGGTAGACCTCTTTCCTTTATGGAGCTTTTGCTGCTAATACAAAGGTAAGGAAAATGAGATGGGAAATAAAAACACATAATAAACTTCACTATAAGTTAAGTCCTTTTTATTAGAGTATAAAATTTGGATAGCATGAAAACACAAACATATATTTATTCTTTTGCTTTGGGTTTATAACACATACCAGCTATTTTCCAGATCTATAAAAGCAAGAATAACATAATCACTATTCATTCTGCCATAGCACAATGATATCTAAAGATATTAAATATATAAATGGACTCAGAACGGAAGTTAATTTTAACTCATCTCCTTTTGTGTCAGACTCACTAGCAAGACTTCAGATTTGTTCCTAAGGGTCGGTCCATGCTCCAATGTCCATCCTTGGTGCTCAGTGTTGTCTATATGCTAATGAGTCTTGTGTTTGTATTTTCAGTTTGTACATGTTTCCTGAATATCACTGTGATTTCTAATGGTCACTGTATTCCTAACATGTTAAAACAAGTTCCTGGTTGCCACAAGCCCAATTTTGCCCACAGGTCTCCCTTATTTTCTTTTTACCAGACCAACAGTTCTTCATGTGAAATAGGTTCCAGAGGCCCCGTGAGTGTATTTAATCTATCACTTCTGCTGTAGTTCATGTTTTTGTATTTATTGTTTCTTGTGCACATTGTTTAAATCACCTTACTGGGCCCTCTCTCTCATTCCCCTCTTTTAGTCTGTATTTAACTGCCTATTTTTTTTAAAGTCTAAGCACCTTACATTAACTCTTTTATTTTCATCTTTATCAAAATATTCTATACTTCAATGACCACATCCATTTTACACCTAAAAATATTATACTCATAAATATCCCAAAGATCAGAGAGTTTAAGGCATAAACTATGTTTGAAGATCAATCTCTCTGATTATCAGGTCTGTTTTTTTCAATNACATCACTGGGGGCCACATTTCCCCAGGATAACACCTTCTATATTGACTATCAATGAATATGGGAAGTTTGATTTATAACTACACACAAGTGGAAAGATTTATGTTATCTGTTCCATGCGCCCTTTGGGGACAGTACCGTAGAACACATACTAATTTTGCAGAAAACAAGTGCCTTTATTTGACTTCTCCTATGTTTCTAGCCCTTTGTGAATCATCACAGTTGACATAAGAAATATTTCTGTGAACTGACTAGACCAAAAATGACTTCACACCACACACCACTAAGTTAATAAATAAAAAGAATCATCTGTTGAACCATCTCAGCATCTCTGGAATTAAGCCTACTTGGACATGGTGGATGATTTTTCTGATGTGTTCTTGGACTTAGTTTGCCAGTATTTTATTGAGTATTTTTTCACCAATGTTCATGGGTGAGATTGGTCTGCAATTCTCTTTCTTAGTAATGTCTTTGTGTGATTTGGGTATCGGGGAAACTGTAGCCTCATAAAGAGTTTGGCAATGTTCCTTCTGTTTCTATTGTGTGGCACAATTTGAGGAGTATTGGTATTTGTTCTTTGAAAATCTTATAGAGTTCTACACTGAAATGATATGGTCCTGGGCTTCATTTGGTTGTGAGACTTTTGATGACTGTTTCTATTTCCTTGGCAGTTATAGGTCTATTTAATTTTTTTATGGCTTTGATTTAATTTTTGGTAAGTAATATTTATCCAGAAAAATTTCCATTTCCTTAAAGTTTTCCAGATTTGTGGAATACAATGACATATGTTCAGCTATGTTCATAGTAGCATTATTTGTAATAGCCAGAACCTGGAAATGACCTAGATGCCCCTCAAGCAAAGAATGGATAAAGAAAAATGTGGTACATTTAACTACACAGTGGTAATACATAATGATATCTTTAAATTTGCAGGAAGATGGGTGGATCTAGAAAACATCATATTGAGTGAGGTAACCCAAACCCAGAAAGACAAATATAATATGTATTTACTTATAAGTGGCTTTTAAACATAAAGCAAAGAAAAACCAGCATACAGGCCACAACCCCAGGAAAACTAGACAACAAAAAACATCCTAAGAGAGACATACATGGATCTACATGGGAAAGTGAAAAACGCAAGATCTCCTGAGTAAATTGGGAGCATGGGGATCACAGAAGAGGGTAGAAGGGGAGGGGAGGTGGGGTGGAGAGAAATGTGTAGCTCAATTAAAAACAAACAGCAAAAACAGAATCATAAAAACATTCATGTGGTGAGATTCCCAAAGAGTCAGGCATTTTAATATAATTTCCAAGATGAAGATTAGTGCTATAGTTTGAACATGGAAGATTCCCTAGATTCATGAGTGTAAACATTTGGTATTCCACTGGGAGTGTTGTTTAGAGAAGCTGTGGAATGTTAGGGACTGCAGCATAGCTGGGGACAGACCTTCTCTAGTGATAGTCATTATGGTTCTGGTTTGAGTGTTCTGTTTCTCCATTTCCTAAGATGTGATTGATGTCTGCCACACATTACCACTGTGCAGGCTGCCTTGCCTTCCTAGCCTTGATGGGTTGAAACTTGGAGCTCAAATAACTGTTAGATATTTTGTCACAGAAATGAGAGAAGTAACTAAGACAGTGTGACCAAGGGCAAAATAAGTGTAGAAAAGAGCAGTAGTTTTAACCATTATTATTAAATTTTAAACTCTGTTTTACTTTTTAATTTTACAGATTTAAAACATGTACATCAGTCACTCTCATATCCTTTAGGGCCCAGCAGGCAAATGACCCTGCAGTTATATAAGTTATGGCAAATCCATCTGTCCTGTCCAACAGGGTCAGTAGTAATAACTGTCATTCCTGTATTAAAGTCCTGTAACCAAATCTTTGTATTCTCTTCCTCAAACCATCACACAAAATCCCTTTCTCTTACTTCTCCTTGTGTTCAGTGGTGTTTCCTGAGCGCTAACTGTACACCAGGTTCTGTCTTCAGGCTGCAAAAAGTAAATATACGTACGAAAGGCATGGTACTTCCCTGCATGGAGCAAGGTCAAAGGCAAATCCTACTGTAGGGTCCACGATTCCAGTCTTGTCATCAGCTTCCAGTCTGCTTAGGGTCTGTCCTACTATGACAAATTCAAATTGTACTTCTCTCAGCCTTGGACAATGTCTTAATCCATTTCAGGATCCTATAATAAAATACGATAAGCAGGGTGGTTTTAAATGGCAAACATTTGTTATTCAGTTCTGGAAGCTGAGAAGTCTAACCTCGAAGTTGTTTTCTGTGGAGAGCTGTTGGAATAAGTTTTAAGAATAGAGTCTTTTGATAATTCTGAGTGTTTGTGAGAACACTCCAAGAAAATGGGTCAAGAGTCTTGTGACCAAAGTTTCCTTAAAAACACAGAGTTATTCTTGGAATGTGATTGCCTGTTCGTCCCAGGTATAGTGGATTGTAGTAAGTTTACTTCAGCTACTGTTGTTCATATGTGTCTATGAATAAGCATGTTTTTGCTACATGTGTCTTCCTTGTGACTGTATACTTTATTCAGGTGACTCTTCTTAACCCTCAGGGTATAAATTGTCTGATGCTCTGAATAAAGTTGGCTATTACATCAGACTTCGGTCCATCTCACTTTCATGAAGCCAATGAGAGTGGTAAACAGGCCACCACTTCTTGGTTCATAGATGGTTGTCTTAACCTTCTAATATTACATCATAGAGGGGGAAAGAGACTTCTTTTGGAATCTCTTTGATAAAGGTACTAATACAATTCACCGGGATTCCACTCTTGTGACCTCATCATACCCACCTCCCCAAGTTCCACTACGTAGACTACTAATTAGGGATTAGGTTTCAACACTGGAATTTTGAAAAACACAAAACATTCAGTTCATAGCAGCCTGGAGTGCCACACTGCAGGCAGCTTACAGAACCAACCAATCCTGGCCTCATCACTCGGTGGTCTCATGGTGTGGTCCTCAGTGCCATGTGCAGGACCCGACTATGCCTTCCTGAGCTCAGTGAGCTCATTTTATTGCCTTCTGGTTCACAGCCTCTGTTTCCATCTTTCCCGGGCCTCTTTCTTCAGCTATGTCAGCTATGCATCTTCTAGGGGTCTTATCTGTCTCTCTGTCTGCAGAATTCCCATGTACAGGACAACTGCTTCACTCACAGCAGTCCAGCAGTTGTAGGAACTTTGCAGAAACTCCTGTGTGGACCAGGTAAGGAGACCTTTGGAAAACATTTCAAATTCTGTCTTCTACTAAGAATCTATTAATATTCATTTAATCAGAAACACAATGATTATTCTTTTTTTTTAAGAATATAAATTTGCATATTTCATTTAGTGTTATACTCAGTTAAGAAATCATTTCCAGCCATGCATAGTGGTACATACCTTTAATCAGCACCAGGGAAGCAGAGCCTTGCTGATTTCTGTGGGTTCAAGGCCAACTGGGGCTATATAAAGAGACCTAGTTTCAAAAACAACAAAACAAAAATAAAAACAAATGAGGAAGGAAGGAAGAAGGAGAAGGAGGAGGAGAAGGAGAAGGAGAAGACAGGTAAGAAGGGAGAGAGTATTACTTTTCTGCTTGGAATTTTGGAAAAGAGGGGCATAGAAGTGGTGAAAAATGACCTTTGTATAGAGAAAGATTCTTGTGTGATTTGGTGCTGAGCTCACTCACACAATATCTGCTGGATTTGTAAGGCTTGATTCCTAAATTAGTTTTGCTTTCAAATCCAGATGTGAAATGTGGACTAGTCCTCAGTCAGTTGCAGCAGGACACACAGGCTGGCTGCCGAGCATGATGATCTCTCCAATGGAAAGAAGAAGACCTGACAGAGACCTAGAGAGAAGTTCAGATTCCACCCTGGGATGCTGAGGAATCTGGATAGAAGCATGTTCAGACTCTGGAGAGAGAAATAAAAATGTTCCAAGGGTCCAAGGCACAGAGGTTGGGCTCAAGCTTCTGTGAAATGACTTAGTTCTTGGGCATCCCATAAGCAAATCAGTCATCATGCAGGAAAGCTCAGTGCTCCTCAGAATAGCTAATGATAGCTAGGGATCACATGAGCTGGAGCTGTAATCAATGATGTACAAATAAATACTGCCATCTCTGCAGATTGGTGAGACGCATATGGCCCCGAGGCTAATGGAACAGCTGTCTAGTTTCCATCTTCTCAGAGCTGGTCTCATGAAAGGAGAAGGTTGTGATGTGTATAGCTGTATGTGTAGGCATTCAATCACGGAAAAGTTGGAATCACTGTCATTGCCTGCTATTGAGGAATATCACCAGTCGTCTTTCCAGACCCAGAGGTCGGTATTTCTTAGCTGTGCAGAAATTTAGAAGGCACATGCTGGGGCAGGAGGTGTATGGGACATATCTTTACCTGCTTCCCAGTTTTGTTTTGAACCTAAAACTGTTCTGGGGAGAAAAACAATGAAGTTTTAGTTATGATTTAAAAACAAAACAAAACACAACAATGGAGCCGGGCAGTAGCAGCACACACCTTTAATCCCAGCACTTGGAAGGCAGATGCAGGTGGATCTTTGTGAGTTCAAGACCAGCCTGGTCAACAAAGCAATTTCCATGAGAGCCTAGACTCTTGAAAAAAAAATCCACCCAAACACAACAACCACCAAAACCAAACCAAACAAACAAAAACAATGGAAAGACATCCAAAAAATTTCAAATTTGGCAAGTTGAGATGGTGAAAGCACACACAAGTATTTGCAAGAGACTCTGACAAACAGTGGCACCCGTCCCATCTAAGCAGGCACAGCGCCCCTTTTAGCAGATGGCTGGGAGCAAAGGCAGCCAAAAGTCCTTGTAGGAACAACAAACGTGCTGCTGAGGGCAGGAATCCAGGTGGCCAGTGCTGACATTGTTTCTACACTCGCAGGCCTATGGCCAAGAGACTGGGAAGTCAGTTGACTCTTACACATTAAAGTGGAATGGCCGAATAGCTTCCATGACCATGGGAAAGGTGGCTAGGAGACATGGATGACACAGTGTTTCCAAAGTGGCTTCGGAATTCTCAGTTTTCTTGGATTCATATGAGGAAGTTTCTGGAGCCTCCTGTTAACACCGTTTTAGCTTGCTAAAGTGTGAGTGTCATGTGTACGCAGACAACTTGGCATCTCTAGTGATGGAGAAGTGTTTCCCTGCTAGAGATCTGGTATCAAGTCATTTTATCCAAGAGAAGAGATGATTTTCCTAAGAGGGGAATCTGTTTTTGGTCTTTGCTGTCTGCCTTCATGTGCTTTAAGCAACTCTCTACTAAGTAGATGTGGACATAGGAAGTTTATAACCTCTTTGTCTAGTCTGTGGGTAAAATGTCTGTGTCTAGTGAGTGTCACTGTGAGCAAAGCATTGCAGTGTATGTGAGTTGGACTTACAACATCAGTGTTTTCTGTGGCTGGAACTGAAATTTTAGTTCGGCAAGAGATGTAGCTCAGGACTTGCCTAGAAGAAACAGGGCACCGAATTTGATCTTTTGTATGAAGGGAAGACAAATTTAACAGAAGCATCATTTTTATCAGCCTGATGTCAGTGCCAATAGAATGTATATGTGCACTGCAGGCTTGCTTCTACATACAAAATGACCAAGACATGAAAGAATTATCTTATTTTCTGTTTTCAGCCATGCTTAATTTTTACTCTTTCTTTTTCTTTTTATTTATTTATTATTTATTAAAAATTTCCACCTCCTCCTTCCTCCCCTTTACCTCCCACTCCTCCCCCTTTCTCTCTCCCTCCCTCTCCAGTCCTAAGAGCAGTCAGGGTTTTTTGCCCTGTAGGAAGTCCACTGCCTTCCCTGAGGGCTGGATTAAAGGCTAGTGTCATCCCCACCCAGCTACCATGTTTACTTTTTCAGGCTACTAGACTTCCTCAGTATTAAGTCTACTAGGAGAAATAAATCACCAATCTCATTGCAAAATAAGACCCTTCACTTTTAGACTTTTCTTGTGGGTTTTTTTCAATTTTTAGAAGAGATCCCATTTTCAAAATCATATTTTCATACAATTATTTTGATCAAAATGCATTTCATGAAATTCTCAACAAATTAATAAAATATTATTAAACATTATCTATTCACAGCGATTCAGGTTGAAAGAAGGATGGTCCATTTGCTGGCACAAATTCGTTAGAAACCAACTGTGGCATCTCAAACTCTATCTCCTTTCTAATAAGAGTTAGCACAGCTGCTGTCATTTTTATTGAGCTATACATTTTCCCTACCCTCCTTTCTTCCTCCCCTATGCCCACACTCCCAATTTACTCAGGAAATCTTGTCTTTTTCTCCTTCCTGTGAGGATCCATATATGTCTCGCTTAGGGTCCTCTTTGTCTATGTTCTCTGGGGTTGTGGACTGTAGTCTGGTTATCCTTGCCTTTATGTCTAATATCCACCTATGAGTGAGTACATATTCCACTTGTCTCTCTGGGTCAGGATTACCTCATTCAGTGTGCTTTTTGCTAGTTCTGTCAGTTTGCTTGGAAATTTCAAGATGTCACCTTTTTTTCACTGCTGTATTGTACTCCATTGTGTAAATGTACCACATTTTATTTATCTGTTCTTCGTTTGAGGGACATTTAGGCTGTTTCCAGATTATGGGATATTATGAATAATGCTGCTATAAATATAGTTGAGCAAATGTCCCTGTAGTGTAATTGAACATCCTTTGGGTATATACCCAAAAGTAGTATTGCTGGGTCTTGAGGTAGATTGATTCCTACTTTTCTGAGAAACTGCCACACTGATTTTGAAAGTTGCTGTACAAGTTTGTACTCCCACCAGCAATGGAGGTATGTTCCCCTTATTCCACATCCTCTCCAGCATAAGCTGTCATCAGTGTTTTTGATCTTGGCCATTCTGATAGATATGAGATGGTATCTCAGAGTTGTTTTGATTTGTGTTTCTCCGATGGTTAAGGAAGTTGAGCATTTCCTTAAGTTTCTTTAGGTCATCTGAGATTTGTCTGTTAAAAATTCTCTGTTTATATCTGTACCCTATTTTTTAATTGGGTTATTTGGTATATTTAAAGCATATAGAAAATGCAGGATATTTTTCAATGGCTTGACTTCATTACACTTCAATATGAGTAAGATCCTTAAATAATATGAGAGAGAATTTAGTTTTTTTTTCTGAAAAAGATTAGATTTAACGTCGTTATGTTACTTTTTTTCAGAAAAACTACACTCATTCTCGTATTGCACTCCATTTTTAAATTAATGTGCAGTTTCCAAATCAGGAAATGTTTCTTACAAATTTTGAAAGGAGACAAAGTGTTATTCATTTTGATAATAGTTTTGAGCTGTTCATTGTAGTGTCATATCATGTAATGCTATCTTAAAATAACGGAGTTTAAGGCAGATGTGATACCTAGTACTTGGGAAGGTGAAGTGGGAGTATAAAGAGCTACATAGCAAGTTTGTGGCCTGCCTGGGTTTCATGAAATCCTGTGTCAAAAAGTGAATTAAAAAATAAAGGTAGCTAAAAATTTCTGTAGTATAACCAGAATATGTACTAAAGAGTTTACTTAATTTAAAATTTATGAAATTATAACATAATATGTAAAGCTTATGTTACTCAGGAACAAAACCAGAAATTTCATAAAACTTGGAAAAATATATTAAGGTGCTGAAAAATAAATGAGGCTAGTACAAGAAGACAGGAGTTTGAATTTTGGGGCAGTGCTGCCCTCTAGTTACAACATAAGAGAACTTGCTTCATCTGATTATCATTTAGCACAATTCAGGCTTATGTTTCCAAACCTGCCTGCCTTCACATTAGAATCACCTAAAAAGCCCATCAAAACCCCAGCTCAAGAAATGTAGAGATACTGGTTTGTTTATAGTGTGTCTTGTATTAACATGTCTTTTACAGTACTCTGGATATTCAGATGTGCAACATGTTAAGAAATGCTTGTTTAGCCAGAGAAACCAAGTGTTAATAATTAAAAAAAAAAGCTGGCTCTCAGCTCCAGGGCATCCGGCACATTCTCTGTGGCTTCTTCTGCACGTCTGTTATTAGGGAGACAGCTCAGGCTGCACTCCTGAGTAACTACTGGTTCTGTGACCATGTATGGAGAACACTCTGTGAAAAGATATGTGCAGAAACATGTATGTACACACAATTGCAAAAGCTAGCTCTTCTTCCACCCCGCTGCATTTCAGCTTACTGCCAACTTCCAATCAAAGCATATCTTTGTTATTACAATTCATACATTCCAAAACTGATGTCCACCCTATGAAGGAGAAAGGTATCGGAAAAATGAGAAGATGGCATTGAAAATAGTACTCCCTCCCTGCCTCCTTCCTTTATATTTCAATATGAGTAGGGTCCTAAAATAATATGCCTCCATTTTTCAGTTTCTCCATCCCTCCATCTGTCTGTCTGTCTGTCTGTCTCTCTCTCTCTCTCTCTTACACACACACACACACACACACACACACACACACACGCACGCGCTTCTTATATTACTGACTATGTGGTTACAAAACTAAAGGAAGGTTTAAGTTCTGGCTGCCATTTAATAGGCATTGTTTAATGAATGAATAAAAATATCTGAGTGGAAATATGTTTACCTGTGAGACAAACTCAGAGAGAATTGAATGTTCATGTACATGCAAGGTTCTTCAGTAAAGAGCAGGCACACTCAAGATGAAGGAAGGGCAAGACCTATTCAGTGAAAGGTTGGAAGATAAACATGTATGATCGCCAAGTGTAATGTGAGGATGAGAAAGAAAGGACAAATTGTAGAACCTGTGAATCATATGAAACCCCAGATACCACAAGACTGACCTGAGGCTTAGAAGCCATGGCCATAAACAAAGCTAATTGATCATCTGTGGAATATTCTGGGGACTAAATTCATTGTTTTGATGGTTAGAAAATAAAGGTAAAGACTTAGCCATTTGGTTTTCTTTCCCTACACAAATGGTGTTGCTGGGTAACCATGTAACTCTCCTTCTTTAGGAATAAGTAAGAAATTATAGAATCAGAGTAACTGTTAGCTAGCCCCAATGGACTATTAGTTTAGGCATTCAGCATCAGTGACTACTACTGGAAACAAGTAGCAATTAAATTAATCATCTGCCTCTATGCAAGTCCATGCCACCTCTTACGAATGTACTTGTTGAAAAAAATGAACTTAAGCCTATCAGGCCTCTAAGCTCAAGTGCCATTATATAATATCATATACAAATATCAATATACAAAGGACCAAAATGTTCTTAAAATATAGTGCAGAGATACAACCAGCACAATTGCAATGCAGTGCAAGGGAAAGGTGAGTAGGAGCAGGAATCTATATATCAAACTTTCTCAAAAGTCATGCCAATCAAATATAATTGTACTCTTTTCCAGAAATTAATTTAGACATAACATCTACTGAGCAATGAGAACTTGAAGACTTATTCAATATTCAATAGTAACAATTTATGTTTATTTGTGGGTGTAGTAACTTTGTTCTTTTAAAAAATTTGTCTTTTGAGATGAGGATATCCCAGGCTAGCTCTTCAATTTGTGCTCTTTCTGCCATGGCCTTCTGATTGCCATAACCATGGGTATTTGCTACTCTGCCTGGATTAATGTTGTTTTCATATATCTTTTCTTTTATAATAAACACTAGAATATTTATAATGAAATAAAACATGAGATACACTTTAGGATAACACAGCTGTGGGGAGTTTGTTGAGCACAACACTTTGGTTTGGCCATGTGTGGTTAATTTTTGTTTGGTTTGAGACAGAGTCTTTTTGTGTATTTTACTTTGTCTTTGAACTTCGTGTGTAGTCAAGGTTGGTTCAAAAATTTGTTATCCTTTGGCTTCTACCAGATGTTGGAACATAAGAACTGGGCTAATACCTTCTTCTTTTATTTTTTTTTGCATAGGCTTGAAATGACCCATAATCATGGACCAACAAATGGATCATCATGTCAAGGTAGTTGTTGCCAAGCCTGATAATGTGAATTCAATTCCCAGAATCCACATGGTAGAAGAAGAGATCCAACTTTCATAGATTGTCCTCCAATGCCCATACCCATGCCTTCACCCTTGTGTACCCATATGTATGCCCTTCCACACCAAAAAAGTGCAATTTTAAAATATATTATCCATTATGAGACTTAAAAAGAAATATTGTCTCATTTTTATAAGACTCCATAGTCATCCACCACTTCTGGCGTTTACATTTCCTTCCCGATTCCACAATGATTCTTGAGCTCTGGGGGGGAGGGTAGTGCAGTATATATGTTCTTTTTAGGGCTAGGGATTCTTCGGTGTCTTATTCTCTGCACCATGGTCAAATGTGGGTCTCTGTGTTGATCACCATCTACTGCAAGCAGTTCCTCTGTTGAGAGTTGAAACATGCCTTAATTTATGGGCGTAGTGATAAGTCATTTGGAGTTGTTTTACTATTCTGTTCATTAGCAGAGTAATAGTAGTAGGTTCTTCCCTAAGATCTATGATCTGTCTACCTGTAGGCTATTGGCCCAATGACAGTGTTGGGTATAGGTTTTATCCTGTGGAGTGGATTTACATCTAAGCATAAAGTGATTGGTTTCTCCCAGCCCATTTGTACCACTATTGCACTAAAGAGCAGAATCTTCCAGGCCAGTCGCTGTTGTAGCTCACAGGGCTCACAGCTCCATAAGACTAATGATGAAAGCTAACTAATACAGGTGAAAATTCCAGGTAAGAACTGATTTGATTTCTCCATAGGTCAGTTTAATATATGAACTCACAGTGAATGTAACAATATACATGGGACCTGTACAAGCCCAAACCAAACCAAATCCCACTATGGAGAGGGGAGCTCATTACAAAGTTCCACCCCTAGCTAGGGTGCTGTTGGTAATTCTTAGTTACTGGGAAAGCAAAGGTGAGTTTCCTCTAAGAATGTAGCCCCTGATAAATTATCACACCCCAGTGGAAGGCCATACATACAAGACTATTTGGATAGCACAAATTGGCCTTGATAGGGAAAAATAAAAATAAAAAAGGATATTAAGTTGAGTGGGAAGTAAAGAGGGGAGTGGATTTGGGAAGAGTTGGTAGATAAACAAACTGTATAAAATTTTAAAATCTAGTAAGAATACATTTATGTATGTATGTATGTATGTATGTATATGCTATGTCAGTAGGATGGGAAGGAGATTTTGGATACTGTGGAAAATATTTAACATAAAGTTTTTATAGACAAGGAACAAAGAGGGGCATGTTTCTAGGCATTGCACTTGTCCGTGACATTCTGAAGTGTTCTGTTTTGGGATACAGAAGCTAGCATGTCTAGAGTAGTTCAGTTTACCCTGGGAAAGACTAGAGACTGCCACTGTATATGGTGTGAGAAGAAAGGCAGGAGGGGAAGAGGATGTCAAGCACAGCTGCATGAGCGTCTGAAAATGCTTGCGTATGGTTTCCAAGTACCCTTGATATCATTCCTACTGAGACGGTAGCTCTACCTGGGACCTTTGGCTTCTAGTTTTCTTTCTTGTGAAAGATGAGCCATGGCGCTTTAAAAATTGAGGACCATAAACTGTTGGGAGTATTATGTTGGCTTGGTGGTCCACATCCCATCAAAATGGTGTTTGTGTTTCTAAGCAAACTGCTCAGTTCACAGAGGACAGAAGTGAAAGACTGATTTATTTTATAAACTTGATAATCTACTCTTGTAGATCCAGTAGAGGGAGCACTGAGCACGGATTTGCCTATTCATCAGAAGAGGATCAAGTTACTGTCAGACAGTTTTAAGAGATGCTGTCTCTTTAAGGGCTTGGCTGCCTTTTCACTCCTGTTTTAGAGACCCTGTACTTCTGGGTTGATCGGAGTGCTATAGGGAGACCCCATTTCATCCGCATCCACATCTCCTAATGATACAAAGGTTCTTATGGTTAGGTGGGGCCAGAAGACATGAAATTAGGATTCTCTTCCTAATGATTTTTAATCCCTTTTCCCTTTTAATTTTCCCTTTATCTTCCTCCATTGTCTAACTCACAATACTTCTTTCCTCTTTATGTCCATTTCCCCAGAGCTCGGCCAACAGTAGGGTTAAGAATCAGTCTACGTTGTGTGTAGCCTGATCTAGATAAACATAAACTCATGAACTGCCTCCACCTGAGGCTGCTGGAGACACAAGCAAGTCTTGCAAACCCTTCTAAAGGATGCTAGGACAAGTTGGCTTCCTCATCTGCTCAGCAGCGAAGCATATGGGGGCTTTAGGATCAGCACTCAGGGGCAATTAGCAGGGCTAGGCAGGCTGAGGCACTTCAACGTTTACTACATGCTGCCTTTGAAAATGAACCCAATCCATATAAACAAAGGCTTAAAGGGACCTCAGGAACAGCTGATCCACTTTGGCCTAGTTGGTAACACTCTAAGAACACTCCAGCCCAGCTGTATCAAATGCTCATTCTATAAAAAGCAAGGGAGACTGTCACCAGCTTAGCTACCTCAGGGACAGTGAGTGACCCTCCTGGGCATCAGCTGCTTAGCCATCTGACTATTCTACAGATCACAAGGTGAATACTTGGATCAATATGCCCCATTAAAATGAGTTTACTGTCATCGTTTGGAGCAATCTATGTTCATCTTTAGATTCTCTCTTTAGAGAGAAACTCCCTTTCAAATGAAAAACCAAATTTTAGATTGCTCTTGCTACATTTTAGCATGTATCACAGCGATCCAAAGGTGTCACAGAACTGTGGTTATGGAGGAGGGCTAGAGATGCTAAAAGGGTACAATGAGTGGTCCATGACCAACTCCTACAGAATCATGTATGAAACTGTTAAAATTACAAAAGTATGGCTCTAATTTTTTTTTAGCTTTCTGTGGCTAAAGGTTTTATATTTGAAATGTTTTAAAGGTGTTTATTAAAATAACACACTAGAATTCCATAAAATCATATAAATCTTTGTAATATAATATATGTATAATTATATATGCATACATATAAACATGTACCAGTAGAAAGTTGTGGAAGATATTAGTGATGTATACAAACCAATATTGAGAAAGATCAAAACTGATAAAGTTTCATTTATCTTGCATATCACATAAAAAGAGGACAGTGAAAATATATTTCAGTGGAAATGACCTCTAGTCCTTTTTTGGCAAGGAAAGCACTTAGAAGTTTCTTTCCCTGCTTTTCTTCTGAAGTATGGGTCTCCTGAATGTGGACACTCATATTTTTTTAGATTGCATTCTCGGCACATACATTCTACACACACAGCTCCTAAAAGTGCTTCAGGATTGCTTGCTTGCTAAGTCAATAAGCACAAAAGACACTCAGTTCATGCAACAGCTATCCACGGAGCACCCAACGACCTGCCTCACACACACACACACACACACACACACACACACACACACACACCATGCAAAAGTTGTGACAGCAGAGAAAAGACAGTCCCCGTGCAAAGAGGGGTTGGAGGAGGTAGACTCTAAATGTAAGAACAGATGCTGAATCATTTCTGACAGGTCACATTTCTAAAGTAAATAAAACCAAGAGAGGCAGAGAATAACATGGGGTGTAGGGGGAAAGTTGCCTTAGCTTGTGTGGTCTGGGAGAACTCTAAAGAGGATGTGTTCAGTTATAACTCATTGTGAGAAAGAGCTTCCCTCAGGGGACTCTAGGGGAGTAGTTAGAAAACTGGAGGAGGACACCAGGAGCATCTTTGAGAGTCAGTGGGGTACATGAGAACGAACACATGGAAGATCAACTGGAAACCTGGAGTGCAGAAGTGGTGTGGAAAGGCAGACAGCAGTCTTACACTGGAGTCCTGGCAGGAGGAGAGAAAAGGAGATAGATAACGTCCTCATTCACTGTCTTTGCTGAGATACAGGGTCTCATTTTATAGTACTGGCTGGATTGGGACTTGTGATTGGCTGCAAACTTGTGACTGTCATCCTGCCTCTGCCTCCTGAGTACTGGGATTGGAGGAGTGAATTATCTTACTGTCCATTCACCATCTTTCTTACCTAGATATACATTTTATTTTTATTTTATACATATAGTTTATGAAGCATATATTCCAAGCATCTATTTTCCTTATTTATACAAAGAAATAAGCTGAAGAGAAAGTAGCCCATTGAAATTGAATGAAAATAAGGAAAACAAGCAGATCAACTTGTCAAAGTGCACTGAGAACTTTAATGTCCTCACAGCATCCGTCTTCAGTGAGAATGGAAAATTGATCTCTGTGTCATGCATTGGCTGGAGAACTGATCCACTCCACCAATCCTTGCTTGGTCTAAGACACTTCTTTGTCATAATATAAGGTCAGATACGTAATAAGGTCTAAGAAAAAGACAGACATTATTTTCTGTTTTTCAATTTTAAGGAATGATATATAGATATACATATATGCACACACACACACACACACACACACACACACACACACACGTACCAGAAAATCAGCTGCATGACTTAGTGTAGGAGAGTAGGAATCTAGGATGGGTCCATTAAAAAAATTCATCAATGACTCCATCTGATCATTTCATTAACATTGCTACACTGGGACCCCCAGTTACTGATAATAAGCTTGTAATGGGGACACTTAATGGGAGAGCTGGAAAAAAAATGAATTTCTGATTTTGTCGACCCCTTAGAGTACCTTATTGAATGTGGTGACCCCTTTAGTAGAGTTTATTTCACAGGGGAAAAAAAATGGTCAAGTGAAAGAAAACCACAAGTAAGCTTGATTTTTCTCAGGATCGGGAACAGTGTTTCTATAACTTCACGTCCCTGGTTTATAGAGGGCGATAGATGTGTGGGCTGTAAATCAAGGCAGCAGTGACTACTGTCTGAAGAAGGGCTGTGTGAGTCTAATGAGACTTTAGTAGAAAATTGTTCTTGTGCCTTTTCCAGGAAAGAGCAACTAATTTAAGCTGAGCACTCAGTGAAAATGGAGTGTTCCCCCCCCCCCCCCACTTTGGGAGACTTTCAGTTCCCTGCCCATCACCAATCCAATGCTGTACTTGAAAATATCCTATAGACTGATGGAGGAGAGCCTCGCTTGCCTTTGCCTCCATTTGCTCTTTTAAGGACTTCCTCTTAGGTAGATAGTAAGATAGCTGGCTTGCAACGCTAAGTGATGTTTGACCCTTGCTACTTTCTTATTGGCATTTGATTCTTGCCATAAGCAGGTATCTTTTTTTTCATCTCAGCTAGAACTGATTGGCACTTATGCTTCACTTAATGCAGCAGTAAAAGATTTAAAAGAAGTGTTACATGATTGCTACAGTATATTTTCAGATACTAAAATTGGAACCAAGTGGAATAAGGGCCAGGTGGCAGCAGCTACAAACTGTGCTAATGGTTCCATCAACAGATGTTTAATGTACTTAGAGTTATCCTCCACATCCTACTGTTGCTAACACATTTCCTCCCAGACCTCCTCTCAACACAAAAATTTTGAGAGGAAAGGAAACATTAATAGCCCCAAAGTGTTTAATTTTAGGCGATATTTAAGTCTTAATAGTGGTCATAGGTGACCTATGCAAGCCCTGGATAGCTTATTGCAGGCTTCAATAATTTTGTTGCCATCATTAGTAAAAGTTTTTCACCAAGAGAAGGTTTAAAATGTAGTAGTGTTCTCCTATATTTGCCTTTGGATTGAATACGGCTTTGGAAATATTTTCAAAGGATCAAAATATAGTGATGTTTTGCAGAGATGCTTTCATCTTGGGTGCAGACAAAATCCATGGACTGCATCACTGTTCATGTAAGGGATGCTGGTTTGCCTGTAAGAAATCTTACTTTCTGGATAGTTTTATAATCTACAGTCGGTCGACCAGGATGTCCTTGTGTACATCAAGGCAGTTTTTTTCTTTAGTATAGAGGAGTGAAGGAGAAAGTGGGGAATCCCCCTGAGAGAAACACTTTATCTAATGCATACATTAGGGTATTTATTATTATGATGTCTACATGGCTAGACGACAGAGAATAGGAACATGGAGGAACAATCTGAAGAACAGAAAGTTTCTGTGACAGAGAAAAGTACACAAGTTGGATGGTTTTGAAATACAGTGGCCGTGGCCCTCCCAAGTGTCTTAAGTCAACTGCCAGGGCAGCCCTTAAGAGGAGCATTCTGTTCAGTTCTATGGGAAGACTGCATTAGTCACCTTTCTTTATTCAGTTTCTCTAGACGCCATCATTTTGGATTTAATGGTTCTTTCAAATTTTTAAGTTTTTTTTCTCTATATGTGTAAGAGACACATATAGAGAAAACACACAGGTCCATGAAAGTCATGATATAGCTCTACTTGTGTATTGCCACTTGATGAATTATAATCTGTCTTATAATTAAAATTATATTTATTGTGATTGAAATGTAATTTTGTTGATTGGGAAATGAACATGGGGAGGTGAAGACAGCTTCAATCGAAGCTACAAAATGTAGATTATCTGCAGCCAAGCCTTGTTGGCTATCAACAGCAATCAGGTAATGAATAACTTCACTTCTAAAGCTAGAGGGAAGTAGATGCTGCTTGTGGTGGCTGACAGAGCTTTCGCAAGGAAGACATGGTGTTTATTCATCCTGGGGCTTTCTCCATTGTGTAAGGATCAAAGTCCCTCAGCCTATGTGGTCATCCTTGAAGTAACATGATTTTGATTATTCAATCTAAGTCATAAAAGAGATGTTCTCTGACTTTAAAGGGTTTGATTCATATTCCACTTGAGAGATGCCCCCACTCATTTCTTTTTATATTTGAAGACAAAAGGCGGGTTAAGGGAGAAACAAAACTGAGAGACCCAAATTATTTGTCAATAAGAATCAAAATTTGTATAGATCTTATTTTTATTAAGTAACAACAATTATGTTAAAAATATTCTCCATTTTCAAGTACTACTCAATGATAAAAAATAATGACATCTTGAGATTTGCAGGTAAATGGATGGATAAAGAAAAAAACCATATTGAGTGAGGTAACACAAACCCAGAAAGTCAAACATAATAGCTACTCATTCATAAGTGGCTTTTAGGCATAAAACAAAGAAAAACCAGCCTACAATCTACAACCCCAGATAACCTAGACAACAAAGAGGACCCTAAGAGAGACATACAAGGATCTAAATAGGGAGGAGAAAAAGACAAGATCTCCCGAGTAAATTGGAAGCATGGGAGAATCATGGGAGAGGGGAGAAAGGGAAAGGGGAGGAAGGGAGAGGGGAGGAAGGGAGAGGGGAGGAAGGGAGAGGAGAGGAAGGGAGAGGGGAGGAAGGGAGGAGACCAGAGGAAACTGTATAGTGCAATAAAAACAATAAAAATTAATTAATAAAAATAGTCTCTATTTTCAGTCCCTCCAGAAGTCACTGTGGAGAGCTCTCAGAAAGCTACAAATAAATCTGTCATATGACCCATATAAACTTGACATCCTATTTCACAGAGACTTGCTCAGCCATGTCCACTGCTGCTTTATTCATATGGAAACAACTAAATATGCTTTAGCTGATGGATGGATAATGAAACTGTAGTACATATACACCATGGAATGCTATTCATTTGTAAAAAAAAATGAAATCATGAACTTTGAATGGAACTAGAAAATTTTATATCAAGTGAAATAATTCAGACCCAGTAAAAACTACCACATGTTCTCTCTCTCATTTGTGGTTCCCAGTTCCAGATGTTTAGATATGAATATATAAAGTAGGGTAACCACAGAAACTGGAAAAGAAAACATATTACAGTTGGGTTAGAATACAAGTGACTTGAAAGAGAAAATGGGTGGTGCTTTAGTTGGGATGGGAGAAGGGATGTTAGTACAGAAGCAGATGAAGAAAGGAGGAGGAAATAACACGAGATGTCTGGGAAAGCTATAAGGAATCATATCATTATTTACCAAAGTTACATATTGTTATTCCCCAGAAGGCCCCTGAGCGTAGCTCGCCTGGGGAACTACATTTCCCAGGAGCCCCTAGCGTTCCACGCAAAGGCTGCGCAGGCGCAGAACGTGGCGTCTGACGTACGTGCGTGGGGAACCCTTTAAAAGGCTGGAAAGCCAGTCTGTTCGTTCTCTTTTCCCCTTCTCTCCCCCAAGGTGCAATAAAGCTCGCGCTCCAGGTGGGTTTTGTTGCATCCTTTCGCGTCCTAAGAAGAGCAAGCAGAAGAAGCAGCAGAACAGAAGACATATACTACATATAAATGTATGTGTAGACTCTTAGTATACTTCTCTAATGAAGAAGGGAGCAAAGTTAAAGATGAAGACAACTTAGAGATGATGTCATTAAAATGAAGTTGCTTTTAATAGTATGCAAATAAGAACCCTAAGTAATAAATCATCGTGACAAGGGAGTGAAATACAATGGAAAACCAAGACACTGTTACCAGCTACGTCTGGGAAAAGGTTTAAAGAGAGATGTAAAAATAAATCCTCTTTAGAAGCTCAGAACTTATTTAGTGTGAGTTTTTTTTTTTGTTGTTGTTTTTTGTTTTTTTGTTTTTTTTTTTTTTCTTAGAGACAGAGTTTCTCTGTAGCTTTAGAGCCTGTCCTGGAACTAGCTCTTGTAGACCAGGCTGGCCTCGAACTCAACAGAGATCCGCCTGCCTCTGCCTCCCGAGTGCTGGGATCAAAGGCGTGCGCCACCACCGCCCGGCTCAGTGTGAGTTTTAATATACATGAGAAGGAATATAGTTTTCAAGAAATTAAAAGTGATGATAGTATTAATAATAAGGTTGGTTCTTAGAATAGTGTTGAAATTGAAACAAAGAAATATGTTAAAAGTCAGCATTCTTTATAATGCTAGCACTTTTTTTTAAAGATTTTGTTGTTATTTCTAAAATTGTTTGCATGTGTGCATGTGAAAGTGGGTTTGTGCACATGAATGTGATGCTCGCTGAGTCCAGAAGGTAGCGTTGGGTCCTCTTGAGCTGGAGATGCAGGTGGTTGTGAGCCTGCTGATGTGGGTGCTGGAAACCAAACCTGGATCTTCTATAAGAACGCTAGCTACTTAACCCCTGAGCCATCCCTCCAACCTCCAGGCTAGTTTTGCTCGTCACCTGGAAAAGGGAATTTCAACTGAAGCATTTCCTTGATCAGATTGGCCTGTCACCAAGTCTACGAGAGGTTACCTTGATTGATATTTGGCGGCACCCCTCCTTGGCAGTTAGGTCTCAACTGTAGAAGAAAGTGAGCTGAGCATGAGCCAGAGAGCAAACCCATAGGCAGAATTTCCACATGGTTCCTGGTTCCGCGTCTTATATTCTCTTTTTACTTATCTTTTCCCGGTTATGATATCAGTAGAAAATATAGAAAAATATAAAGAGAAAAAAGGAAAAGTGCCTCACATCTTCTACAACGATAATATTTATTTGTATTTAGTATATTTCTTTTCAATGAATGTATTTTTTTCTGTATCATATATTATAAACGACACATCTTCCTTTTACCAAATACTAATTTCTATAAATATTTTCTCATGAAATAAAATATTCTTTAAAATAATTGGCTCCAAGCCAAGTGTAGTGGAGCACACCTTCAATCATAGAACAGAGGCAGGCAGATATCTGTGAGTTCAAGGCCAGCCAGAGGCATGTAGTGAGACCCTGTCTTTAAAAAAAAATTGGCTCAAGTTCAGTTCATAATACTTCATTGCTGGATGAAACAATTTCCTCATTGTTATATATCATTTTGATAATACTATGGATATGTGCAATTAGAAATAACAGACTCATTGTTCACAGGTCAGCATGCATAGATCTTAAGTTTATAAATATGGATTGGCATAAAAGAGTGAAAATATAACATTAAACCATTGAAACATAATTATGATAATTTTGTGTAGAATCAACCAAAAGAGCTTTATATACATTTGATAAGTGTTGCACCATGGCGTCGGATCCCCAGTTCCTTAATACCATTCATATAAATGAAATTGTAGTCACACGAAAAAATTCACACACTGTAAAAACATAAAAACAGAGCTCTCTACACACTCTGTGGTACAACTTTGGCTATATTCCATAAAGGTGAATATATTTTCTACATTTTGCATAAGTGTCCTAAACCTATGAGTATATCTAACAGAAACAGGAACACACATTTTCCAAGAGATGATTCAGAAGCTTCTTAGCAACCTAAGTGGTGGTAACAAAACTGGCAGTGGAATGGGAAGAAATTGTGATGTACTCACCAAATGAGATAGATCCATAGCAGCAAGAATGAACGGCTCTAGTTTCACAGAAAACAGTGGCCCGCGTTGCTTTTACCTCCCCTCCTACAGCGCTAGACTGTAAGCCTCTATTGCTGACGACAATAAAGGATGCAGGACACAGAGAAATCACGCTGGAACTGAGCAGCAAGCTTCCTGTTCACTAGGCTCCATAGTGCTGGACGCTTCTGAGCAGCTTGCTGGGGGAAGAAACGCTATCAGTGTAGTGCAAAAGCGATGAGAGTAAGTTATGGCTGAATGCTCGGTATGAACTGGTACGTCTATGCCGCCCCCTTTAAGGCCCAGGAAACCTCATGGAAGAGGTGGTGACAAGGCTGTGAAAGCCAGATGCTTGTGAAGAGTGCTAGGGAATGCTGTCTTTTAAATAAGGCATGGCTGTTGCAACCATGCGCACTCAATATCTGTGCTTCTCTGCATAAGAGTCTCAGAAGATTGAGCCCTTCGACCAGGCAGTGGTGGTGCACACCTTTAATCCCAACACTCAGGAGGCGGAGGCAGGCGGATCTCTCTTGAGTTTGAGGCCAGCCTGGTCTACAAGAGCTAGTTCTAGGACGGGCTCCAAAGCTCCAGAGGAAAAAAAACTGGGCCCTTCAATATGCAACTGTGGAGGGGTGCAAGAGCTCATGTGAGTCCCTGCGGAGGAGCTTTAAGGAGTCAGTGACTGCTAGAGAAGAGGAAGTTTTTATTTTTACTTTTCACAGTGTTATATACCTTGCTAAGTTGTCTATGATCCAGTAAGCAGCAACTCAATCTCTCTCTCTCTCTCTCTCTCTCTCTCTCTCTCTCTCTCTCTCTCTCTCTCTCTCTCTCTCTC
>NW_026067910.1:5919356-5966789 GCF_014885135.2 Alexandromys fortis | reverse complement strand
ACACACACACACACACACACACACACACACACACACACAGGAGAGGGACTAGTTAGGAATAAGAGGGCTAGTGGTTGGGGGAGCCATGAAAGGTTGTGGGGTAAATATGATCACAGTATATTGCATATATGTATGAAGTTGCAAAAACAAAAAAAATATCCATAACTCAAAAGCAAGAAGTTGAACTGGGAAAGCCAGACACTTCAGTGTCAAATAGTATAGTTTTGTTTAAATAATGTATAAACAAGCAAAACCAAACTTTCCTTTATAAAGTCGGGGAGTAGTTGCTATGCATTGATAGTGACTGCAGGGTTTTGAGGTGGTGGTGACTTTTGCTTTCTGACCCCAAGGTTGGTTGGACTAGGTGTATTAATTTGTAAAAAGTCATTATGCTATACACTTACGGTAAATGTCATTGTTTTTTATCTGTATTGCTTTTTTGGTACAATGATACATCAGAATGGTAGCCAGAAGAGAAGGCTTGGGACAGCAATAAATAAAAAAAATAAAATAAAATGAATAAATGAACTTCAAGAGTTTGCCAAGGAAGAATAACATCGTTTGTCTCAATACTATTGGAGATTTAGGAAAATAGAACAATTTGCTGATGTGTTAGGAAGTTTTATAAAACATGTGACAAAGGCTAAAACTAGGTGAGCAATGTCACACAAGTCTTGTCACTAAGTATGTGTACAATTACATATTAATATTTCTCTAAAATTGTGTTAATATGATGACTATAACACAAATATTTTCTTATTTGATGCTTTAACAACAATATTTTCTTATTTTCAGTTCTGGAAGGTAGGATTTGTCTCTCTTTGTTCTTTACACATTGAATCTCAATACTAAAATCTCTACATAATTGTAGCCACTTTCTACTGAACAGAGCCGTTCTCCTTCCAGAACTAAACAGATTAGAAACTGCAAGGCCCTTCTGAGTTTAAATCCCCATTGAGTCCCTAGGAGAGTTGTTTTGGGTTATCCTGGTGACATTTATTAAGATCAGAAAGCCCAGAGATAAGACGATCAGAAATGTTTGCTTTACCTAACTACTCAGACCCGTCCACACCTGCTTAGCCCAGTGACCCAAACTATCTTCTAATTGCCCATGTTAAATGTTCAGCAGCTAGGAGGCAAGAGTATACACACTACCTTGAAGAAAGTGCATGTATTTTACACTAATTTCCATGCATGGATTACTGAAAGGATAAAACTGAAAAACACATTTCATAAATCAGTATATTGAAGCATAGAAACATTTTCATCAAATATCTTTTATTATAAATTTAATTTAAAAATTTAAATTAATTTTTAGACCTTTCATTTTAGACATTTAATCTTTAAATTAACTTTAATTTTTAAAATCCTCCCATCTCTTCTGCTTTGGAAAAATGGGATACTTACGAAGAGAATCTTCCCTTGTGTGATTTAAAACTTAAAGATGCTTTTCGATTGCTTAGCAGCTGAATGACTTACCAATATTTGAATTTCTTTAGTTTTTAAGGGGAAATGGCAAGCTAATTTTTGAACAGGATTTACTAACATATAATGTACATTTATCCTCGTGACAAATTCCTTTCCCATATATATTGGAGTTTGTCCAAACATTTATTTTTTTCCAAAACTGAAAGCTGCCTCCTACTTCAGCTCCAGCAGACACCGTTTGGATTGTGTTCATGTGCACACATTGCATGGTGAAATATGTATACGCACGTATATATTTCTTCTTCCTGAGGTTCCTCATGCTCTCTAGCCGACGGGAGCCCTGTAGAAAGCCTACTACACTCGCTATGCACAACTCTGGTTAAACATTGCCCTAGCGTTTGCTCTGCTCCGTCTGTTGTTTTTACGCTGCAGGCTCAGACCAGGTTGGAGGCAGTATTGACTTTGTAATTAAACCATTTTACCTTCAGAATTTTGTAATCACTGCATTTAAAACCATCTGTTGTGGTGAGAAGGTAAACTCTTCCTCAGCTCAAGGTACAAAAAAAAAAAAACCCTACAGTGACCTTTATTTTTAACTTCAGTCCCAATTTTAGGACCTTCTTTTCCTAACAGAACCAGGAGAAGGTGAAGAAAGAGGAGAATAATTCTCCCCCGGAAATGAATCAGGGGGCTGCTATAGAGTTAGAGTTAAAATTAACTAACTGCAGGTGCAAGTGCCTTATCACCAGTAGCTTGTGTCCAGAGAGACTTCCTTTCCTCCTGTGTGTGCAGACTTAGTATTAGTTTATTAAAGGACTGTGACGATATTAAAGACAGGTCTGGATGTTCCTCGATGTTAGGAATATTTCTTGCATATGTTCTGTGGCCTGCAGTATCCAACAGGTTGTGTTAGCTACAGACACTTGTAGTGGTGAGGAGAGGGAACTCACTAACAGGAGTTATTGAGTTGTTCAGGAAAGAAGAAAATATTCTTAAAGGAAAATCAATGCTTTATGAAACACATTGGCTTGGTATAGATGGTTGGCGGGCCCTGCCTTGGATCTGGGAAAGAAGCAACCAGTGAAAGGTGGGTAAATTCACATTCTTCCCCCTCTCTGAATGTGAGATTGAATGACCACATCACCCCTCCAGCCTTCAGGAACTGCAGGAAGGACACCAGGCCCTGTATCTGCTGCTCCTTAGGTGCTGGCCCTGGGAAATCCATACCACCTGCAGAACCTGAGACCCTGTCAGCAATGAAACACTGAAAATCAAAGTACTTTCATTTTGAGATGGTTTGATATCTTCATAAAATAATGTCTCAGGTTATCTGGTATAGCTAGGGACCAAAATAAACCATCTAGTTCTATTGCAACCAGTTCATCCATCTGAACACAACTTGGATTTATCTATAAGTCCTAGTGTAGCTCATTAACAAAAAGTAATTCATATGTGATTTAATAGTGCTCCTTACAAACAATTTTGTAGTTCTGACATGTATTATTTATACCTATTTCAGAAAGGAAAAATTAAGAAAAATAATTGTCAATGATAAATGATGATCAAAAGTCTCTCTGTTTCTCTCTCACACACTCTCCATCCTTCTCTTTCTCCCTTGATCAAATAATTTGAAGACTTTCAGTAAAAGGTCAGATCAGATATTCTGCCTACACAGTTCATGACAAGGCAACCATAGCTGATGGTAACGTGTGTTAAGGTACTAAGGAGTTAGAATAGGAGAAGGTTGGTACCAACAGGCTACGAATCCAGTTCTAGGAGAACCACAAAACCTCAGAAGACATGCTCTAATCGCAAGGGACCTAGTGTTAGCTCCAGTAGCTGCTTCTTGCTAGATATGTCAGTGTGCCATTTCCTCACTTGTAGAATGGAGATGACAGTGGCTTCAGACTCATGGGTCTGTTAGGTCATAAACACACAGTAAACCAGGTACACAGCAGACATTCAGTGGGTTCCATTTCCAGCGCACTGCTGAAGTGAGAACATCAGTTTTTTTTTATTTCTATTTTTAAAGTTCACCTTTTTATTAATGTTGTTTGTGGAGTGCATGTCTGTGTGTGGGCATGTGCTCATGAGGGCAGGTGCCTACAGAGGCCAGAGTCAGCAGATACCCCAGGGATGGGCGTTCAGACAGTTTTTGTAAGTCACACACATTTACTAACTAAAATGAAAAGAAGCTTTTAAAGACAAGCAAAAATTTTTTATAAAATTTGGTACTACTTACATTTAAGAAAAAGACATTTTTATTTTGATTTGGTAACGTGAACTCATAGTTAATTATTATAATTCTAAAGCTTATTTATTAAAAGTATATAAACTCACAATATAGGAACACACTAGAAAATTTATGAATCAAAGCCTACGGAACCATGTTAACTGCACAAGCTTGAAAGAGAACTGAAAAGCACAGGGAAGGAAGGGTAAAGGACTGGAGACTGAGTTCCTGTTGGGTACAGAATAAAAAAAAAATCTCTTTCACAGTCCATACTCAGTTCAGAAAGCAATTCATTCAAGAATGCTGACTATCAAGGAGTGCCGATACCTTTAACATCATCTAGTTTACCATCCCCACTGAGATAAGATGGTCCCTCGGGTATAGCCAGGCTTGTGAACCTGCTTCTAGTGTCCCCACAAAAGTGATTGTTTCACAGACAAACTGCTTCTCTCGAGTCTTGGAAGGTGTGGGGGCAATAGTATTCAACACCATTGCTCATAAAACGTTCTTGTTACTCACTGGGGATTCTTACTTATTTTCCTAGATTCATGTGATCACGTTGAAAATATCCTGTCATTAGCCTTTGTCCTGTTCTGCTGCTTTCCTCGCTCTTATCGGCATGTGTGACACGTGACACGAAGGTGGTCAGGTGTGAGCGAGAGCACGGGAACCCTTCAGCTGTGCCTCCGCCACCCCATTGTTCTCCACTCTTCTTGCCAGGAGCCTAGCCCGCAAAGCTTGGCTTTGATCTGACCCGACTCTGTTTGACGATGCCGGCTGCAGATGCTCTTCACGGAGACAGCGATTTCAGACAATGCCTTGCTGAAGAGATGCTATCTCCTACCACGTGTACGTGGAAAGCTATCTACTCTGGGGCACACTTGTTTCTAGGAGTCCCAAAAATGAGGTGTCTGTGAAATGGAAGGCGCCTATTTACCTGAGTTACCACAGCCCTCTTGAGACTGACCAAATTTAGTAGCAACAACTGAGTGACAATGTATACCGTGAAACCTGAGAGTCATATTCCAGGGATTAGCTAGTGAGGTTCTTGCTGCCCTTGGCTGAGCAGCTATAAACGTGCTCTGTCTTCTGCCAGAACATCCCCAGCTGCTGAGAGTGAACAGGAATACAATACATGGTTGAAAGTGAAGTTACAGGGATGTGTTCGGAATCCTGAAATCCCATTCTGACTTTTGCTACAATGTAGGAGGGGGATTCAGATTTCATGCTGGCCACTATTGGAAGAAAGAATTTAGTTCTCACAGTGAGAGAATTATGTACATGCTGTGCATAGTTCAAGTTGCCATAATGCACAAAGTTATCTTTACATACATTTTATATTTGCAAATGTAAAAATTCAATGTAAAACTCCAAACTCCATGGCTTCCTTTCCAAATGTCTATTCTAATTGTATAGACTTTCACTGAATACATACAATTACTGTCTGGTTAATTTTGATGTGTGATAGATTTTGGTTTGCAAGGTATTTTTTTCTAGTGTAATTTATAAAATTTAAAAAAGAAACCACACTTTCAAAACTGAACGCATGAGTTTGTCGGTGTCATAACGATAAACTGGGTCATATCATCACATCTGAGCTGGTGGATTGATGTGGAAGTCAATTCCTGTCTGCGCAGAAGCATCTAAGGAAACAGCACTGCTGCGCAGTTGCACAGTTTTCATGCAGAGACTTGAAAGTCTTTAGTCTTTCGAAGTTAATGAATAAAACTGGAGCTCTTACTCAGCTTCCTTTTCCTTTAGAAACTGAAAAAGATATGCTTATCTGGAAGGCTCAAGCAATCACATACTTGGTGACATCACTCTAGGGCTTCCTTCAATTTTCCCATGACCCCCATGTAGCGACTCCTCTTGTCTTCCAGATGTGAGGGCTTCCCATATTCCGAGTTTACTCATTTACCTCCACAGACACATTCTCCAAATAGTTTCCTTTTATCCGATTTAAGTTTTGAGTTGGGACAGTCCATCTTGTCTGACACATTTTGCAGCAGTATCCAGAGAAGTTCTTGTGTGCATGTCTTTTCTTTACCAATACCCATGGTTTCTAATACAAAACAGTCCTTCAAAGACAAGGCAAGTACTTAGGGTTTGACTTTCTCAGCTCGGACTCGAGATTAAAACAGAGCTTACTAACTAGGAGACTTTTCAATTAGTTCCTGATTATCAGCAAAACATTCAGACTCTGTAGAATATGTATTGTAAGCACAATTTAATGACAAATTTTGAATAAAACCTACACTATTCAATATATCCTACTTTCAGTATTTTCTATGTATTTTTTTACATTTTTTTATTTTTCCATTCAAAAAATTTACACTTCCTTCCCTCCTCCCATTCCCCTCCCACGCTCCCCCACACTCACCCTCCTCTTTCCCCCTCCCTCCTTAAGAGAGGGCAGGGTTCCCTGTGGGAAGTCCAAGTCCCTCCCCATCCAGTCCTAGGAAGCTTTGCATCCAAACAGACAAAAAGACTAGGGTCCCCAAAGCCAGCACGTGCTTTAGAAACAAGTCCCAGTGCCTTTATCAATGGCTTCTCAGTCAGCCCTCATTTTCAGCCACATTCAGAGAGTCCAATTTGATCGCATGCTCATTCCGTCCTGGTCCAGCTAGGTTTGGTGAGCTCCCATTAGAACAGGCACATTGTCTCAGTGGGTGGACCAACCCCTCTCAGTCCAGACTTCCTTGCTCATCTTCTCCCTCCTTCTGCTCTTCAGCTGGACCTTGGGGGCTCAGACTGTTTTTGCTCTGATGTGGGACTTTGTCTCTACCTCCATTCGTCGCTGGACGAAGACTCTATGGTGATATTCAAGATAATCATCAGTGTGATAGTGGGGCAAGGCCAGTTCAGGCACCCTCTACTCTGCTGCCCAAGGACCTAGCTGGGGACATCCCCGTGGACACCTGGGATCCCCTCTAGAGCCAAGTCTCTTGCCAACCCTAAAATGGCTCCCTTAATGTAGGTAATTTTAAAATTTTTACAGTTCTATGTTTTCATGTACCTTTAATAGTCTTTCTATGTACTTTTCTAATTTTAATAGCTCCAATTCCTTTCGCGAGCTTATCATTTCTGCTATAGAAAGCATACAGAACTTATGGGAAGCCATTTCCATCCCATCTACATATCTGGGCTTTTTAAAATTAATAATTTGCACACATGAAACTTGCTTGGATTTAAGCACATTTGCAAATTCACGTATCTATCTTGCCCTAAATTTGCTGTCTTTCTTGCTCTCGCCTTCCTTTCTCCCACTGTAGAAACCAGGGCACAAGGGCAGCTGGAACATGTGGCCTTTTATTTGATCAAAGGTAATGATCAACCAGGCCCTGAGGAAGATAGGTCAGCTGTCCTAGTTCAGCTACCCGATAGAATCTTTGTACGTGCTCCCTAATTGTGAGCACATCTGTGCCATCACCAAGAAGGGAAAACCTCTCCAGAAGCAGAGGGGTCGACACACTCTGATTAGGACATTTAAAGTGGTTTCAGATATACATTAGTAGGAGTTGCCACTCTGTTGTTAGAAACCTGTGCTTCATTCATGTCTGTGCCTCCAAAGGGCCACAGAATGTTTGCTTCTGTTTGTTTGCCAACTTAATCCATCTAATATCTTCTTTCCATTCATCATCATTTCTGACTCTTTGCTTCTCTTTTTCTCTTCTTTACATTTTAAGAAAAGGACAAAAAACTCAGCTTTATGCCAAGAAACCACAAAATGTGCTCATATACTCTACGGTTTATGTATTCATTAGCTATGGCTTCCAGAAAAACATGCTCTTTATTATTTTTTATGAGAATGATGTAGGAACAAATTTATTCCAGGATGCCCTAGGTGTTTGTTGTATTAATTTGCTTCTTTGAGCATGTGAATAAAATATATAAAGTATGGTGGAGTTTCCTTCTTTCTTTTTTTTGGGGGGGGGGGTTATGTAGCCTTAGTACCTGTCCTGGAACTAGCTCTTGTAGACCAGTCTGGTCTTGAATTCACAGAGATCTGCCTGCCTTGGCCTCCTGAGTGCTGGGATTAAAGGCATGTGCCACCACTGCCTGGCATATAGTGGACTATCTATGAATATGTCTTTTAGATACATTTAGGCAGTAATAATATTTAACTTCTCTCAGACAATGCGGTAAAGTTTTATTAAGTGTCACTGAGATTTTGGGTCATTTTGATACTACAAACTCATTTATTCCCTGTGTCTGATTCTTTGCACAGGTTCTGGTTCCCAGGATACAGATCTTAGTTGTTTACATCACAGTCAAGTGCCAGCTAGGAAAATGAGGTCTATCAGCCAAAGACTGCTGGCTCTGGAAACTGTGACTCCACTTCTGTAGATGATATGCCTTGGTGCTTCACAACATGTTTTGTGTGTTGACTGATCTAGTCATAAATGAACTTAGAGCTGTTAATGAAAGGTAATGAGAGATGGCTATGGGTAAGGTAGGGTGAATAAAGAATTGTCATATCAGTCATATATGCCAAAGGAAAAATATGAAAAGGAAAACTAGGGTATGGTTATTGATTTAAAGAAATGTGAATACTTCAGCAATACAGAGGAATTAGAAGAAGGCGTAGTCTAAGGAAGTCACATGTCCTGACCAGGCTTCTTTGGCATAGCTATTTTCACACTCTGATCGTTTGTATACATTCATGGGGTCAAGACGACAAACTACTAAGCCTTTGGCCAATAAAATACCTCAGCACTCAGGAGGCAGAGGAAAGCAGGCTACTGTAAGCACAAGGCCAACCTGGTCTACACAGTGAGTTTCAGGAGAGCAAAAGCTAGACAGAGAAACCCTGTCTTGAGAAACCACCACCACCACCACCGACAACAACATAAACAGGACACTTCCCCATATTTCCTAAGCCTTACTCAATCCTCTAAATATCAATATCCTCGGAGATTTTTAAAAGTCATTTCTTTGTCCAATACACATACTTTTCATGAGCAGTAATTTTACTCATAATCATAATACTTATCTGAATGTCTACAAGTACATGAGAGTGTTAGAATGTGTCTCAGAGGTAAGCTGGATGTCAGAAATGAAGTGTGTGTGTTTGTGGGGGATCTATTGTACCTTTTATTGGGTGATAAAAAAGCTAAAAATGTAATGCCTGTTAACAAGCATGCTCACAGTTACCTGTTGCTCTACCAGAACATTCTGCTTCATGAGGAAAGTGATTTATCTTCATGTGCTCTTGAAATTCAGAGACTCAGTGAATGCCATGAGATGTACCCATTAACTTGGATTTTGTTGCAATCTCTGCCTTATGAAGATTTTTGTGGTGTGTCACTTTGATAACAGGGCTTCTCTTTTGGGTGAGGACCACTGAACTGGGAGGAGGATATGCAGTCTGGTGGCATCATTTTATTACTGAGGTAGCGACTCAGAGACAATCAATCAGATAAGGAAGTAAATCTGATGTGGATTTTTACCTTCACTCACCAATTTCCTGCATCATTTCAGTCTTCATTTGCCAGGATGTGGAGACTTTGAAGAAGAAGGCTTTTCAACAGACAAAGGTTGCAAGTCTTAATGAGATACAAGAAAACACAATCGACAGCATGGGCAGTGGGTGTCATGGTATGGTTGATACTGCTCACAAATTTAAAACATATCTTCATGACCACACGTATATGCTTCCAACGATTACAGTTCCCAAGAGTTTCATGATGAAAATAAGGTAACTGGGGTGTGTTCCTACAACACCACAAGGTCTGTGTATTTAAAATGGTTCCTCCTCTTTCTGTTCTTCATCAGAGAGTGCAGCAGGAACACACCACTTCCTTCTTGATCAGTTGGCAGCACCACATGTGTGGTCTCCTGATTAGGTATTTTCCCTCCCATCTCTTGTCACCACCTTCTCTACCACTCAGTCAATATTCTCTGTATTTTCAGTTTATTCTTTATTTTTAGCATTTTGATTTTTTTCTCTATAAACCCACAATGACCTTAAACTCACTATTCTGTTTCAGCCCCGACTGATAACATTACAGATGCCCATCACCACACCTGGCCAGTATTCTCCATTTTTTTTTAGCTTATCATATTTATTCTGAGTGTTGGGACTTTAACCATATCGTGTCTATAATACCATAGTATATTTGCCATTGATCAAGAATTTATAGTAACCCAAGGCATTTTAGGAACCAAATATAACCTTCATTTTATACCTAAGGCTTTGACCTAGAATTTGTTCCTACTCCAGCAGATGAGACTGTCTCCAGGAAAAATTGTTCAAGCAAAAGATTTATCTTCATATGACTTGAAAAACTCTTTGATGAACACTAACTACTTGCTCTGAGCATTGACGGGAAATTGGATTTCATTCCTTGGGAAGGTCTGTATGGAAGATGTGTCTGGATAGTTTCTCGTGTCTAAGGGAATGTGAGATAGCCACCCAACATTGAAAGCGGATGAGTTGCTAGGTTATTGAGAGGTGTGTTTGCATGGAGGAATAATTTCAAGGGTGGAAGCCATATGTTTATAACCTCATCAATACTCACTGAACTTGAAAGTGTGAATTGTGACATCTCCATTGAGAGTGGGTCAAATTGAGATTCCATCATGCCTAGATTTCAATAAGCTTGGGTACTTATTGCTATTTACTTTCACTGTCTCCAAAGATACAGTTATACTTAATTTGAACACTGACAGATGTTTGTGGATTGAAGGTCTTTTATGGGGATTTAGACCAACAAACCTATTGACAATGATCTACTTTTGAGGTATCCTAAAGCAGTTTCTCCTAATGATTTCTCAGCATGAGCATAAATTAGCATATTAAATATTATTGCTGTGAAAATTAAATTAATGTGTCTTGTTAACACTTTAGAAAGAATTATGTAAGAATAGTGAAATACATTAGTCATAGCCTACGAATTTTGCTTTAAGTATTTTTAATGTTGAGTCCCGTTCCTCTAATTCCAAAATAGGTCAGGCAAAATCATATGCTTACTCCCAAATGCCATTCACTGGAAAAGTTAACAGCTTACTGGGATAATACAAGCATTCGGCATGGGAATATCTGAGGCTGAAACTCTCTGAGAAGTTGATCTTATCATCTAGACAACTCTTTGTGATCAGGAATACTTTATACTTGAATTTACATATTAAGGTTCAATGAAAACTAGGGTGGGGTTATTATTAATCTTTTCCAGCGAACTAAGAAATTACTATTTTTAAAGACTATTAACCGCTTTTAAAAATGATGATAATAGTTGGGAAGCAAGCTGTGGCGATGTCTCTGCTGGTGAAGTGCCTGCCAACCCAATATGAGGACCTGAGTTCAGATCTTAAGCACGGGGCACACCCAGAGTTGGGGAAGCAATGACAGGATGATTCTTGGAGTTTGCTGCCAGCCTACCCCAAATCTGTCTCAAAAGAATAAGGTGCAATTGAAGGAGAGACACCCAATATTCTATTGCTATGATAAACGTTGAGACCAGAAGCAATGAAGGTTAAAAAAAAAAAAAAGGGTGTTATTTGGTTTACGATTCCATTCAAAGAGGAACTCAAGCAAGAGCTTGTAGCAGAAGACAGAGTAATAGTGATTTCTGAATTATTCTCTGACTTACAAGCTCATACTTAACTAGTTTTCTTGATAGCTGGGGACTATCTAGGGATAGTGCCACTCACAGTGAGTTGTGCCCACCTACATTAATCAAGACAAACTCCCACGGCACATCCACAGCCCAATGTGATAAAGATAATTACTTTAATAAGACTCCATTTTTAGGAGTTTCGAGACTGTGCCAAGTTCACACACACACACACCACCACCACCACCAACAACAACAACAATTGGCTGATTGGTACTATCACCTATAATCCCAGCATTTGGAAGTCTTCTGCTTCCTTCCCTGCTTTAGAGGAGGATTGTAAGTTCAAGGTCATTCTGATCAAGGTAGTGAGACTCTTTTGAAGGGGTATGTGTGGTGGTGAGACACAGTAGGTGGGAATTGATTGTTATAACATATTCATATGAAAAGCCTATATAGCTACCAACAACTTTCTGTCAAAATCAATTATACAGTACAGAAAGGTTCACAAGCAGTAAGTATATGCCAATATGCACAGACATGTGTTAAAATCGTGTATCCACATAGACGTTGTGTGTATAAGTAAAATTATGTAGAGACTTTATTTATGAGTATGTGGAATTTCCTTTCTTTTTTATTCCTATGCATCTTTGCTACTGTCATGAAGAAAAAACATTCTCCGCTGTTGCTAAGAACGCATTGGTCACTACCTAGCTCATCTCTCTATGGAGATAAGCATGGTTAATGGGATTTCACTTCTCTTTGACTCTTAAGAGCGCTAGTTCTGCTCCATTCACTGCCACGTTGTTCAAACAATGTATATGGTGAAGTTTCCATTTTAAAATTGATAAAGCTCTCCTTTTTTTTTTTACTTACTTTTTAATTTTAACTTAAAATAATACGGAATAGAGCTCTCTCTTTGCCTCTTTATTATAGATTGGAATGTGGGGACTGCCCTGGCCTGCCTATCTGCTACCACAACCCCTCCCCCACAATGGTTACAGCCGCAAACCTTCTGGAACCCGGAAGTGACGCAAGACGTACAGTGCTGTTGGGAAGAGACGGATTTGTAAGCCCCAGAAGTTCTACCCCGACGCTGGCGGCTGCTGCTACGGGAGACTCTTTGGGGAATCATTGGGAAAACCATTGGTCGCCATGTCTGACAAGGAAACAAAACCTTCAAGTGAGGTCTTCGAGACTAAGAAGGAAAAAATTATTAAAGTCAAAGTGATTGCACAGGATGGAAATGAGATATACTTCAAAGTGAAAATGACAACGCAACTCAAGAAACTCAAAGAAACCTATTGTCAAAGACAGGGCGTCCCATCGAATTCACTGAAGTTTCTCTTCGAAGGCCAGAAGATTGCTGATAACCACACCCCAGATGAGCTGGAGATGGAGGAGGACGACGTGATCGAAGTTTATCAGGAACAAAAGGGGGGTCATTCAGTGGTTTAGATATTCTTCGTAATTCGTCTGTTCCCTTCATACTGCTTTATTTTTTAAAATGGTTCTTTTGCTAAGTGGTATTCAGAGTGAAAACGGAATACTGTCTCTCCATCTCTTTCGAATGTCTGGCAATCTGAATTCTAGCGATCAATATTCATTATTGGTTGTTTTCATTGTGCTGATTTTGGCCATCAAACCTCAGCTTCCTTCATATTGTCTCTTCTAAATGTTCTATGTGTACCGTGAGGCTACCTTTCTCAAGACCAATTCTAGCTTTCCGATGCCGTCCAACCGGCCAGGAATTTTGGCATGTGGCTGCTTCACACATGGCAAGCGATTTTCAGGGGAAGACGGCGGCATTTTCAGAGAACTGTGGAAAACGGCCTCTTCTTAACTTGAAGCTGCTTCTAAAACCTGAGGATCTGGACCAAGAGCAGAATACCAGGTTTGGCGTTAAGATGACAGATAATGGTGATCATAACAACCCACTGCAAAGGAGCCTTCACTGAAGAGAAAGCATCTCCAGACTGAACCAGTCTTTTCAGACGAACCCAGATATGTTCTAATAGTCATCAGCAGTTAATAATGAAGTTATTCCTGCAAAAATTATATGAGACATGTTAACTCATTGAAAAGAATGCCTGCTGTTACAATAAACCGGGCATTTAACATCAAACTTTAACAAATACATTCTGTCAAATTTGCTTCACTTTTTAGAACCAAGGTGTTTCCCATATAAAATTCTCAACCTGGTCTCATTACTTTTCTCTCTTTTATGCTTTTCTTTCTTCTTAAAAAATATTTATTACTTTTAGTTGTGTATGTGGAATATGAGTACAGGTGCCCATAGTAGTCAGAAATGCCTGATTTCCCTGGAGCTGAAGCTTCAGGTGACTGTGAACCTCCCAACATGGGTGCTGGGAACCAAATTTCAGTCCTCTACAGGAATAGTACTTAGTATGCACTCTTAACTATGGATCTATCTTTCCAGCTCTTTTTTCTCCCTCGAAAGTAATCTTTATCCTAAAGATAACACACATATATGTATATCTATGTATGTGTGTGTGTGCATGACTATGGATACTCACATACAACCCAATCAATCTCGTGTGTGTATTTTTATAACATGTTCACTTTAAATAGTATTTGTATAACTTTGAAACATGTATAGCTATTAAGATGTATTCTTTGAGCTGTATTTTATCAACATTTTCAACTTAATTTTATTAGCATTTATAGATTTCATTATTGTTTTCTTGAACTATAGTGTTACGTTACATTTAACATGACCTCAGGATTATCACTTCCACAGCACCACAAGGTCAAGGCCACATGATGGGATAAATCCAGAAAGAAGTAAATGTTAAGGGTGTGCACAGAGCCGGGCGGTGGTGGCGCGCGCCTTTAATTCCAGCACTTGGGAGGCAGAGGCAGGCGGATCTCTGTGAGTTCGAGACCAGCCTGATCTACAGAGGTAGTTCCAGGACAGGCTCCAAAGCCACAGAGAAACCCTGTCTCGAAAAACAAAACAAAACAAAACAAAACAAAACAAAACAAAACAAACAAAAAAAAAGGTGTGCACAGAGAGCTGTCTGCAGAACACCTATGGGGGGTTTCAGCAATGACTGTTGACATCAAGCTTACTGAGTTGGGAGAATGCTTTTGACAAATGTTTCCCTTATAACTGGGAAAAAAGAACAGAACATACCTTGTCCCTAACTTTATAGTCAAAAAGGCATTAGAAATGTACAAGACATGAATAATTTCTGATTGTCAGTTTAATAAGATATAAATATATTTCCTCTTATTGAACATAGATTTTTTCCCTCACGCAATATATTTTGATTATTTGTTTCTTCTCCCTCTGCTCCTCCCAGTTCCTCCCACCTCCCCTTTCATCTGGATTAATCAGTTACATTTTTATAAATATGAATCAGTTTTAAAAGGAGGAAAATTAGTTTCTCCCTTGTAGAAATTTTTACTAAAAACTGAATGTTGTTAGTTTTTTTTTTTTTTTTGAGACAGGGTTTTGCTGTAGTTTAAGAGTCTGTCCTAGAACTAGCTCTTGTAGACCAGGCTGGTCTTGAACTCCCAGGGATCCGCTTGCCTCTCGAGTGCTGGGATTAAAGGCACGTGCCACCACCACCCGGCTTGCAAATGTTGTTAGTTTTTATTGCAGATACAAAAACAAAACCACCGGCCTGAGATAAACGTTAAGAGAGTACCTCATAGGACTGTTTATAAATAAAAGAAAATTAAATCATTGAATGATATCAGTAGAATATGTGTAAACGCAAATGGTTTTTACAAGTTGCTTGTAATTTTATTTTCATGTCTAACAATCAAGCCATATTTTACCCCATGAGGGTTGCTTTCACAAAATTACTGTGTGGATGTTAATGATTTAATAGATCTTGTGTTTTCTTTCATTTGTATATAACATTCTTATTTGGAGTTTCTTGATAGAGAACTCAAGCAAGAGTATAGCCCACATCTCACACAAGGCCAGCTGGACAGGGACTGAAAAAGCATGGGATAAAACCGGACTCTCTGAACATGGTGGACTATGAGGGCTGATGAGAAGCCAAGGACAATGACAATTGATCCTACTGCATGTACTGGCTTTGTGGAAGCCTAGCCTGTTTGGATGCTCACCTTCCTAGACCTGGATGGAGGGGGGAGGACCTTGGACTTCCCACAGGCAGGGAACCCTGACTGCTCTTTGGACTGGAGAGAGAGGGGGAGAGGAGTGGGGTAAGGGGGAGGGAAATGGGAGGCAGGAAGGAGGAGGAAATTTTTTCAATAAAAAAAATATTTTTAACAATCACCTAACAAAAATAAAAGACAGAAAAATAATGGCTTTCACAGACTGGCTCTGTGAGGTTAGGATAACAGCAATAATAACAGCCAGCCCTAATGGAGACTGGGCATGTCAGGAACCATGGTGCTAAATAGCTCAACTATCCCATTTTTCAGACGAGGAAAATGAGCATCTAAGAAGCTAAATTACCTAATTTATTACACATAAATTTGATCCCTAACACAGATCTGCTCTGCGTTGTTATGTTTTAAATTGCTGTGCATGAATAATGCACATATAGGAAAAGACCATAATGAAACCCATTTTTGTATGTTAGCCTAAAAATCAGCAGAAATAAAGTGCTGTATGTGTCTGTCCTATCCTGAAATATTTTTGCACCAATTTTTGGCAACTCTGTGCATTTGAAGAGGTGAGTCTGGGCCTTAGGAGGCTGGTTTTCGTAAGGAGGCTTGGACTTGGCCACACCATCCTGACACATCTTGCTCCTTACCGAAGACTTGCTGACTCAGCTGCAGCAAACCCAGCACAAGCTTCATAGGCAGCACACTAGGTCACTCTTTTTAGCACTGAAGTTGTGCTGAAGACTAGCTTGGAGCGGAGCGGGTCTGGGTTTACTAAGCAGTTTCTAACCACTTTGCCCTTGCATTTCTTAGAGAACACACATGGTAAAAACATAGCAGTGCCGGGGGTCATTTCTTCCCCTAGGGGAGATGTACCCTTAGAGGGCTTTCTCTGTTGGTCTGTTGTTCTTTAATCCCCAGGAAAGTGATCACTCGGCTATCAATGAAAACGCGGCAAGTATCACTTCCAGGTACAGTCTCTCGATTCTGCGTAATTTCTTCAACAACAGAAAGCCAAAATGGATGTTACGAATTGTAAGGATGTCCACACGATGAATAATGAATGACAAACTGTGTATGTGTCAAACAGCACAAATACATCGCCCCATATTCGCAAATACAAAGGCAAAAGATCTTGCCAGTTTGCAATCTAAAATATGGGAACAGTTTTATTTTCCATAGAGGTCATGTGCATAGCGTTAATAAGCTAAAGTACACAAATCCAAATGACAAATGCTGATTAACAAACTGCTCACGAAGCTCATATTTGCTTCAGTGTGTTTAAAGACGCCTGAAGGCTGTAAATCTCTGACCCTCACTGTGACTATTGATTGGTAAGAACAGCACCCATGCTTTTAACTAATAAAAGGAATAGTTTCTCTTTGCTTTACAACAGTTATCATATTGAGAAGTTAATTTTTCACTTTTGCAAATGTGTTCACTGATTTTTCTTTTTTGGAGGTTTCACAATTATCTTAAGAAAAGATGTAAAATCACAGCATTACACGGAGAGATCTTGATTTGGGCCTCTTCTTCTTCAGTTACCTTCGTCTTTAGGACTAAAATCATACCAACAATACAAGGAAATGTCTTTTTGAATGCATTAATATATACGTCTCTTCTTCGCTATTTAAATTTAATTTTCAAAACCAGTACTATAAGATTGAATTTGTAAATATAGAATGGAGAATATGGAGGACGAGGAGGTGGATCAAATATCAAAGTGCTCACTAGAAAACATGAGGAGCTGAGTTTTATCCCCAACACCCACATGAAAAGCTAGACATGGCTAGGAAGTGGGTGGTGGCACATGCCTCTAATCCCAGCACTTGGGAGGCAGAGGCCGGTGGATTTCTGTGAGTTCGAGGATAGCTTGGTCTACAAAGCAAGTTCAAGGCTACTCAGAGAAACCCTGCCTCGAAAAACCAAATATATATACTTAGTGGTGAGAATATGCAACCCTAGTGTTGGGAAGACAGAGATGAGGAGACCCTTGACCTGGCCGGTCAGCCACTCTAATCAATCAGTGAACCTAAGATTTAAAGAGAAAGCATCTCAAAAGCAAAGTGGAGGACAGTAATGACATCCAACCTCCACTTCACTCTCCACATGCACACCCAAATGTATAAACGAGCACCTTCACACTTGTCTACACACAGAGACAGACACGGGATATACCTGGGACACGCACACTCACAAACACTAAAGAGCCCTACTAAACTGGCTGAAATCATTCTTTCTGAAGAGATTCCTGTAGGCAAGATTGTGCATGCCAGATATCGCAGCATTCAGGATGCTGAGACAGGAGGATCATGTTGTAAAGGACAGCATAGGCTACTTTACTGAAAGCCTGTCTCAAAATAAAGATGAAAAAGGATCTCGAGGTGTGCCCCAGGGTGGAATACTATTGGAAAATCTTTTATCAAGACAAAAGGGTAAAATTCTCTTTAGCCATCAAATACCTTAAAATTAGTGAGTACATTCGGCATAGTCCGCTTGCAGTATGTTTTTCAGCCATTTGTTCCTAAAACCAAGGAAGGACTGAAAAGGGTTTTCATTTAATTGATGTGCTTTTTGAAACAGACAGATTGTGCTCCTTGCCATTTATTAACTCGAGGATTTAATTTGAAGTTTATTAAGTGAATGAGATGATACAGTAACCTTCCATTTAAATTCACCACCTCTTATCTTTCCCAAAGAACACAATGTCCTATGTGGAAAGTCACCATTGTTGACTTTTGTGTAAGGTCTTTGCTAAATTTCTGCAGCTTACCCTGGATTATACATCTGCTGCTGCTACAGCGTGGACAGTTTGCTAACAAAAGCACACAGCTCTTGTGGTGATTGGGTGGAAACTAATGCCTCTCTGTGTTAAGCAGTAAACTAAAGTCCTGTAATATCCCCTTCCAAGAGGTTCAGCATACTACCCCATTTCCTTCCTACAAAAAACAAAAGAAACACCTTCAGGTTTGCGTTTCAGAATTTATTTATGTCTAATGTTTTCTTTCTCTTTTCCTCCCTGTGTGCCTTTTAGAGGCTTTGAGAAGGTGAATATCTACCTGTTTGACTTTCAAGAAATGCATATTTTATAGCTGGGCATGGTGGCCACACTCCATCAATCCCAGCACTCAGAAGGATCTCTGTGAGTTTGAAGCAAGCCTACAAAACGAGTTCCAGGACAGCTAGGATTATTATACAGAGAAATCCTGCTATGGGAAAGAAGAAAAAAGAGGAACATGTATTTCTAGAAACTGGAAGAAGCACTAGAGAAGTGGCCTAGAGAAAGAGCTCTTGCTTCACACGTGCAAGGCCCCGAGTTCCTTCCCCAGTACTCAGGAGAGAAGAATTAGGAGGAAGTGCAATGATATATTCTCTATCATAGATATGTGTTTAAATTGACCCGGGTTGGTGGAATAATATGGATATAAAGAAAGCTTATCATGTGGTAACCCTTTAAGGTCTCCAATTTGAATCTTTTTGTGTTATCAGTTAAGAATAAACTTAAATTTAAACAGCATAAGAGCATTTTTTTATCCTATTGTGGATTGTATGAGAACAGATTCATTTCATCAACAATAAAATGTATGAGCCTAAAACTCACTACTAATCAATTTTATTTTAAGAAGACTTACACACTGTTGTGGACAGAAAGTACCACTGAGGCAGCTGTGTCCTGAACATCAGAACAGAGAATGCATCCAGCAAGGACTTGGAGGGCAAATGCCATGGGCTCAGGAGCAATGGCTACTGTGCTTCATTGGTCACAATGACACAAGTGCTGCTCCATTGTTCTCTGACATGTCTGGGGACCTGTCTGTCAGTGTCTCATTGGAGAAGCCCACACATTACTGTTCAGGGGAACCTCTTTAAGAACTTAGCCTCTCCCCCTACTTTGCCTCCACCTGCTTATTTCTTGGAGCTATGTTGTTACAGACATCTTTCCTAAGGAGATACTTGAGTTGGTTAGAGTCTGTCTAATATAAAAATCTTTGGCTAGTCAAAGTTTGGGGGGCAATAATCGCACAGCCTACTGCTCTGCTTTCCTTTATTCATAGAAGTATTCCTGTTTTTGTGAAGTGGGACAGTCCCTTAATGTGTAAATCTATCCCACACATCACCAGATACTCACAGTCCTTGGTCCAGCACTAGACCCTGGGTGCCCTTGCCCCTTAAAATGCAATGGCAACCCTGTTTCCATAGCTCTCATTGGGTGAGCCTTTCAGCATCTCCTGGATTCTCCTTTCTTAAAGCATGAACAAAGAGAAAGACGTTTTGCATTTGTCATTGGAATTTGTCTTTAAAGTACAAAAATTATCAACATTTTATTGGAAAATATTTGTGCAGGCATATAACTAGTGAGATCTGTGATTTCTCCTCGTAGAAAACTCCCTGGAGAGGGAAAAACAAACCAGCTCCATTCGGATCTATGATTCAGCGTAGAAAACTCAGCTGTTTTATTTTTTAAAGCAACTATGACATATGTTTTTGATCTTAAAATTATTTTAAGGATTCACTGAATCAAATGGAACACATACCTGTTTTTAACAGTGGTCACAATTATGCACAATTTGGAAAGAAAAACCCTAGAATTGAGTTATAAATGTAGCATTTTAAAACTTGGGTTTATAACCTTAATTTAGTATTTCATGTAAGCAACAGTTTGAATGGCTACTTCTTTATAATGAATACTAGAGAATTTTCATAATATCCAATTTGAGGCAATGCAAGATCTTTAGATTGCAGTTAAAATTAACAAAAAAAATATGTTTCAAAATTTCTTGAGCATCGAGGCCTTAGAAGTATGAAGGAGCATTTCCTAAATGATGAGTATAACCAAAGGTAGGTAAGTATGTCATATCACGGTCTCCTGTTCCTCATAGGTAAGGTTTAAGGTGTCTCTCCTTTGAATCACGTAGGACTTGCACTGCCTACCTTGAGGCATTTAGAGATATGACTCAAGAAGCAGTTCCATTGGAACTTAGTGTGTGAGGATCAGGGACTTTGAATTAAATCTTATACAATAAGAATAGTTATACAAGGCAGAGTCAGCTTGTGTGAATACCAGTAGACAGCAATGGGAAATACTGTCTAGCATCTAGCAAACAGAGACTCCAAAACTCATTCTCCAGGACAAAGGGAAAGTTAGTTAGGTATTGTCAGAGTTTCTGTATTGCCCAATTCCTGCAATTGTTAAGTCCCAAAGAAATCAAACAGAGGTCTATATTAGTTATAAACTGATTGGCTCATTAGCTCAGGTTTCTTATTAACTCTTACAACTTATATTAGCCTATTATTCTCATCTGTGTTAGCCACATGGCTCAGTACCTTTTTCATTGAGGCAGTCACATCTTGCTTCTTCTGTGGCTGGTCAGAACTGCAGAGGAATAGGCTTCCTTCTTCTCAGAATTCTCCTGTTCTCATTGACCCGCCTCTACTTCCTTTCTGGTTGTCCTGCCTATACTTCCTACCTGGCTACTGACCAATCAGTGTTTATTTAAAATATAATTGGCAGAATACAATTGTCCCACACCAGTTAGGTGTTGTTTCTTGAAGTCAGCATCAGTCAGGAGGACATGAAGCCCAGAGATGCTTCTTTCCTGTCTTTTGGGTTTCTGTACACACTTTGGTCAACTATTTCCACTTGATACCTTGCAAATAAGTCTGGAGAATAAGCCTAAAGACCAATTATACATGATATTGTCTCCTATCCAGTCTGTTTCCCCTCATTCTGGAATGCTGTTAGATGCTCCTGGAACATCATTTATTCAATGCTATTTTTCTACCTTTGAAACTTTAAGCTTTAACTTCCTATCACCCCATCATTTTGTATCCACACAGGATGTTTTAAAGTATGGCAGTGCCACTTTAATTTTTATATTTTTCCAAGTTATGTAACATAGTATCTAACAGTACTAAACACGTCTTGAAATTTTGATTCATAACTCTCAAGAGCTATGTTTAAACACTTCTTAATGGTGCTATTTCATCCCAAGGCTATAGTTTCACCCTTCTTTGTAGTGACACCATATTATTAGTGGAAGGAACAGAACACCTAGCTTTGTATTTCTCATGATTTGCTAAGATTAGCTTTCTCTGCTTGTTCATCAGATCGTACCACATGCTACTAAGCAAATGGTAACATATCCCAATAAGTCCACAAACAGTTGCTAATTTCTTGTTGAAAACAACACCATAGTTTATTTTTACCAACTAAAGAATGATATATCATGGATATTTGGCACTATCAAATCTTATGATGTACCTGGAGCTTGTAGCATAACCTAATTCTCTACCCAAATAGTATGAGGTCCATCATAAGATTGTAAGAGATTCTTTATAGTTAACGGATATCTTCTAGTATAGGTCGTGAACCTCATGGACACAATATATGGAAAAGAAAAAGAAACATATGTATATAGATGGTGCTATCAGTTGCATTACCCATAATTCACTTCTGAACTAGGCTTTGCATCCAGGATCCCTGAATACCTATTCCTTCCCTGAGTTTTAGCAAGGTACTTGATAAACAACAGCTTTTAAATGCAGGGAAGATTAAACAGTCTAATTTCTTGACATGGATAGGTAAGGAGTCTGAAACACAAATGCTCTAGAATTATAATGTCTTAAGCCGCAATCTTTTTTTTTAATTTTTTATTCATATTCAAAGTACTTGAGCCTGCAAGTCCCCATGTTCTTCAGGAATAGCACTAATCCTAAGAATGATCACACCTTTAAAAATGCTTTTATACATTCTTTTTAATTTCCTCATATCACTTTAAATAAAGAAGGAAAGTGTTTGTCATTTCTATTCAGTTACATAGAATTGAAACACTGCTATGTAACAGGAATCAACACACTAATGCACAGGGTGAGAAGGTCAAGTCACTTTGGTCTGGGCTGCTTACACTTAAGTCTTGACCTTGTAAACATTTCCACAAGAGGTAGAACATAGACATTTGACTTTTTGTCAAATAAGCAATAGTAAACAATGATTAGGAGAGCCTAATAAATTAAAGATTTTGTAAAGGCATTGAATATATTTTCTTGTTTTAGAAACCATAGATAAAGGAACATAGAGATTTTTCAATAAATTAGAAAGTGAAACATTACATTTTGTAATGCCTGCATCTTCAAATTTCCATTGGTTTCATTTGATAGTGTTTGAAGTTATGATTACTAATGACTTCACATTTTCACCTCTTTGTGCACAATACAAGTATTTCCTTTTGTTATGGAATTGTCCAAAGTATCAGGATTTGAAAAACATGTTCAGCCACTGCCCCTTCTTTCTTTGCTCTCGTGGTAGCTGGGGATGGATAATGGCATCAGTACAACAGAGATTTTGAGTTTCAGCTGCATTCCACATTGTTCATTTAAGTGCCTCCAGCTGCTGTCCCCATAAACACGGTGTTAATGGGTGGTAACGAGGACACCATTTCTCTGTTGCTTGCTCCATTGGAGTCCAGGTTATCTTGAACTGGATACTGACTGGAAGTTCCATACATACACTGGGATGAAGACGAAGGAACCTGGGTTTGCAAGTTGGAGGCTAGAAGGGAAAATATAATCAACAATTTAAAACAAATTATTCCTTTTTCTTCAAGTGCTATTCACTTAGAACTTCTTTATGTCTTTATTTTTTTTTGCATTTAACATGTATCAGTTGTTTTAAATGTGACCATGCATAATTAACCAGGACAATAATATTTTCTTCTATTTTTTCCATTCATTGTCCTGTCAGGTATTATTTCATAGAAGAAAATATTATATTAAAAGTTAAAGTTATTTTTTAATAAGTTGCTTTTGGTTAATATTTAAAGTAATGGGTGTTATCATAGCATCTATGATCTTTATACTTGTTCTGATTTTTTTCCATCTCCCATTAGGCCTTCCCCAAACTCCTTTTCCCCTTCAGCTAATTCCTCCTCTCCCTAGTTAATCCTAATGTCTACTTTCTCATCACATGCATTCCATCATAATATATATACATATGTATATATTTGTATGCATATATTTCATATCTATTGAGTTATTCCTCCTTTTTCATGATACTTTATGATCTATATGCATAAACATATATAAATGTACTTTTCTCATATACACATAAGTATATATATCATAACTACATATTCATATTTATTTATTTACATCCAGGTTCCACATATGAGAAAAAGCCTATGCTGATGAAATTATCTTTGTAATGTATAAATTTGCAAATTCATTGCCTTACTCTTCCTTTCTAGAACATAAACTTCTTCCAAGCAAAAATTATGTACTGATTACCTCATTATCCCCATATTTAGGGTCTGAAATAGAGTTGCTCTAAAAAACTTTGTTAACGTGTTTAACAGGTCTAGGTCTCTCTGGCATGGCTGATGCTGTCGTCTCAGTCTCAAGGATAGTGTTCTCTGCCTCTAAGGATTAGGCTTTATAACTAATAAATATTTAATGAGTCCCAGGCCTCACAGTGCTTGTTAACTTATCCCCCTTCTCCTTTCACTCTGAAACCCAGGTTGCAATCTGCTCAGTAGCCAGCTCTGACAGCTAAAGCTTAGAATCCACCCTACTTCCAAGGCATGTTCCATCAAAGCGTCCATTATCTCTACAAGTAAACAGAACTAATAGTAACAGTAGCAACGAGGCACATTTTAGTCTGGTGGTGAGGAAACGTCCTGAAGTGGAATTTTCTGCTTCATTAGAGTAACCTAGAAGCAATGACTATTAGCAGATAGCAAGAGATGAGTCGCTAGACCACTCAGGGCACATTTCTGATGGCCACAGGAAGGGAAGAAGTACTTCCTATTGAATTATTGGAAAAGTACACTGAGCGACGAGAGATGGAATTTATTTCATTTTCCCAGGGTTTCTATTGGGTGTCATATGCCCTTCACTTACACCAGTGTAAAAATCAATCCCATTGAAGATTTGAATTCTCTCATAGAAACATTAAAACTCTTCTTTTGATACTTGACGTATGTACACCTTCCCTGTATTCCACTTTGCAGAATTTGGCAAATTAAAATATGTTCATCACACCATTGACACTTATTCAGGCTTCCAATGGGCAACTGCTTTAAGTTCAGAAAAAGCTGATTCAGTAATCACTCATTTATTATAAGTCATGGCTGTCATGGGTATACCTACACAAATAAAGACGGATAATGGTCCTGCTTATGTCTCTAGGAAAATGAAACGGTTTTTTGATTATTACAATATCAACCATGTTACAGGTATACCATACAATCCTACAGGTCAAGTAGTCATATAAAGATCAAATTGAACTATAAAGGATATGTTTAACAAACAGAAAGGGGTGGAAAACACCCCCAGAAATAGGTTACATAATTCTTTGTTAACCTTTAATTTTCTTAACGCTAATGAGAAGGGAACAACGGCTTCTGAAAGACATTGGATAATGTAAAAGTCTACTGAACTAAATCAACCATTTTATTTCAAGGATGTGCTTACCTCACAATGGAAGCCAGGAGATGTGCTGCGTTGGGGAAGGGGTTTTGCTCTTGTCTCCACAGGTGAGGAAAAATTGTGGATACCATCAAAATTAATAAAGGTTCGGTTTAAAAAAGAAAAGCCACTTGTAAAAGGTAAATAGCAATTCATTCACAAGGATGGCGAGCATACTGATGGTAAGAAATACAGATAGGTTGGGGGCAGGGTTCTTTTCTTATCTCCACATAAAATACCCATCTTCAAAGAATTTAGGGGACCCTGAATATTTAATTACTGATGGATGGAAACTACTTACGATCCACTAAGGATCAACAATAAAACTATACATGTTCTGTAAATGTTAATTTTTTATATGTCTTATTAAACATTTCTTTATAAATATGTAAAGCTGGTTTTGGAGTTGGACTATGGCTCAGTCCCTCTTCAATTCCAAGCCTGTTGATAAGAGATATCTCATAGTTTCTGTCTCAGGTCAGGAGCCATGAAATGAGACAGAATAAGAATAATTATGTACTTGATAAACTTTCTTTGCCTTTCCTCGTATATATGTCACTATATGTCCTTGTTGTTAATGCTTACATTTCCCATAACAAGCAACAAATTTTCCTACATTAATCTTTAAAGTTTCCAGGATAAAGATGGGGCCCCAGGACATCAACTCAATCTGGTTATTATGATGTCATGAATATTTTTTAAACGCTAAAAATTAGACTTTTTTTGTACCAACTACACAAGACAATTTCAAATGGTGCACATTTTTAACAACACTCTGGACGGACCTTCTCAAAACACTCAGAGACTAGTTACAATTTTCTTAGGTCAAAGGTTAATTTGGGAATTTTACCATCATTTGCTTTCACAGGAGCCCCTAAGGAGAATGTCTCCCCCATGTCAGCTAAAAGCAATCTTAGAGGACGACATCCCCTCTCCCAACAGAGTTTGCCCTCAGGGTTAGGGACATCATTTACTGGTTGGTTTAGGGTTGAGGGGATGGGGAGATATTTTATGGAATTAGGGGTATTTAAAAAAAAAAGGGATTAACTGGTTTGATGGGATGATTGGTATTTGTGAATTACTATTTTTAGAAAATTGTATTGGTACTGTTTCTTGTATATTAATATATTGAATTTTGAAGGTTAGTGTTCCTACCTCTATTTTTGTATAAGAGTATGCTTATAACTTTGTCTATATTGTATTGATACATTTACCATATTACAATGTACATTTCTACCTCTGATATTATTTATATAATAACATTGTTTACATTTGATATGTAATGACATTGTTTACAGTTGAAGATCATTGTCTTCATATATTGCACAGTTGTTTATTCTCTTAGTCTTCAAGTTAGATAGGTATTGAGAATTAATCAGGTCTTTTAGATACATACAGATTATATTTAGTATAGATAGTATAATCTTCAGCCTCTTTAAAGAGCTGTAGAAAATGGCCTTTAATCTAACCTAGAATTCTGTGCCAACGAGACACAATTACTCCTGGCAACGCCACTCTACTCCTGAGAGAACTTTGAGCACCAAAGACACTCCACTGGGAGCTTGTCTTCTTGACAAAACTGGCCTTTGGGTTAAGAAAAGCACATCCCACATCTACCCATAAGTGGATAAAACAGGATTGTCTTATCTTGCCAAGACAGAGTAGGATAGTTCTAAGAAAGTTCCTTGCCTTTAATAATGGTATGTCAGTTATGTTAGGCCTTAGCCAAAGTTGGTTGACTCAATATTGCAAACGAGACTTTGGAGGATTGCCCAGATAGTCAGTTGTCTCTGTCATTTGTTGCACATTTTGGATATCTCTCGTTTTTTAAATAATATTAATTCCCTTCTCAGATCTTTGACAGAGTTAAAGATTATATATGAGGCTCAGGTTGGAAGAAGCAGGTAGAAGACTTCATAGCAGGTACACTGATTTGCTCACTTTGACTTGAATTGTATGTTACAGAATAATTAAAAATAGCAACATTTTCTTGCCTGGGTGCTTAATCTCATTTAAAAAAAATGGAAAAATGCTAGCTGCCACCATCGCTGGCTACACTTTTGCAAATACTCCCAGTGGTATGCGGTGCTGATGGAGATTATGGAGCCTAAAGATAACTCCTGACACTTTCTACTGAGTCCACTGTAGTCATAAAGGAACGAGAAAAATGTATCATTCCTGTTCCCATAAAGCTCGCTAGTATTTAGAATGCCTTTGAAAAGCTGTACTAAAAATTTTATACACAAACATAATTTATTATTATATTTGAAAGGAGCAAAAGATCTTAAACTAGGTGTGCACTAATCATACAAAGAATAAGAAATGGAAATTTACTTTTTACTCAAACAAAAAAAAAAACAGCTTTGAGTCCAGTGATAAATTACTTTAGGGTCACGCATGCCTACTTTACCTGGACTCCCCCACCCAACCAGGTCATTCTGTGTATCTGAAGTCCGTTACTTAATGTTTTCAATGGCCATGAAAACATCTTACCTACTACAGGAGTCCGACATGCAGCTGGAGAGGATGTGTCTGGATAAAATGAGCCACTCTGCTTCCGGCTGCTGTCATCTAAAATGTTAAGTGGATCATGAATATCACTGTAGGGAGGCAGTGAGCGAACGCTGCTGATGACAGAGACGTGTTGGTTCACCATGGATCCCAGCCTGTGAGTCTCCGAGTAGTTTACAGTGTTTCCATAGTATCCTAGAACAGAACAAGTTGAGAATATTCTGTTTGCTTATTACTGAATCACCCCAGGAAAGGTGAAAGCAACAACGTAGTTGGGTATCATCTTAAAAACATCAAAGGATCAATATCATTTCTATTAACTTGAGAGTTGGACTCACATTTTTAGGTAGTATGGTTTAGTATTATATATCTGAGTTAAAAGGTAACTGACATTTTACTCATTTTGAGACTGACTATACCATTGCCATATTTTCTTTATCTATCTTTACCATGTTTTTATAATGTTTATGAAGAAAGTCACAAGTACTGTTATCCCTTTAAAGCTTACTTCTCAAACACAAATTCTATTCACAGAACCATGTTCCTGGCTGAAAGACTGGGCTACACCTAGGAGAGAGTCTTCTTAAAAGTTTAATGAATTCAGAGGTCTTTCAGTTTTCTTAACTTCAGGGTTTTGTTTTCAACTAAACAGGGAATATTGATTTTAGCGCCAGTCTTATGTGCTGCTAATTCTCTAGAAGACATAGCTTCCATAGAAAATGTTGTCAAGGGAAAAAATAATCTTATTTGTAGGTATCTGGCATATGTTTTGACTGTTTTCAAATCATTTATGATAAGCTTTAATAAATACACAAGAATTAATTGGGTGTGGCAGACCATTCTACAAGAGCTAAAATTTCGTTTTTTTTTTTTCAGTTTTTACTGGAAGGTGCATTGCTCAGCAGAGGTGATACCCCATATCAGATTGCTCTACTGCCTTCTCCAAAGCCAGGAAAACGTCTTTAAAAGTTATATACCATTAGGAGAATTAGAAGGCAAAGGGGCTCCTTGGCAGCTGCCAGCTCCTGCATTACTAAGGAAATTGAAGCTTCCTGTGCTCAAAAACTGCATGCCATGTGACTCTTGCATGTGTGTGGAGGGTCCATAGCTGGAAGGTGGCCTGGGATTGTATGGAGACCCGGCACAACTGCCACCGAAGAAGTCTCTAGAAAGCTGTTGTTCAGTCCAGGCAATGCATCGCCCATGTTCTGCACGGTGAGGAAAGAGGCTTGATGCAGGGTGAGACTGTGTCCTAAACACAGTCTGATAGTTGGAGTTGGTCCCATACAAGTCATGGTTGGCTGCAGGGAGGGTAGGATAAATTGGCTCTGGATACGTTGAGCAGTGTGTTGGAACTGGGAGAACTGAGCCCACACTTGGGGGTCTGCCTGCCATTGGCCCTTGGTTAATGACGCTCCCTCGGCTTGCCATGGCTGGAGAAATAGGTGGTGTCATCAGATGGCCAGTGCTCTGCGAAAGCTCTATTTGACCTGGAAAAAAGAAAAAGAGCGAGAACATTCTGTGAGCAGCCTGGTAAGCAGACAGGACTATGACTTTAAAAGTATTCAAATGATTTATGAAATGAAATTTGTTCCAATTTAGTAATTTCTACTTTATATGAATAACTGAATGGGAGAATATATAGGCACTCGTATATTCACTACACAGCTATATTTCACAGCAGTGGTAACTTGGAGTTGGTAAGAGTAAAATCTAGGATTGTTTCATTTTCTCACAGGGTAGGGGAGGTGGGGAGGATCTGGGGTAATCTGAGAGGAGTTGGAAGGAGAAAGGGGAAGGGGAAGAATGTGATCAAAATATATTGTATGAAAAAAAATATTTTTTTGGGGAGGGGGCTTTTCAAGACAAGGTTTCAATGTATAGCCTTGGTTAGTCCTGGAACTTTGTAGACCAGACTGGTGAAAAATATTTTTAATTAAAAAAAAGTCACAGGTAGGATGGGCAAAGGAGCATGATGCCCACATTGTACTATAACAAAAATTGCAGTGCTCATTGTTTAAGAGACAGCTGAAAACATCATGGATACATGACTGTCAAGCAATGGGATTTACAAATGTCTCCAACCCCCTGGGCTTTCTTTGGTATAATTAAGCCATGGTGTTACAAGGCTTCTTTTGTCTTAAAATTCTGCATGCCCAATGAATTAATGTACAAAATGGGACTTTTATAAAGCCCATGAGCCAATAAGCATATTTAAAACATTCTCTGACATCTAGTTCATATCACTGAAAATTCATTTTGCTGCAAAGCATAAAATTATTGTCTAGCGGTCCTTCAGCCAAAAAATCAAATAAGCAACCCAGTTTTTAAAGGCAGAATTTTGGGCACAGTTACTACCCAAGCCCACACCCAGGGCCTGGGGTTGGCCCAACCTACCATCTCCCCCATTTATGTCCTGCTCATGAAGGGACTGATCCTGTGGAAGAATACCCGCAGGGTCTCCATGACTGAGGGAAGTGGCAGGAGAGCCAGCCCAGAGGAGTTTTGGTAAGGGTCCAGTGATGATGGTGTACCAGAAACCACAGACCTTGAATCTGACCAATGACTCATTGCAATGAACATTTGCAAGTAAAGCTGATTGGGTAAAAGCATAGACTGTGTGAGGAGGTGTTGGAGAGGCAGGAGGGAATTAGAGTGCATGATGTGAAATTCCCAAAGAATCAATATAGAAATTATGTTTTAAGAGTAGAATCTGAAAATTCTTTCAGTTGAAATGTTCTTTGTGTTAATAGTTCATATACGGTAAGGGATTTTAATTTTACTTAAAGTGCAATGCAGTGTATTTTTTTTTATGAAGTAAATAATTTGGTGTCCAAAGAAGAAAGAAAAAGGCAGGGTTTTGATGTAAAACTCAGCCCGGACTGAACTCGTGACCTTCTTACCTCAGTTCCCTGAATGCTGGGAGCACAGATGTCTGCCATCATGCCTGGAAAGCAGCCCACATTTTATCTTCAAAGAATCTTAAAGATTTTAATGCATATCTAAGATAGGTTTTCTTCCATTAGATGAAGAGATGTTTTCTTGCTTCTGATATGAGTTATTGTTAGTATGTGATAATCTCATAAGTAATGTATAAATATAATAGTATTGCAAAAGGTGAGAAATCTAAACTCATATGTTTAAAAAACTTTTTTTTTCTTTTACAATATTTCTCCTTGGTATTCCTGGGTGTTGAAAGAACAGAAGGACTGGGCCCACTGTGGTGGGCTGGAAGCTACGTGTGCTTTCTTGTTTCTCCGCATACCTGGGAGTGACATGTTCTCAGCGTTCTCAGATGGGAATGGGTGCAGAGCGGGCGGTATGGCTGCAGGCTGGCTGGAAGGCAAAGGGACGTAGGCTGTCTCCACGTGGCTTTCATTCTTCACGGTGTCATTGGAAAGTGAGCTGCTCTTATTACGGTTGGCCAGAAAGCACGAGCTCGGGGAAGCCAAGAAGGCAGCTTTACTCGCATCTGCAAACGGTATTGGTATTTGAAAGTGACAAAGAGGAGATTGTGAAACGGTCTTCGTGGACAAGGCCAAGCCAAAGACCCTGAAAGTGAATCTTGGTTGAGTAATGAATCTGGAAACTCCTGCATGATATTTTCCGCAGGAGACAGGCTGGAAGGCTTTGGGTTTGCGAGTTGGGTCTTTGTGGATAGGTATATTCAGAAGGGCACTAAACAACCTATTCTGGGCTAAACAGGTTTCAGAATGCAGACTTCTCACCTGAAACGGGCTATCCTTCTCCCATCTCCCATTGCGTTTCTACGTGGCATTGCTACATGTGTTGTTTGGATTACAAGAATTTTTTGCGGGGGTCGGGGTATGGCAGATGCTTCTCTAACTTCATCTAAAGTCTCAGAAATTAAGAAGGTTAAGTTGCGTAAACTTCCAGCTTCCGTTGAGAAACTCACTGCTGTGTCTAAATGGAGGGGAAAGGGTATTACTCCATCCCCGGTCCAGGTACGATGCTAGAGGTGCTAAGCTGGGAGGAAAATTAAGACTAGAGAAACCCCCCCCCCATGTGTCCCTGCAGATCTTTAAACTTGGGTTTCGATAAGGAAACATGGGCAGTATAATAGTTGTTTAAGTTACCTGAGTTCTTCATGTATTTGTCCAATAAATTCTGTAGTTCCTGCTCTTTGTCATTGTTAAATTGAGTCTCCATGGCCAGGAGAATGTATTCATCCAGAAGCATCCGGATCAGGTGGAAAGATCCTTGTTTATAGAAGAGGGGGCGTGCACAGAGAGAAAAGGGGGGAAGGGAGGAAAAAGGGAGAAGGAGGGAGAAAAAAACTTATCTTTGTGACCATCTCACCACACTTTACAAGGAACAAGTGAAATAAACAAACATGTGTTGGACTTTAAATGACCCGCTAAGACCAACATGCTTCACTTGGGTCTCTAATCTTTCTGTGTACCTCCTGCTCAGCTCCCTGTGTGCACTGTCCTGCTAGTCCTTCGGCCACTAATTACATCAAAGGGAAACTCGGATGAAAGTGAGACAGGCTTTATGCTTTAAGAGGGCACACACCGGAGCATGATAAGCTTCAGCTAGGGAGAATGAGCTCTCTTCTGCTTGATTTCTGTTTACATTGTACTAAATAATTAGACAGTGGCCAACTTTCTCTGAAATTTTTATCAAATAAGATGTCTTTCTAGCTTGAACCTTATTTGATTTAAAAATAAAAGCCAATGAGTGATTTTCATGTGAAAGACAGACCTGGGAACTTTAAAGCTCTTTGAACTGTTCAACCATTTTCCTAACAAAAGTTTCCCCTTTATACCAAAGTCAGACCAGTGCTGTGCATTTTAAGAAATTTTAAAAATATTTGAAATGATAGACTATATTGTTTTTGACCTGGCAACACATTATTTGACTTTAATTCTTTTGAACCCTAGATGAAACTTTAGTTGACTCGAATCTGTTTTGTAATATGAAAAGTTCTTAAAAACCCAAACCACTGTCTATATATTTAGTATTGTAACTGAAAATTAGTGAGCTCAGAAAGTTTAGGGCAAACAAGATACCAACATTTTGAAAGGACTAACAACCCGATTTATATTGCGGGTTTAAAAATCAGGCAAGACAGTTCAACACTTAGGAACCTGTGCCTTCTAAGTTACACATGGATTCTTCAAGTGCAGCTGTGTGGATCCTGGGGAAAGATGCAAGAGGCAGCTTTATTACACAGTGAGTAGAGCCTCTGGGGGAACTGGGTTGCAGTTATTGCTTTTACTTTTTTGTTTTATGAAGAAAATCTATGCAAGCACTTCTATGCATGGTTTATGTAGGGAAAAGTATTTTTATTTAGACCACCTCACCTAATACCTATATGTTATGAAAAGAATATTCCTCAGACTGGCTTAGGGAACACTAAGGAAATCCTCAAGGAAAGAAACAGAGTTAGGATTTGAAACTGCAGGGATCTGATTTCAGAACCGCAGCTCATAACTACCATTCTCTACGTGGTTGACATTCATGGTTTTGAGAAGGTAAAAAAAAAAAAATCAGTAATAAGGCACTGAAAATGGGTGAGCGGAAGAACGGGTGAGATGATTCGGAAACCAATCATTGTAAAGCACACTGAGTACCAAAACTCGACGCGTTGTTTAAGGTGAGGCTGTGCATTACACGGGCACCGAAAAAGCTCCACTTTAGCAGGAAGTCTTGAGCCCTCTTCTTCAGAGATCGTCCATTTTGTTTGCTTGTCTAAAAGTAAAAGAGCAAATCGAAGCTATGAAATCTGCTGTCATTGCACGTGAGTCCTGTCCAGACGAACAGCAGATGAACTGCCCGACAAGCAGATAGTGTGACTATGATTTGTCCAGCAAGTTTTAACTTCAGCCTGTGGGTGGTATTTTGTTTGGGTTTTATTTTTGCTTTTGCTTTTGTTTTGTTCTGTTATTTTGTTTTATAATTTTAAAGACACTATATCTTTATTCTTTATAGCTTGGTTTCCTATCAGAATTAGATTATAAAATGAAATTTACAGTGTATTTTTATCTTCACTTGTTTTTGATAATGCTTTAAGAAGGACAGAAGGTAAGGTATGAAGCGAGGGTTTCACTTTTCTGTAAATGATTAACAGACTTCTCTGGTACTGAACGAGAGTCTGTTTTCCTTCCCGAACAAAAAGTCCCCAGACTATAACCAGTTTCCTTGATATGGAGTGGCTCGCGCCAGCTAGTGAGAGACATATTTGTTCTCAATGCCTCTCTTCATGATGGATGACTTGAAGGTTAACTGAAAGAGTTGAAGAAACCAAATAGAAAATGTAAGATTGTGACCTTTCAGAATCGGAATTTTCGTGCATAAAAATCACAGTTCCAATAAGTATAAAGAAAAGTTGCTTCTTTGGGAAGATGCAAATCTTTCCATTTCTAAGTTTATCTTTAATTAATGCTGTTGTTCAGGCATAACTGTATAAATTGATGATAGAGAAAAAAATAGTATCCCTGAGCCTGTGATTAAGAAAGAATCAGAACTGACTCCATGTTCAGTGCTTTCAAACTGATTGTATTCCTAATTTTAATATTTGGGTCATTCAATTTTATAGGGTAGCAAAACCTTGACAAAGAATTTTAATATTTTAAGATCAGCAAAGAAGCCATAAAATCTCATTATGGCATTGTTGAACAAAGTATGTTTTAGTAGATGTTCCTTCTCCTCATCTCTTCCCCTTAGCAGCTACACTTGAACTCCCCGTAATCCCACCTCGTCTCCTATCTCTCTCATGTATCCTTTTCCCACCTCCTCCTTTCTCATCCCCTGTTTTTACCCTTCTTGCCTTTCCCCACAGTTACATGTAATGCGTACACAGTCTCAGACTCCATCTCGGGCTCATGTGTGAGGAAAACACATGGTTTTGTCTTTTGGGGCTTGGGTCACCTCACTTGACACTATGTTTCCCAGATCCAGCCATTGTCCAAAAACATTTCATCTTTCCTAAAAGGTGAAAAAATTCCACTGCATATATGGGCCACATTTTTCGCTATCCATTTATCTGTTGATTGCCATCTAGGTTGGTCCCAGTTCCTTGTTATCACAAATAAACAAATTACGGTTTAGAAATACACAGTGCGGACCTTTTCCACACCAGTCAAAAAAAAAATACAGCCAGTTTAGGATACTTCCTGAATTTTTCATAAAATTACCTTAATAACTCTCTGCTCCACCACAGTATCCAGCCACTCAATAAATGCCTCGACCGTAGCGTTCTTCTTAAGGAGGTCCTTCAGTTCGTGGAACACAGTGATGGAGTCATCTTCCATGTCAAAGGGAGGAGAAGGGGGAACAGAAGGAGAACACGCAATAGTTGGGAAGAGGAAGGGAGTCGATGGGAGTGGGAGGAAGAAGAAGGGTAGTTAAGGATGAATATGATCAAAATACATTATATGCATAGAAAAGGAAAATCTCATAACAAAATTTGCTACTATGAATAATTAGCATTGTGGTAAATAAAAATTAAAATATACCACAACCACTCTGAACCCAAGACAAAACTTTGAGATTAGAAATATTGTGGATAAAGGGGAAGGGGAAATGGATCAATGTGTGTTAAATGCATTAACTTCTTATCCTGATAATAGTAACAAGAATGCTTAACATAGTCATCAGTATATCTGTTTCAGGATATACTGAAATGTAGGTTTATACTTTATATGTGTACATTTACACATGTTCTTGATAGGAATAATTAATATGATGAATATTCCTTTTTAAATCAGTCCTTTGATTTATTGAAAATAAGTCATTAGCTACACAGAAAGCTAATGAATGACCTAGGCTAGGCTTGTTGGTTTTCTGATTTCTGAAAGACTGTCTTCTACAAATTAAGCTCTGCACTGCAGAACTGAACCATTTACACAGATAACATCTCTCAAAAAATTTAAAGGGACAGTCTAGGATTATTATCTTGTTGAAGGGTTGCAGTCTTATAAACCATGGAATTAATAGAGCTAACTGAAATGAGGCTTGATGCTGGACTCCAAGATCAAGCCATTGCCATGTTCTGTAGGAAGCTGCAGGGTCTGTCTCAGCAGACAGAAAATAAGGGGAAAATAGGCTGCTGCTATACCTTAGTATTGAGCCCAGATGCTTAACCACACACATGGGTTTGGCTAACTTGGTCAAATCATCTAAGCCTGACTCAGATCTGTATTTTTAATAGCATTATGTTAAAGCACAATCTTTATATGTGTCAGAAACAGTACAATGACAGGAACATAGGACATAAGCAAATATTATTGTATCTCATATAAAAGTGGAAGAAAGTTCAGAAAACTCAAAGCCATGTGGATTGTTTCCTGATTATTTATGTTTTTGTTGTTTCTGGACAGTAAAATGATCAGTTACTTTCATTTTCTTCAGTATTTCCCACAGTAAGTTTAAATTTTCAGTGAGCACAATTTTTGTTCATTTGTTTGTTTTTAATTAAAATGTTTCCATAAGACTTTCTCCAACAGATGTCATTTTGTTGTCAGGGACATTTGGTATCTTCTAGAGGCATTTTTGGTCGCCGCAACTGGAGGGAATGTGCTGTTCGTGGCACCTAGTGCAGACGCCAATGATGCCAATAAATGCCCTAGAAAGAATGGCACAGCCTCCCTGCCCCCCTAGTTATCTACCAAAGGGCCGATAGTGTCCAAATTAGGAGACTCTGTTGTTAGCTAAACAGACTCACGTTCACTGTAGATGTCAGACTCCGTGTCTGTACTGCTGGGTATGGTGAGAAGCGCCTGAGATCCGATGCTGTTTAAGTCAACCTTTTCTATGTCTGATACCATGGAATTCACCACATGCTGGTCAAAGAGAGCTGGCCTGGCAATCTGCACATGGACAGAAAAAGACACTACAGTGTGTCAATTATAGTCTATCGGAGAAAGTCTCTAGTTTTGATAAAAGTAGCTTCTTGAAGGAAGACAATCACAAATAACTTTGGAGCTTATCTCTGTATAAAAACACATTTGTATGTTTTTGTTTGCATGTGTCTCTGTAGGGGCCAGAGGTCTACATTGGGTGCCTTTCTTAGTTTCTTTCTACACTATTTTTTGAGACAAAAACTCTCACTGAACCCAGAATTTACCGACTTAACTAGACTGACTGGCCAGAAAGTCCCAGGGACCCTCGTCGCTCTGTCTTCTCTGCACCAGCTTTATGGTGCACCTGACTTTTGTGTTTGTGTGAGTGTTCATCCTTATGTTTGTATGGAAAATACTTCATGACTGAATTACCTCCTCTGCTCAAACTTTTTCCTCATTTTAAAATTAAAAGTAATAACTGAAACTCATGGTCATCTTTAAAATAGATTTGAAATTTTATTTGAGATTTAGAAGATGGAAATACTATTTTGGATCTATCATCACAAAGCAAGGGTGAGTAAAATGATGATTATTTTAAAAATAACATCTTAATGTTACATTTCTTATCTGGACCTATCTAACTAGTTTTTTCTTTGTTTGTTTTTAATTTGGGGCACTGAAAACCTTCATAAAGGCAACAATTAAGTGATAGTGACAACTGTATGTGGTTTTCCTACTTATGAGTTAATTTCCTGCTCCATGTTTGACAGTGACTGTCGGTAGCAGTTTAGAGTGAAGAGTGCTTGGAGGTTTAATAACATTATATATCGCACAGCCGGGCTGGAGAGATGGCTCAGAGGGTAAGAGCATATACTGCTATTCAAGAGGGTTAAATTTGATTCCCAGTACCTATGCCAGTCAGTTCTCCACCACCTATAATGCTAACTCTGGGATATCCAATGCCTCTGGCCTCTACAGACACCTGTACTGTTCTGCACATACACAGACGCACTCATACTCACTTTAAAAGATAAATGTAAAGAAAGGAAACACACAGCCTCTCTCCTTACAACTTTAACTTATACCAGTTGGTATCTTGCTTTTGAGATTGCAGTAACATTATTTTTATTTTGAAATTAATTAAATCACAAAAGCATCGCAAAACCAGAGTAGAGAATTATAGAATGCTCTCCATCCAACTTCTTATCATACTATACACATCATCTCACATGGGCATTGTCGATTTCCAAGAGCTGGATATTAATCCTTATGCTATACAGTTAGCTAAAATACAGACACACAGATATAATTCTATATCTCTCAGGTCTAGTATTTGCCCTAGGTTTCACATTACATCTTGATGTTGTATGCTTAGTTTCCTTCAAATTGTGAAAGATCCTTAATTGGAAGAGTCCCTTTGATTTGGGTGACTCAAATTCTTGGAGGACCCCATACCTGAGCAAGATGCAAGAAAGATGTCTGTCGCTTCAGAGAGGATACAAATCTTCGCACGATGGGAATTTTCTTGTCAGTAAGGGCTTCTGGCAAGTTTTCCAAGGATGAAACAACCCACTGTTCCCAATTTTTAGCAAAATTTCTTATGTCTGCCAGTAAGCTAAAGAGAAAACTCTGGGTTAGGTTCTACACTGTTCAAAAAATGTATTGAATATCTACATTTCTATGGATGGATCATGTTGGCTAGGACTTCTAAAATCATAAATTTGGAGGCAATAGACTTAGCCTAGAGCTGCTAATATATGATCTGAATTCAAAATGATCAATTCCCTCAAACTCCAGTTCCCTCACCTATTTAATAGGATAAAGAATAGTAGCTGGCTATGAGACTGTTTTAACTCATGAAAAATGCCCTTGTTTGATCCTAGCACAAAATCAATAGGTACCTTATTATTAACTCATAACTCATTATTTTCTGTGAAATACATTTCTTGGAAAATCATGTCAGCTTTTTATTCCGTATTTTGACTTCTTAGATGATAAATATATTGACATAACATTTTATGTGTTTAATCAGTTTTATTAATATATTCTTATCATCCAAATCTAATTTTATTTAACAGATGACTCTATACTATTAATAGAGTCAACTTAAAACTGCAAATTGTTTCAGCATATATATAAGAACATATAAATGTTTAAAACTCTAAAATATTCATATTTGTTTCACAGAAGCAGTCTAAGTACAGCTTATGTGGTTTGTACATGAGAAGCAGTGATAAAATGTAATGGAAAGACTAAGTAAGTTTGGGGTCAAACTCTGGGGTTTAGCTACCTCTGGGACATTAAGTGAACTCTCCACTTCTAGCTTTCCCATTTGGTAATTTTGGACTATAATATCTACTCTTGAATAGTATTTAAGCATTTACTTATCAGTCAGTGACAATGAGTCTACTAAATAAATTTCAGTGTTCTCTGGGTGAGGGAAAGTATGTCTTTTCTTAAGAAGAAAGTGCCCAACTGTATGCACTGATGTGGAAATGTTCTCAGAGGAACTGCTATAATGTTAATATTGAGCTTTTGGTTTTTCAATTGTGCATAGTCAAAGGTATTTTGAAAAATATGATTTAATAAAGCTCAGCTGTTTCTATGTTAGAAATAGTCACCTAACTAGCTGCTTGTCATTAATCATAGCCGTTGGGCCGTAATACAAAATTACCGTGTATAACTAACTTGTGCAGATTATATGCCTAAAGTGTGCCAGGGATAACTAAAAGAAACTACCGACCAGACCAAGGCCAACTATTATATAAAGAAAGAAAGCATTCTGATGAAAATATGTATTTTTGTCAAGCTGTATGCATTGATTATGCATCAAGGCATAAATTAGTTTGTGTTATCTGCTTAAAAATAACTTAAATTATTTTACAGACTGTTTTCAAGAGAAAATTTTGTTTGTTTCCTCCCAAAGTTATATCTTCACCCTAGAAATGGCGGTGTGAAAAATCTCCCCATATATTTTAAATACAGCAGTTAAGATCTTAGTTCTTTGCTGAAAGACGGTTGTAATTTCATTATGCTACTTTCCAATTTTGCAGAATAAATTAAAGTTAATCATAAAAGTACAATAATCTAAGATTTTCTTTCTTAATTCTTGGAATTCCAAGCCATTTCTTTTCATTAGCGTCGTGTATGACGTGAAGCTGCCATTCTTCTGAGGACCTTTCAGGTTTTATTAGCTTAACATACCTTTCAGGCATTTCTTGCATCGTTGCAGGAATGAGGACATCTGTAAGAACCTTAACCAAAGCAAAACAGGGTTAATGTAAACCTTATTTATGTTAACAAATTGCAATCAGAGTTTTGGGGAACGAGCTTGTGTTTTATCACCCAGGGTTAGGCAGAACGGAGACTGAGCCTGGGCCTCTAGGATGAAAGAGCTTCATTCCCAGGACCAAAAATGATTATTTCTAAGGCCAGATGCATTCCTATAGAATAGCATTATTCCTTTCTGAAGGTTAGATATTTCTTCCACAAGAGTGGATATATGTGATGTGTCTGCAAACATAGGAGATGGTCAATCAACAGCCCTAGTGAGAATTACCCATGAATTGGCCTTGTTAATCCCTCACTGTTTTGCAAACTAGAAGCTGGATGCTCTCTTTAAGGGGGGAAAGACCTCAGAGATCTCAGCTTAAACTGTTTTGTTTACTGGGCCCTCTGTGCCTTCCTGGTTCTATTATGAGGAAGAAAACTAAATGTTCTTATTGATACTTAAACCAGAAATTTTTGCATTGGGCTGAAATTTTAAAAATGTTTCTCTCTCTCTCTCTCTCTCTCTCTCTCTCTCTCTCTCTCTCTCTCTCTCTCACACACACACACACACACACACACACAGAGAGAGAGAGAGAGACAGACAGACAGACAGACAGACAGACAGACAGAGACAGAGAGAGACAGAGACAGAGAGAGAGAGCTATTTCTCAGAAGAGCTGAGCTGTCATCCCAAGAGCATTGCTCTGACAGCTGTGTACCTGAGCCTAGGTCTCTCCTGTGTTCACTCAGAACTACCTCTCCTCTCCTACCGATTGCTTTCCCAAGTGGTAAGCATTACAGACAATCACATAGTGCAAACTGAACCTTTCTTTGTAAATATTGGCATTTATTCAATAAAAAAAAACAAAACCAAGACAGTCCTTGCTCTCTCTTGTCCAGCAATGTGAGCTTGAAGTGGAGGCGAGAAAACCCTGCACTTAGCTCTGCATTCTCTCGTTCTATGGCTACTGAGCAGAGAAAGAAACTGTGGCCTCTCACTTCTTCTCCTCAAGTCAATCCGTCAATCGTTTGTAAAGCTGTCTCTCAGTGATGTAGCTGGGTTCTCCTCTAGTTTTCCAAAAAGATAAGAATAAAAAAGTAACTCATTTGCCCAACGTGTCTGAACTTTTATGCAAATGTTCTCAGATTATGTTTTCAAATTATACTTTTTGTTTTTCCATATGACAACTTAACAGGCAAATGCAGGCAAGATGATTTTAAGGTGCGATATCATTTCACCCTTCATTTGGGCTTTCTTACTTCTCAGCTGTGGAAGATGTTCTTTCCCTTCCCACTAAATATTTGGCCAGGTCAACCTGGCCATCTGTTCCAGGATGTCTTGCAATGATTCAAATCTGTGGGCTCTTACTAGGTTAAGGACAGAATTGGACATTAATTTATTCAAGCTAGAGATTTTCAAGGTGTTAATCCTATGAGGGTATCTAATTCTGCTTTCTCCTGAGAAAGCCAATGTTGTAGTATGTTATTATGAAAACATCTCATAAAGGTAACAAAATTTAATGATTTTTCATATATTAGCCATCTTATTTTGCATTGTCCTTAGCTGTAAACAAAAAATTAAGCTGGTTTTGTTTACTGTAAAAAGTTTTTAAAATAATTGTGACTATGTTACAAGCATTCAGGGTGTCATTTAAGGAAATAAATTCTTCATGCTTAGGGCACCCCAAGGAACTTACCTTATAAAGAATTGAGTCACAAACACAGAAAATGTCAATGATAACAGGATTTTCTAGCAGGGGAAGGAGATGGTCAGGCATTCCTTGCCAAAAGTGGAGTAAGAAATGCTGGATCTAGTTGTAGAGCAAAGAGCACATTAACTTATTAAGAACAGGATGTGAACGCTTGCATAATGCCACAGAGAAGCATTCTGTCACCTTACCTCTTCAAAGTTCCCATTGATTGCGTTGTCAAGGATACACTGGCAGTGAGTTTTGTACATCATTATGAGAGTATCAACCTATGTTAAGGAAGAAAAAGCTTAACTAAAGAATTTTTTAAAAATCTATTGTTTGTTTTTTTCATACTTTGAAGTTCTTGTTTTAGACCAGACATTTTATTCAATGCAGAGGACCTGGAATAAGGAGCAGATCCTTATTTCAAGATACCTACCCAATGAAGAATAAAGATGAGGAAATTGGTGACCTGATGCCATATGACATGCTAAGATGCAATATGACACAACATGATTGTGATGAGAACATTTTAAAAGGTAGTAGCAAGGAAACTATTGACTGAAACATCATTTAATTTTCTGCATAAGACAAAACAATGTTTTATTGGAAAAACAGAATGTAAGATCTCAAAATGCACCAACTAGTTGTTGTTGAGACAAGGTCTTGCTTTGTAGCCCTCTCCAACTTTAAATTCAACTATAATTCAACTTTAAATTAAACTATATGGACCAAATTGACCTTAGACTCACAGAGATCTGCCTGCTTCCTCCTCCCAAGTGCTAGAATTAAAGGTGTCTTACCACACATCTGGACTAAAATACATCAACTCTTTGCATGTTAGGAACAGTGTAGTGTAGTGGTTTCAGGTATTAACTTTAATATAATTTTTAATAAAAATTTTAAATGAATTAACACTGATTAGTATGTGTTTTAAAAATGGTGAGTGTTAGCTCTTTGGATCACAGCAGCCTCTATGGTGATGTGGTCATTGTCTGTCCTAACATTTTGTGTTTTACCTCTTTTTCTGGGGACAGCATAGGTCTTTATGGTCTAGTTTGCCAATGAATAATGATGTCATGAGAATTAGCAGTCTCTCTCCAAGGAGTTATGCTGATCACAAACTATATCTCCAACGGGATGTTTTCGAAAAAAACCAAATGAAACTTGTTCTACACTTTAGGCAAAGGTATTGTTTTAGATAGATCACCAAGGCAAATCTTTTACATGAGAATAAGGACAGCTTGAAGAATGGGAGGGAAGTCATAAGACTGTCGAGACTTTGTATCTTCCTATTGTAAGGAAATACAAAGTGGATAGTTGAATGAGGGAAAGGAGAAAAGTGTAGGCAACTTGGGTACAAATATGAGCAAAGTAAGTAATATGCACGTAGTAAATTTTTATAATGCAGTGAATTACTTTATTAAATTTACACGAGTTAATAAAGGATAACTTGTTGGGATACAAAATCTACTAGCTAAAATTCTAGTTCACATGTTGCTTAATTTATTTTTTCAAATATGTTGTTTTACACACAACTCATCAGAAATTTTATATCTTAATATTTCATGTGTTTATTTAATACTTACATGTCTATGACATTAAACTTTAATTGTAGTGTTCTTGTATTCTTCAGAAACATAATTCAATTTTATTTTTTGAGAATAGATATCATTTTAGACGGTACCAGAAAGAGTAAAGTTTCATCTCAGTTATGGACATTAAACACGTCGTGGAGTTGACTACCACCTTGAGTGATGGTCACACTCAATGAAAGAGCAGCCCCCCCACCCTTCCACCAGCTGCTGGGGCTGATATCTACTGGGATCGGATTCTTACTGCGCATTCTCCACTCACTGCTTTGTTAAAATGGTGCTTCAAGCCCTTGGCTTCAGTCCCAACCTCTTTCTAGGAACTGATCGGTCACCTGTGGATCTTGGCAACTGTAAAAAGGTAAAAGGGCTAAGCTATCCTTCAGGAAAAAGAGAAGGGTATCAGTCCCTGGACTCATAAAAGAGTCCACTGGTGATAAACTTTGAAGCCAGGGATCTAATAATAAATCACCCTTGGTACCTGAGTGAGAAATGATCTGCCAGCATTTCAATGTGAAAGATTAGAACTCCTTGGAGGCCAGCAGAGAAACTGAAATAAACTATTGGCACACGTTCCTCGCCTCTCTAGTTTTCTTTGTCGCTTGCTTCCTTCTATGGCTCTCGCCAGGTATATTTACACAGCAAACATCTTCTTAGCATGTTTACATGCAAGCAGTCCTCTCCACAGAGTAGAGCCAATGCCACTCTTCCTCCAAGAAGTCAAGTCCCACTATTTGCCACAAAATTGATTGACAATTTCTCTAGTTAAAAAATCATTGTACCTATAAATAAAAGGTATGGTAACCTTAAGAAATGTGATTGGAGGTGAGAATAGAAGGAAATGGATGTATTCAACATCTGAAAATTATCTTCACTACTTGGCATCTTCTTAGGTGGCATGGTTCATCTGGCAACCAAATATACCCTAGAATTACTCTGCATCTACATGTATCAATAGCTTTAAAAAATCAATATTCTAGTTTTACTTCCTCTTTCTACAAAACACCTATTGCTAAAATGATTCTGTTGAATACTAATGACATCTCTGTGTGTTTGCACTTCAAAATATGAATGTGTCAAAAGCACTTCCATCCAACGTGAATATAATGACTTTTACTTGAAAGAAACATACAAAGATCATTAAGTTCTGATTCAATAATGGTACCCACTAATATATAGGCAATAATTCTCCAACAAATGACTTTAGGAGTGCAGAAATAAAATAAGATTTAGTATGAGACTTTATTAAAGAAACATTGGAAATTCTTATTGAGGAATATTTATAAAATTAACTCAATGAAAATGATTCTTCTTTTTGTCATCTTGTATAACCCTTACATTTTCTAAGCATTCCCCTCATTACTAGGGACAGACTATGTCCTAAAGAAAGGCTCAGTGACAATTGAAATGAAATGATACTAACAAAAAAAAAAACCCTATAAAACTTACCTTTGAAAATCTGGATGCAGTAGACACATTCTACTTTATATCTTCAATTTTAAATTTTAAATAAAAATAATCTCTAGCCTTTTGGGATTTATTTTACCACCTTCTGATTATACACTATCAGAAAGATGGTAAATAATTAATTGGAAAGTGTTTAATCAATGTTAGTAAACATTTGTCTCTCCTATAAATCAATCAATTCTGTTTGATAATGCAGATTTCTGACTGCTTCCTGCAAGTGCCACAAGATCCCCCAGCAAAAGGAGCCAGCATATCAGAAAATCGATAGAGAAGTGTCTTTAATTGATACCTTGTCCTTAGAAATGCATCCTTGGTACACAAGATGTTGAGCACTGGGGAACTCTGGAAGTAGTGTTCCTGTTTTTGAGCTAAGGGAGTATTTACGAGTAAAACCGCCCTGTAGTTAAGAGAGGCACAAAAAGAAGTGTCACGGTTATGGACTCCAAATTCGGCAATGAAACAGAAATGAACGTTTCAAACTGTGTACTTTTAGAAGTTTGGGTAAACTGTGTAATCGAATAAACCAGACGCATCAGCCAATTTGCCCCAAATGTTAAGTAACTTTGTCATCAGAATATTTTCCCTCTCACTTGGGAGTTTTGTTTTGAATATTTGCCATTTTTCATAATTTTTAGAAAGTAATGGTGCATTTTATAAGATTTACTTCTGGAGTTGCTAAAAAGATTTTAGCTACAAAGTCAGGGGCTGCTGGATCCCCACTGCACATTTGCCAGTCACATAAGCAAGACGATGAGAACTAAATCTGCTTGCTGAGTCTCAGGGGGGTTCATTACTGCTAGGACTTCATTAACATCTAATTCCTTTGGTTTCCAGACTCGTGATTTGAACTTCTCTACATCAACGCCCCTACACTAAATTCAGAAGTTTGTCATTCTTTTGCATCTCTGGAGGAAAGCAGTTTTCAGCAAATTACAAAAATATTGCAAATACATATTGTGTAATGAAATGTAATACTGCCGCACGGAAACCTGTGGGAAACTCACCCAGGAAGAGTGAATGTCTGTTTACTGTGGCCCATAGACCAGACTGATTGTTCCTACTCTAAAATAAGTTAAACTTTTCAGAAGTGGTTACCCTTGGGAGGAAAAAACAGAAAAACTAGTAGTTCAAGGGTGATCTCAGCTGCATAGAGAACCTGAGGTAACTGGGACCACCTGAGACTTTGCCTCAGAAAACAAAATTAAAACTAAAAGGGAAAAATAAAAAATTTGAATCAGGAATAAAATTATGAATATGGTAAAGGATAGGAAGGAAGGAATTTTGTTCTGCCTTCTAGTTTCTTCAGACTTCTGGATTTCTCATGTTTCCTTGTTCATCTAGGTCACGTTGAATATGTTTATGAGACATATTGCTGATAGACATAGGCAGGGTTTCCACCACCAGGCATTGTATATCCTTCTAGATTTTTCATGGTAAAACAGGAAAAATGTTCAGGAGACTCTCGAGTCTTTAAACATCAAACATTTGAAAAATCACTAGTTTCAAATGGAATGATTCTATATAAGCTTTGAGCCAATATTAGATTAACATGCAAATCAGTTTTCATAATTGTTATAAATTTTAACCATATCCTCTATTTTCAAGTTTAATAAATATTGAATAAAAATTTAAGAATAGTCAAGAACTATTACAGAAATAATCCTCATCTTCTGATATAATTGCAAGTTGATTTCAACCCACTCCATTTAATTAGTCTTTGATTCAAGATCTATTTCAAAGACTTTCTATGCTTTGGGTTTGCCATATATGACCATTGTCAGTGTACCTCAAAGGTAGGTATAGTAGGCCAAGAAGAAAAAATTTCCAACTGTATGAAAATGAAGAATTTTTTTTTTGGTTTTGTTGTTTGATTTGAGGCAGGGTTTCTCTGTGTAACAGCCCTCATTGTCCTGAAATTCACTTTGTAGACCAGGCTGGCCTTCAACTCATAGAGATTTATCTGCCTCTGCCTCCTGAATGTTGGGACAAAAGGCATGGAACACCATGCCTGGAAAAAAAATTTGTTTTTAATGAAAGGCCAAGTTATAATCTCATTGTAAAACCTGAAACATCAAAACTTCTAGGAGGAAAAAAAAGCAACCTAGGTAGTATTCTTTCCGATGTAGGTGTAGGAAAGGGTTTTCTGCATAGGACTCCATGTGTCCAGGAATTAAGATCTACAATTCATACATAAGTCTAAAACCCTAAACAGCTAAGGCAGCAACCAACTAAGTAAAAAGGGAGCCCACAGACTGGGTAAGGATCTTTGCCATCTATACACCTGACAGAGGAGGTAGATGAAGAATCTATAAAGAGCTCAAAAAACAGTTAAAAATCATGAACTAATTAAAAATGGACTATAGATTTGAATAGAGTTCACAATAGAAAAAATAAAAATAGATAAGCAGTATTTCAAAAAATGTTAATTTCCTCTAGAATTGTTGGAAATGAAAACCAAAGCAACTATGAAATTTTATCTCACCTTAGCTGGGACAGTAAAGATCAATAAACAGCTGACAACATATTCTGGTGAGCCGGTGGGGGAAGGGAATGCTCATTCACTCTTGGTGGGATGGTAAACTGGTTCAGCCACTATCGAAATCATCATGAAAAATTCTCTAAAAGCTAAAAATATATCTACTATATAACTGAGCCATTTCACTCTTTGGAATATGCCCAAAGGACAAAACATGCTACTTGACAAATACTGGCTCAGCTGCGTTTATTGCTCTATTGACAAAAGCTAAGAAGTGGAAATAACCTAAATGTTCTATGAATGCTGAATTTATGATGAAAATGTGGCATATATACACTGTGGAATGCTATTCAGTACAAAGAAAACCCAAAATCACAACCTTTGCAGGTAAATGGGTGGAACAAGAAAGTATCATAATGAGTTAACCCAGACCCAGAGAGACAGATACTTGCATATTCTCTCTTATGCATAGTTCCTAGCTCTAAATGTTTAGATGTGAGTATATAACCTAGAGTAACCACAGAAACTAGGAAAGTAGAGAAGGACCAAGTAGGGGGAGGTGGGAGAAGGTACTCTAGAGACAGGACTAGCAGAACCAAGTGCTATGAAAGGGGACATGAAAAATTCAGGGTAGAAGCTTTTAACCGAAGAGGGCAGTAAGAATGAGAGGGGGAGCGGGGGGTAAATAATACTAAGGAAGTTTGGAAAAGCCATAGTAATCATTTTATGATGACCTAAAATTATATATAATGTATACAAGTTATGTATATATGTACACATATCTGTATAGCATATATATATATACATATATGTATATATAGAGATATATA
>NW_026067910.1:5873470-5919326 GCF_014885135.2 Alexandromys fortis | reverse complement strand
TATATGAATGAAGTTATCTCATTTGGGGAGATAATGAATCCTCAAAAGTCATACACTAGTTAACAAAACCCTCAGTACCAGGCTTGAAAAATCTTCCCAGTTGTTGGTCAGGGGCTGTCCACAAGATTCTCCTAAAACCAGTATAGAGTATCAGTGTTGTCCTTAGCTTCCTCCCATAACTTGCAAGTTAGGCCTGTATTGCTGAAGACACCACACACTTCATATGCAAGACTTAGGAATGGAACTGGAATCACCCTTGAAGACTCCTTCCTGAGAACTAATCTCATAGTAATGGGGGTGCTATTCAAACTGCCAAGGGAGGAAAACAAGTCCTACCCATCTGTGGACCTATGAACCACAATGATGACCATTGTGGGCAAGATACCCTTGATGGTGCAATAGTGATACTCTTACCCTGGGGTCAATTAATATCTGTCTAATTAGATTTAGGGCCCATTCAATAGGAGGGATTTCATACCTACTGCTGAAAGTCTAACCAACTACCCCTGGCTGGTGATGCCTTGGAGCTTAGAAGAGAACCACTGTTGCCATTTTCCCAAACCTGCATAATTTTCAACTGCATTCTAAGTACTACACTTATCTCTATAACTGCAGATAAGTGTAGCTTCCCCCCTCATCAAAGAAGCTTCCTTTTGCAGTAGGTAGAGATCATTACAAGAAAACACAACTAATCAAAATTTAGAGAAAAACTGACTGTGAAGTGCCCAGTCACAATTGATAAATCGTAACTCCTGTACTTAAGCCTCAGGAACATGAGGGAAAAGGGAGCCAGACAGGTTGTAAGAGCCAGAGGACCAAGACATCTGTTGAAAGACTGTGTCTTCTACATGCAACAGGAAAGATGAACTATGAAATTACAAGATTATGGTTGCCTGAACAAGATCTGTACAATGACAACACCAGGTGATATGTCAGTGTAGACAGGGGAATTCTCACAAGGTTCTACCCCTAGATAAAGAGAACTATAGATAATATATGTCTTATGTGAATCAGAGAATCAGTCTTTCTCTGGGATGAGCTTTCTAATTAGTTATCCAAATGGTCAACCCTAAAGGAATATTAATATAAGCAACACTAAATAGACTCAGTCGGTTGTACTTATGTATTTATGAGCATGTATGCATGTAACAATAATAATTAAAGAAAATGGGGGAGAAAGGGAAGAAATAAGGGAAGGGGTGGAGAGATGGGTGGGTAGATCAGGGAGGAATCAGTGGGATCAGTGAGGTAGTGAATATGATTGAAATAGACTTTATGAATTTCTCACAGGTTTAATAAAGTATTATTTAAAAAGCTAGAAAAAAGTAGGGCATTCTCAGAGACATGGGAAGAAAATAATTATCCGTAGAAACATTTGTACTACTATAACTTTTGTTTGTTACCTCCACATTTTGTTTTCTATATAATTTCATAAACTAACTATTAATTTATGTTTTGGAGCACGTATGTATAAAATGTAATATGTGGCATAACCGGAAAGTATGAAGATGGAGAATGTAGCAGTCATTTTTATGCGTCACTGAGATTAAGCTGGTATAAACTCAGTCTGGAGTGTTATACCTTTAGGATATTAAATATGATACAAGTGGTAACCAGAAAGTGTAAGAGAATATACACAAAAGGAGGTAAGAAGGGAATTTTACTCTAAAAATTAATTGATATTAAATATGATAAAAGTGGTAACCAGAAAGTGTCAGAGAATATACACAAAAGGAGGTAAGAAGGGAATTTTACTCTAAAAATTAACTAAAATAAACACAAAAAAGGATATAGTAAATTGAAGTTCAAGTATGCTACAATCTGGAACTCCCACTCCTATATATGAGCATCTGGAAATGCTCTTATCGATATTGCTTTCCATATTTAAAATAACTCATTAACTATATAATGAATAAATGCATTTTGGTGTTTCCCTATAGTGGAGTTCTTTATAATAGTACAAAACACAGGAACTGAAACTTTATATTTATCATTTGTAAACAACAAAAATTTGATAACTAAATAAAAACAAATTCACAGTACAAATGTGAAATGTATAGAAAGTAAAAATGAACAAAACATAGGCAACATATTTGGATAGGAATGTATTCATCAGTCATAAAGCTGAGACAGAAATATAGGATTGTGTCCTAGAGATCACTAACCTTTGCTTAGTAGAGAGGAAAGAGAAGGAACGCTATACAAAGGACTTCTCTCTTTTAATCAGTGCAGTAGGTCATGCATGCATATCTCTGTGCATTTGGGGTGTTATGAATAGAAATTTCCTAGCAAAATTGCTTAGCATGCTAGAAGACATTACAGAGCAGAGGATACGCTTTTATCTTAATAGTTTAAAGTTTTCGTATGGGTAATACCTTTGTGTAATTGTAGCTAGCGATACAGGTAGAAGATGTGCAAGAAGCAAAGCAACCCAAAGACTTTTAAAAATACATTTCTTTGTGTATGCTAGGAATTGCGGACAAAGATGGCAAAAGTTATAAATGATACTATGCTCTTCAGAGTGTGTGGCACAAAAGTAGCAAGGACTGGCTATCTTTTTGTGTTCCTATTGCTATGCTGCTGCTCCCAGAGATGCCAGGTTATGTACTACAGACTGGCCACAGAACTAGTCTGCTTTCTTTCTTTGGGTTTCTCTTTTCTTGCGTTTTGTTTGTTTTTCTTCTTTCTCACGTGGTGACTTCAATATTTGTGGGTAAACTATTAATCTTATTTCTAGGAACAAAAAAGAAGGACCCTACAGAAAAGAGACAAATGTGATTATAAGGTAAGAGTGTATGACTTGTGAGGAGCACAAAGAGAGGGGCTAAGTGGCCCAGTGTGCCTACGTGATGACAAAGGAGGACGTGATAACAGTCTGCAAATATTTGAAAAGCATATCCCAAGGAGGGAGCGCTTGAGATTGGTCTTTATACAACATTGCTCAACTGCCCATGAATAGTTAGTGTGAAGGAGAAACAAGCCGGCTATTACAGAATTTTCTTCACTTTATAAAAATAGAGATAAATAATTTGTGAGAAAGAGATTATTCTCTAAGGAATGGTGGTGACTTTGATATTTCTAGATGTCTGAGACAAAATTTACCCCAAGCCAGAAAAGCCACAGGGAAAGGAACCCACCCTACTATCACGACTTGATTTTTTTGACTAAGATGCCAAAAATACTCATTGGAGAAAGGGCAGAATCCTTAACAAATGGTGCTGGGAAAACTAATTATCTACATTGTGAAGAATGAAGCAAGTTCCTATTTCTCTCTCATCCTGCTAGAGAAAAAATCTAGGAAAACCCTTGAAGAGAATGAAGAAGTTTCTAAGTAGGGATCTGGCTGTTTGTGAAATAAGGCTAATGGCTAATAAATTGGACCCTATGAAATTCAAAAGGCTCCAAACAGCAAAACAATCAGTTAAATGAGTCAGAGACAACCTGTAGAATGAGAGAAATCCTCCCCGGGTATACAACTGACAGAAAAATAGTCTCTGCAATATACAAGGAACTTTCAAAACTAATCAAGAAAACAACCCAATTGACTTGGTGGCCAAAGCAGCTTGCTGTGCAGGTGTGAGGGGTTGAACCCTCATGAGTCACCTGCAGTCTCAGCGAGGTAGCATGTGTCTATAAGCTGACACTCTTGAGGCAAGAAGAGAGCTGGAGAAAGGCGGATCCCTGGTCCACTCTGGCCGGTTGACCTCTTAGACACAGCAGCAAAGAACAAAGACAGCCTGTCCCAAAGTGGAAGGTGGGAACTGACACCCACTGTTTCCTCTGACCTCCATAAGCACACTGTGGCATGTGTGTGTGTCCTCGCTCTCACACACAATTCCACACACACAGCACATGAACACGCTGACACACTGAGATTCCATCTCATCCAGTCATGGTTGGCCTCAAGGAAACAAATGTCCGCTATGCTCAGCGAGACCGGTTTTATCCCGGGCTTTTTTCAGACCCAGGCCATCTGGCCTTGGTGATTTCCCGATAGGACATCCCCATTGTCTCAGTGTGTGGGTGCACCCCTCGCGGTCCTGAGTTCCTTGCTCTTTCTCTCTCTCCTTCTGCTCCTGATTTGGACCTTGAGATTTCAGTCCGGTGCTCCAATGTGGGTCTCTGTCTCTGTATCCTTTTCATCACCTGATGAAGGTTGACTGCTGAGAACTCAAGAACAATGGCAATGGGTTTTTGATCCTACTGCACGTATTGGCTTTGTGGGAGCCTAGGCAGTTTGGATGCTCACCTTACTAGACCTGGATGGAGGTGGGTGGTCCTTGGACTTCCCACAGGGCAGGGAACCCTGATTGCTCTTTGGGCTGACGAGGGAGGGGGACTTGATCGGGGGAGGGGGAGGGAAATGGAAGGCGGCGGTGGGGAAGAGACAGAACTCTTTAATAAATAAATATATAAATAAAAAAGAAAGAAAACAAATGTCAACAAACGCTGGTGAGTGGGTCGGGAAGGGAAAGCTTATTTACTGCTAATGGGTGTGGAGACTGGGCAGCATCTGTCAATATGGAAATTTCTCAAAACAAACTAAATATAGATCTGCCCTAAGGCTCAGCAGTACCACTCCTACGTATCTGCTCAAAGGGTCCTGTATCTTATGACAGAGAAATGTGCACATCCAAGATACTCTAGTTGTAGCAGCAAGAAAATGAAAATCAGTGTAGTTATACACCAACTAGAATGAATGATATATATATATACATATATATTCTACTATATAGACCATATATATAGTAGAAATTTATCCAGTTGTGCATAAAGAAAAGTGAAATTTGTGGTATCAAAATGGAACTAGAAAATATATTAAGTTAGGTAACCTGAGCTCAGACACACAAAGATCACATGTTTTCTTTCATATGCCAATGCTGGTTTGTAAATTTTCTAATTGTATTTTTGTACGTAAAGAAAAAAGAGACCATTAGAGTTCTTGGAAAGAAGAGGTTTGGGGAGGTTGTAGAGGGCGGTAAGCACAGGGGATATGAAAACAGTAGGGGAATACTGAGAGGGACAGGCTGGAATTGAGAAAACAGGGCTGGGACAAGTGAAAGGATGGGGCGAGGAGAGGGTCAATCAAAACTAAGTCTGTATTTTAAAACCATAAGGTAATCTGCTACTTTATGAGTTAAACAAAAGCTAAAGTTTTAAGAAAGAGTTTGACCAGAGGTATTTTGCAATGATAGATACAGCTACTCTCAGGAACAATAGGATTATTCAATTAATATACCAGTGCCTGAAGTAGGTAACCAATGAGCTGTTCATCCACGACACTCTTGAACTCTCAGTGAGTATGATTGCTTAGGTAAGACCTGTACAATATTGGGCCCATCTGTATTCATCAAGGAGTTGAGAGGGACTCAAAAGGTCTTGTCCTTTACTGGGATATTTGTAGGAAGTATATAGTTGGTGTTATGTAAGACTCTGCATTTTTCTAAGACTATAGCTATAGGTAATTAGTGGTTTCTAGGAATAGATGAGGTGTTTCCTTCCATAGTAAGCCACTAATAAGGTCAGCACCTGTAAATAACTCTCGTCCAAGCTTCTTCAATCAACTCAAACTAAATTCACTGAGTCACCAAAAGGCAAAACCAAAAAAACATAAAAGTGTAAGTTGAGCTAGATGGAAAGGTTAAAGGGATTGTCTTGTGTGGTAAGGAGATGAGAGAGTAAATAAACAATCATTTTATTCACTCCATTGAGTAAGAATTCCTATTTGTACAAAAGATAACCTTAAACTAAAAGGAAAATGGTAACACATATTATTAAAAGCACTAAAAACAATATTACTCAAAAAAAAAAAAAACAAGAAGTCAAACATCAATAAAACTGGTATCTTGTGGAAACCAACTTGGCCAAAAACCTTTGACCTAATCTGTCCTGAGTGCAAAATATGCTAGGGAAACGATGGCATAGAACTTATGGGAGTAGTCCACCAACATCTGATTTAACTTAAGGCCCGCTTCACCAGAAGGAATGTTTGCCTGGCACTGTTTGGGTAGCCAGGAACCGGAGACTAGATGGTCCGATGACCTAGGGTATAACCAAACACTACTGATCTTTAAAAAAAGATCCATAAAATGACTCCTTATGGTTTTCTGTAGATCAGTGCCTTGTCCAGTCATCACCAGAAAGCTTGTTCAAGCAACACATGGGAGCAGATGCAGAGACCCACAGCCAAGCATTACAGGAAGAGAAAGAGTCTAAATGGGAGGTCCCTGCCAAATCCCTTGCCTTGGAGCTTAGGGAATCCTATCCAAGAGTATGTGGAGCGATTATAAAAGCCAGAGTAGGTAAAGGACATCAGCAGAACAAGGCCCTCTGAATCAACTAAGCAAGGTGCATATGATCTCACAGAGACTGAAGTGCCGAACACAGTGCATATGTGAGTATACACCAGGTACTCTATATAATATAGGTATCAGCTTAGTATTTTTATAGGACTCTTGACTGTGAGAACAAGTGGGTCTCTAACTCTTGTGCCCACCCTTGGGACTTTATTTCTCCTGTTAGGATGTTGTGTCCAGATTTGATATGGTGTTTATAGCTACATATTATATTTTATTTTACCATGTTGGTGGTTATCTCTTAGAAGACTGTTCTTTTCTAATGAGAGACAGAAATAGAATGGATTTGGAGGTGCGGGAAGAAGGGAGGAACTGTGAGGAGCCGGGGGAAGGAAAATTATAATCAGGATATATTGTATGAGAAAAGAATCTATTTCCTTTTCTTTTTCTTATTTTTTATTAAATTTGTATTTTAAAACAATCTTTTCTCATGTTACATACCAATCCCAGTTCCCACTCCATCCCCTCCTTCTGCTTCCTCCACCTTCCCCCTACCCTAGGCTTCCCTCCACTCCTCAAACTTCTTTCTTCCCGTGTTGCTTTACATCATGTGACCTGAGAGAGAGACACCGCCTAAGAGAAGCTGCCCCAGCTTGCTGTCACAGAGTGTGCATCCTCCCTCTTAATTTGCCTTTCCTCTTTCCAGTTTGAAGGGGAAATGTGCACCTTCATTCTCAAGTCTTAGTCAGGATGGTGAGTATATGGGATTTTATTATTCTTCTTCATAGCTTTGCCAAGCTTTAAATATTTCAAAAATATAAAAGCAAACAAAAGGTGGCCACAGCAGAAGCTAAATAACAATGAAAATAAAACACAGAGGGAAGGCAGTAAGCACACTTACTTTGTGATCTTATGAATTTTGATTGTCTTAAAATAAATACAGGTCTTAAATTCCACATGAATATCCACACACTACCTTGTCCCCTAGAGGTTGTAGCACCATGTATATGTGAATTAATTGCTTCGACCGTGGGTTTAAAATGCAGAGCCCTCTTCCGATTGTTTTGAAGCCCATGCGTCTCTCAGACCTACTTGCTCTGGCTGTAAATCAACGGTATTGGCAGCTACTCAAGCTATCTCAGCGTTATTAGTGTTCAAATAACCTGAACTATACATAGATTTGCACCGATTGTTTCTTGTCCTTAGCAAACAGCAATTGTTGATTACTTTAAGCACAAAATAACTTTAAAATTTCAATTTTGTTGAGCAAATATCATTTAGAAATTGCTTTAGGTGGGTAGGGGTGCAGTTTAGGAACTGTCTGACAGAAGCAAAGCCTTGAACTTGGTCCTCTACCTGCAACAAATTACTTAGTTCTGAGCCTTTACAAAGCTCTTTTGTGTGTTGATTTGAATCATCTTTTCAAAGATGCTTTACTATTGTTCCAGGTGCCTGTAGAAAACACACAGTCCGTATGATGTGCCTAGAGTAGTTTCCTACAACCTTTATTGCTACATCTGCATTAGTAATGTAGTCATAGCAGGAGGAAAAGGTAGATCTAGGAAGCAGTTTCCTTTTCCTCTGTGAGCTAAGATGTGCTGTACATGTGGCAGATCACTAGATAGATCAGTTCTGCTACCTCATTGGATGGAAAGAACACCTGAGCAAAATTGCTTAAAACCCCTAGTGAAATCACTTAAAATCCTTATTGGCCTAGTCTTTAATGAACCAAAGTGTATTTCTAAGTCAATATTTTTGCAGTTTCATAATTGTTTATTTAATGAAAAGCTATTATTTCCTTGATAAAATAGCAACCTGTAGTTGATTATGTAATTAACCATTAACTGTTTTAAAAGTATTGCAAAGAAGCTGGTCATTTCAGAAGGTTGAGGGCTTTTATTATTTTTTAAGATAAAGTGCTTGCGTTATTTCATCAAACTAATGGAGTTACGCTTTACCTTTGGTTAGGATTTACCGCACAACACACTGTCCTGTGCATTTAGTTCTGTGGCACCTCGTTTTAATGATTAGTTAAACTGGAGATAATGAAGGTCTTATCATGTGCCTAATTAGCCATGCAGTCCCTAATGGTAGCCTAACTCATTTAGATAAAGTCAGTTTGCTGATCTGTTCTTTAAGGAGAGGTTGGAGAGGAAGCCAAGGGGAAAAGATCACTTACAGTGTGTGTGTTGAGTGCATGCATATGTGGGTGTGAGACAGTACACGTGTGAGAGTGTGCATGTATGTGTATGCATTTGTGCATGTGTGTGTGTGTTGAGTGCATGCATATGTGGCTGTGAAACAGTACATGCATGAGAGTGTGCATGTGTGTGTGTGTGTGTGTGTGTACAAAGTAGCAGTACAGTGTAGCACTGTGGCTTCTTGACAACTGTTAATACCAATTCTTTCTGTATTCACTACTAGAGCGCTTCTAATTGTTGAAGTAGAAGTTCTTAGGTCAATGCCAGTCTACTTCTCAGTTTTCTAAGTATGTGGTATTAGATCACCAAAAATTATCTCTTCCAAGTGAACTGTAAGCTGTTAAGCAGGTCTATGCAAACATTTTCACTCAACGTTTGACTTAACTGTATTTGGAGTCCTTGGTTTCTAGAGCTCCCAATGAATAACATTTATTTGTATGTTTAAGGAACAAAACCCTCTGAGCTAAAAACACATATGTGAAACAGAGATAAAAAGCATTCTTACCTCATTCTTCAGTTTGCTCCCCGAAAACCTTAAAAATCATATGATTTCCATTAGTTTGAAAGAAATTATAATTATAGCATCCAAGAAAACAAAGGGGACATGAAAGTAGCCTGTTCATAACATCATTACTGCTCAAACATCTAAGAAAATGTGCTTTGTGGGGGAAATTAAAATAAAGGATATCTCAGGAAGTCAGGTAAGATTCGAGGTAAAGAAAGATACTTTATACTAAAAGTTTGTATGTGTCCTAGCTTGTATTTACATTTTATTGTGAATATTCACTAGTAACCTGCTTCTGTAACACCCAAATTAATCTTATCATAACTCGAGTGATGTATTTTTCCCTAAGATGAATTCTTCTTTTAAGAGCTACAAGTAATTCTCAGTAACCACACCAGGAGGAAACCCAGGAACAGTTTAATTAGTCTCTTCCAGCATTCTTCTAAACTGTGTGTATCCAGAGGACTTATTGACTATAACGTCACATATTAATATCCTGCTCCTGATAGTCACTGGCAGCTTAAAACAGTGGGCTCTTTAGAGTAACATGGATTTTTGTCACAGAGACTCAAATGGGACAATTGTATCTTACTGTGATACTAAGATGGTACTCAAAGATTATGTGTTTAGTAATTATTATAGCAATTTCTTGTGTTGATAAGGTATTATTCAGATGCACAAAATTTTAAATCAACTTTCTCTTCAAAGTTCTTACATTTTAAGCTTTACTTTTTTACTGAATCCAGCCTGAAAATAGATCCAACCTTATGAAGAGAGGAGAATATTTAGAAGATACTTATTTTTATGTTACGTGTATTGGTGGTTTTGGTTGCATGGATGTCTGTGCACCATGTATGTGCTGTGCCCATGGAGGCCAGAGATGCACTAGGTGCCCTGGACTGGAGATTTGAATAGTTGTTAGTTGGAAGATGTGGGCCTGCTGCAAGAACAAGCGTCAACTCATAACCCTTGAGCCATTTCCACAGTCCCTGAGTAAGAGCAAATTTAAAGGCAATACTGTTTCCTTGAATTCTCCTCATTTTGGGGGGCACTTAGTTCACTGTAACTTTCTCATTATCCATTAAAATTATATAATTTACCAAGTGGTATAGACCATATCACGACAATATTCTCACAAAGCTGACTTTTGATGATCAGAAGAAAAAAATTCATAATAAGCAAGGGTTACAAAGTCATCTTATTGAATAGACATCGTACATATTTAAAGAAGTGCAGAGATGCATCTTGAATATGACATCACTCTACCTTGTCAGGCCCTTTCCAGAATAAACGGAGTGGTAGTATGCACTGCTCTCTTTGATGCCAATCCCATAGTAATGATACCTACAGCAAGACAGGAGCCATTTCTGTGTTAGTGAGAGAGAAAGGAGAAGTAGGACTAACTGAGCCAACCCAGTAAGGATTGCCACCCACGAAAGACACTCCCTGGGCAGTACCACTGCCTACCTTTCCTCCATGTTTTCCCATCCACACACATCTGAGGTCAGGAAGTGGATGAAACTAAAGGATGAGGACATTTCCCCTGGACTCCAGACTAACTGTATTTTAAAATGTTACTTTTGGCGTTGCCATATAAGTTTAAAGTGGATAGAGCAATGACAGGTGTGTACTTCAAGCGATTCTTCTGACAACAGGAATTTTTTTTTTTAAGAAAAAGAACTTGGTGTAGTAGGTCCATACCTAAACATTTCCATGGCCCAGAACAGAAGTACATAGAATACCAAATTACTTAAAAATATAAATCAATTAAATGAGCGGCTACATAAGATATTACTGTGCTATTATACTTACTGCACACTCATAATGACCTAAAAAAACAGACTTGACTTTAGATGTTAAATTAATTAATTAAGACCTGATCAAAGAATTAATAAAGACCTGATCAAAGAAAATACAGTAACAGAAATCATTAAACAGTGATTAATAATTAATAATAACAGCAGTACCTAAACTATTCATAAACTGTTTTTGATTCTTAGACTCCAGATGATCGCTTGATAGTGTGGGGGGAGGGCACACCCTTACACCACTTATCAGCTCTTGCTTTGTTCACTTGTGGGGAGGAGTACTGCACACCCCAGATCTTTCCAGCATTCACGAGTTTCCCATAGCCACTCTTTAAGGTCATGTACACATGAGTAGGACAAGGTGACCTCCTGTGAATGGGTTGGGAGCAGGTCTCCAGGGCTCAAGGAAACAAAGCTGTTTAGATGAGGAGTGTCAGGGCTTCCAAGGCCCCAGGGAAGAGATGCAGTCAGGATGTAGGCATTCATTCTGAATATGGAATTCCTGATGCTCTAGGAAAGCAAGCAGCTGAAGGTCACTGGGATCAAAGCCTCCAAACACAAGGCCCATAGCAGTGAAGCTGTTTCTATTGACTCAAGGTTACTTGAGTTAGATAGTAGTTTAAAATCTAATGTGTCTCTATATATACACATCTGTACATTAAAATGATGTTATAGATGAAAAACAGGCAGACCGATATTTTGTAAGTATGGAAGATTTAAAGTCTGTTTGGGATAGGAAAACTGTAATCTGTTAACCTGAATGGAAGACTCCCATAACTATTCACTTTCATAGACTGTTAAAAGCTATGCCTTGTGATATGACACAAGAGGATCCCTATGGTGTATTAAAACAAACAGAGAGATGGAAAAATAATAAGTCTAGGAAATCTCAGAAATGTTGAACTGATTTTATGGTAAAAGAAGCTGAATTAATAAAGACCTGATCAAAGAAAATACAGTAACAGAAATCATTAAATAGTGAATAATTAATAATAATAACAGCAGTACCTAAACTATTCATAAACTGTCAGATTTATATGAGTTTGGTCAGAGGAATTAGGACTATGATCTTATGGGTTTGAAATCAGTACTGTTATTTCCATTTTCAAACTTTAGAACTAAAACACCTGTATAATGTCACTGCATTTGAAGAAATAAACAAGAGGCACACAAAGACAAGAGAGTCTTTTCAAATGGAAAAATATCATAACTTCGTGTTCTTTTGCAAAGTTCACTGTTTGTTCTCTAGAATTTACAATTTAAACAACTGTACTTAAGTCACTTGCTAAAGCAATATATGCTAAGCATGACTTCAAACGCTGATTAACCAATGAGAACTCTTATCTTCTTGTTTCACATCTCCAACCCCCATTTCAACCTATAATAAAATAATTTTATCCCAAAGTAAAGTGGGTTTGCCATACAGTCTATAAAGAACTACATGGCCTTCACAAGTGGCAGACAACCAGATAAGTCAGAGAGGTAGCCATGAGTTCAATAAACATTAGAGTGTGTTTATCATGTCTGACCATTGTGATAGTTGCCAGAATAATGATGAACAAAACAGACATAGAAAGTAAGACCAGCTGTTCATCCCAGTTCATGGCCTCTTGAGCTAGATGCCTGCTGGTCCTGCTTTGGTGAGCACACTGATCAGCACAGAAGCAAGTACATTTCCAGGTTCTAAAATTACCTGCAGTTGGATTTGTTTTAAATTGCAACATCCTTCAAGATCTTGGCTAGTGTGGATGTGTATTCTTTTTCTTCAGGACATTATGATTGTTTCATGTGCACTTACCACTTCCTTATTTTTAGAAAAATGATTTTGTTGTCTACTTTTTTTTACTTATCCAATCATTAGAACAATAAAGTTCACAAATGGAAGATTCGTCTCTACTTGAATTCAATGTCAAGATTTTGTGCATTTTATTCTATAAAGAAACGTAACTGACATATCAACACAGACACGAAAGAACTGACTTGGTCAGTGGCCTTCACCTCCACAGAGGAGAAGTAGCAGCTTTTCTCATTAGTAATGTCTCCTTGTTTAGGATCGATGAGATGACCAAACTTACGCTATCTATACCGTCTTATGAGCATGCCCGGAGATAGGAAACTATGGAAAGAGAATCTTCTTTTCTTCAAATGTATTCTGTGTTCTGTGTGCTAGAGGAGGATCTCTGTCCTGGAGGAGTTAACAGTCTTGGAGCAAAAAGAAAAAAAAAAAAAGAAAAAGAAAAAAAAAGAAAAAAAACATGCAAAGAAAGGTGGTTCAAATTAACACACGCTACAGTTGAAGTGGGTGCGAGCAAATGATAATAGAAGTTGCCGCCACTTATTGCGTTCCTACTAGTGCACAGAACTTTGTACATACATGATTCCAAATGTGTTCTATAAGGAAAATACTATCCCAACTTCATAACCAAGTTTGTAAAAATAAGTAATTTATGTTAAATTTTACTTATTATCTTCTTGTGTATGTGGGCACATGATGCGCAAGTGTGTGTGTGTCCTGTGGTGTGACTGTGAGTGCCTGTGTGTGGAGACCGGAAGGACAGCAGCCAGGAGTCAGTGCTCTTCTTCCACCACAATTTCTAGAGAAAGCTCTCCATTGTCAGGCTTGCATGACAAATTCTTTCATCCCATGAGCCATCTTGACCAACCCTGTTGTTCATTTAAAGGTTATTTAACAGCCTTATGGGATTGAAGGCAAAATTCAAAACCACAGAGAGCTTCACTCCTGAAATGTAGCAGATAGAATTGGTTTTGGATCCCAAGCTTACTCACAATTAGAAATTCTTAAGTCAAATATAGTTTGAATACGTGTGCACTTGTGTACACTCTCGGAGTCATTGTGAGTTAGAGTACCACAAATCACAGCAAGAATCTCTAAGACCTGCAACATTGGTTGGGATGGTTTATATTTGACCTTCCATGTGTAAACAAAGCCTTCTAGATTGCAGGCTTCCTGTAACGGGAAGTCAATAAACATGCTGAATACAAGAATGAATATATGGAAAAAATTTAAAGGTAACAACATGCCATAGAGAAACTATAAAAAAAATAACTTGCCCATTAAGGTCAAGGGTATACAGTCATGTATCTGTTATCAGCATAATTGAAACTTTGGTAGAGATCAACATATTTTATCTCCTGTGATATAAGAATATCTGATTACTCCTTTCAGCCAGTCATGAGCATGTTGTAAACTTATCCATTTCTGTCTGGATTACTTGCTCTCCATAAAGAGCTTGTGCTGGCTCCTGCCTTTGCTTTGTTGAATTTTTCACTGGGAATGTCTTCCTTCCTTCCTGGGACAGGATCTCTCTAGGTCAACTTTGAGGCATATTGTTATCGTGTGGAACTGCCTAGTTCTGAAGGAAAACTAATCTCTCTGTCCACTGAATTCCACTCTTGGCTATTTTTCCCATTGTGGCCTTATCCCTGAAATCATTAGTATCTCCGTCCATGGCTTAAGCACTAAGATTTGAGGAAATCCTCAAACATTTATAAATCACTGTGTTCGAGAGATTTGAAAACCAATAAAACATAAACTTTCTTAAGGCCAATAGTTTTTTTTGTAAGCAGCTGTCACTGTGAATTTCCATGTTACCAATAAACCACTTGAACAAAGCAAAAGTTGTATGTTTAAATACTGTGTAGGGCAGACTTGAGGGTAGTATGTTTAGATAGGAAGCTGCTGGCGACACATTTCTCAGAGTTTTATGCTGTCCACTGCTGGGCTTCATACCTAGCTTCTTCAGGAGCAAATAGAACAATTGTCTCCCCTTAAGCTTTCTTTTGGTCTGGCAAAGCACCTGTTATCGTCTTAGTGGTGATTTAGTGTCTTTCAGAAAAGAGAAGAGATAGTGCACGAGCTCCCCTGCCTCCCTAGAGTTAAATATAAACCCCGGAAACCCGGGACGAGCGGGTTCATGCAGGGCACGAACAGATCCTGCGTCTCCGCTGCAGCCTTTTATAACACCGTTTTGTCATTACTGGGTTCTGCTAAAATAAATCTTGCTAGGAAATGTTTCCAGGAATATTACAACAGAAGAACATACGCTAATACGTGATAAGTAAGAGTGAGACCTGCTTGACTGTTTTGATCTATGTATCTCTACCTGCTGCTTGTTTAATGGGCCATTCTAACACTGCACGGTCCTTTATCACTACATAAGGACATCCATTTCACTAAGGGAAAAATGTTACAAATACCACTAAAATTCTGAGCTATGTTCTCTAGGGAAAAAAAGCTTATCCCCAAATGAGTCTTTCTGATTTGCTATCACACTTGTGTTCACTCATTAGCACCAACTGTCCTCTGACATGTGCCTTATGTCAAGTGACTGATCTCGTTTTCAAGTTATGAACACACAGGAATGATTAATTCTTGGGCTCATAATTTAACTATAACAGCTTCTCAGTACACTAAGTGGAACCATTGCGTTTCTCTTTCACAGCTAGCACGCTCACGTTATCTCTAGTGCGTCCCTTCATTGGCTGAGCGGCATATACCTGTGCTTCCATTGCTTCTTTTTCTCATCAGATCGCATATAGAATTCCCGAAACATATGTTCCCAGCGAGCTAGCTGCCCTGATGTTAGCTGTTTACACTACACAAATGATAACTGATAAGGAAATGATGCAGCTAAGCTGCTCAGGGACTTGCAATAACTTGCTGTGATAAGAGCAGCTGTCATATCAGTTTTATTAACCCACTAAATCACCACTAATAAATAAGATAATAGCTCTTGCCCATCATGTCTGAAAACCAAGATTTGGTTGATCAAAGTCTACCCGAAATTAAAATGTAACTGACTCAAACAGTCCACCATGTGCGTGGTATCTATAAATGAGCTCACCTAGCCCCCCCCCCCTTACTTTGTTAGGCTATTTTGGGCAAAGACAAAAACAGGCTTGTTTTGTTCATTTTGTATCCCCAGAGGCTAACTACCACTGAGATTGCAAATATAATGCTTATTAATTAATATTAATAGTGAAAAATTTTGACATCAGATAACCTATCTTATAATTCTTTATACCTCCAAAGCTCTTTAGAACCACGCTTTGTACCTCAATTCCAACTGAATGTATAATTCTTTAAATATTCATAATCAAAAAATACACTTCAACTTGACTCTGTGGGACCTATAGAATTTCATTTTTGAAAACTTAAGTTTAAAAATGTTAAAGAAAGTACAGCTTTATGTATTATTTTGGAATCAAAGGAGGAGGAGAAGGAACGTGAAGATTAAGTTGGTTTCTTTCCTGGTTTCTACTGATATGCAGAGTATGTTATTGAGGCTGGGAAAATAAGACTTACAAACCAGTAAGGAGTTCACTGGATTCAAAGAGACTCCCACGGTCACTTTCCTACACAGATTGGGGTTTCTCACTCCTGGTCACAGAGGCCATTGCTCCCCAACCTGTAGGTTCCACATATTGCTATTAGATGCAAAGAGCCTTTGCTCCGTGAACCCCAAGTACATCTGAGGTCAGTTTCAGACACCATGGAACACTTTTCCTGCCCAGAACACAGAAGAATCCTTTAGGTCAGTCATCATCTAGCAACAGTTCCAACTGACAATCCCAAATGAAATATTTAAACATTAGATAATCTGTGAAAATATGATAAATTTGAAATTTTACTTCTGGAAGCAATGATCATCAGAATATTGCATAATATTAACATTTTAAGAAGCCATATGATGAAGTTAAAATTAATTTTTGACAAGTTCATTTATATTTTAAACTAATTTGACAAATACTCAACAATTATTTAGAGTACTGTATTAAATACTACAATTGCAATAAAATGACTTGAAATTCTGGAAGGAATCATGATACCCTGATTTTTCCAAATAAAATTATATCATTTGTATTTCTGTTTCAGTTGTCTATATTTGTATAGACATAAGGTATTTTTAAAAAAATTAAAATCTATTAAATATTTAACACCTAGCAGAAATAATGGAAGATAATGTTTTTGTACAGAGGATTCTTAGGGTTAAAATTAAGGGTCTGAGAATTCATTGGTGGCACAAATTTGCTTTCATATAAAATATATATTTCTAGAATTAGTGAGATGAGTAAATTACAGAATTTATTAGAGAAAAATGTATTTATCAGAAATAAATTAGAGAAGATTAATAAAATATTTTTTCTTTGAGGAAGAATCTAATAGTAATGAATCTTAAGAACTGTTAGAGCAGTAAAGAATTAATAAAACTTTTAATTAAAAAGATAAAAATAGTAAAAAGTTTAATAAAGTAATTATTTTGCTAATTTGATTGATATTAGAAACAAGTGGGTTTCGTACTTTTACTACTTAGAGCGTAAACTTTAGAGCAGTTGAACCTTTGTATAAATGCCACTATTGTTAATAGGTTGTATCTTTGTGGCCTTAGGGTAGTCAATAACCATCTAACTACAGTTTCCTTATTTATTAAACATAATAGTTCCTATCTTGTGTTATTATTGGAAAGATTAGACCTAATGAAAATGCATATATACTTCTGTGTACAATTCAATAAACAATAACTTTTCATTGCTTTGTCAATTTTGATGTCTTCAGTCACAATTTTCTCTTATAAAAAACATCATTTCAGCCGGGTGGTGGTGGCGCACGCCTTTAATCCCAGTACTCAGGAGGCAGAGGCAGGCAGATCTCTGTGAGTTTGAGGCCAGCTTGGTCTACAAGAGCTAGTTCCAGGACAGACTCCAAAGCTACAGAGAAACCCTGTCTTGAACCACCCCCCAAAAAGTATCCTTAAAAGATTGAAAGTATATTTGATCTTCCATTAATATTATTCATATATTATTTAATTCTCAAAGCAATGATATAAGGTATCACACAGCCACTTTATTGATAGAGGCTGAGTGATCTGTCCAATTGTCACACAGCCATATATGAAAGCATAGATTTCACTCTGATTTACCCAACTTAAACTCATGTTCCAACTATTAGGCATGCTGTCTTAGATGATCTTCCAAAATAAAATCTGAAGAAGTCATTAGAAACAAAATCAGGTAATGTTTCCTGGATAAGAATAATCACATCAAAGCATTACCATTTCCAAGATGTATCTTGCTATATCTTTCAACATATGTAGTTTACACAAAGGACATTGTTTCTACTTACAATATATAAATGCCTGGAAGGGTGATAGCCATGTCATAAAAAGCAAATGGTATATCAATAAGGCCAAAAATTTCAAGTTGTTAATGCCTTGAGCATGTCTATGTCTCTTAATTATCCAATAAGTTGCCAGAAGTCTCCAAATGTTGCTATATCAACGCAAGAACTAGAGTGTGGCTGTGTCACAATGGCGGGGTTAATGATTCATCCCTAATCCTAAAGGCTCCTTCTGGGATTAATTGACGTCCTCTGCAGCCTGCCCACCCATCCTCTTGTAGATCCCGTCAAGAGAATTGCTGGTGTTGCTTTGCCTCTTTGCCCCCTATCTCTCTACTGCAAACACTGTCAGATCTCAGCTCCACTTACACAAGACAGTACTTTAGAAATCATCAAACCAATCTGAGCCAAACAACATAAAACTAACTTGGCTAGAAGAAAAAGGCTTTTCCCCCTTCTTTTACTATTGTGGTATTTTATTCTTCTTTCATAGGCCATAGTATTTTCTAAATTAATCAAAATCAGCAAAATAAGTATTGATTTACATACATTATTTGTGAAACAACAGAAAGAATTAAAAGTGAATCAGACAAAGTATCTGTTCTCAAATTATATCTTCCTATTATAATATAGGAAGAGACTAAATGTCACATTGAGATAGGTACTAATAAACAGTTATGAGAGTGCAAAGAGCCTATGCAAATGAATAGAATAAGAGAATATTCAGAAGAGAAGGCTCAGAAACCATTCCTTTAAGTATCTGAGATTTCAAAATACATACAAGGTTCAAGGGTGTCCTCAGAAGGGAAAGCTGCCACAGAAGAGAGACAAGACAGATGGGGCGATTTAAAGGCCACTGCGGTGGTAATCTAGTGACAACATAGAAATATCCTGAGAACTGAGCAGTAAACAGGAAGATAGGGAAAAAAGGTGGAAACTAAGTCATAATAGACTTTGAATATCGAGGTAAGAAGTTGTCTTTAAGAGTAGAAATTGTGAAGCAGTGAGATGTTTAGTTGGTAAAAATAAAACTTGCTGCCAAACCTGATGAACTGAGTTCAATCCCTAGAATGTACATGGGAGAAGAGAACTGACTCTTGAAACTTATTATCTGATGTCCACATGTGTCGTGCATAGTACATGTACACACACTCAGCAGTGCAGAGAGAGAGAGAGAGAGAGAGAGAGAGAGAGAATAGATACATGATTTTAAAGAGTTGAAATCATGAGCCTGTGAAAGTCCTTGAGCATGGGAGAGATATGGTTCAGTCAGAACTTTGGAATCTCAATGTGAAAATATTGTATTTATTTTGAGAAAATTAGGAAACAGCCTACCTCAAGACCCAGCAATACCACTTTTGGATATATACCCAAAGGATGCTCGATCAATCGTACCACAATGACATGTGCTCAATTATGTTCATAGCAGCATTGTTTGTCATAGCCAGAACATGGAAACAACCTAAATGCCTCTTGACTGAAGAATAGATAAGGAACATGTGGTAAATTTACACAATGGAGTACTACACAGCAGAAACAATAATGACATCTTGAAATTTGCAGGTAAATGGATGGATCTTGAAAACATTGTATTGAGTGAGGTAATTCAGATCTAGAAAGACAAATATCATATGTATTCATTCCTAAGTGGATTTAGACATAAAGCAAAAGAAAAACAGCCTATAATTCATCATCCCAGAGAACCTAGACAACAAAGAGGACCCTAAGAGTGTCATGCATGGATCTAATGTACATGGGAAGTAGAAAAAGACAAGACCTCCTGAGTAAATTGGAAGCATGGGGACCATAGGAGAGGGTAGAAGGGGAGGGGAGGGAAACAGAGGGGAACAGAGAAAAATATGTAGCTCAATCAAAACAAAACAAAATAATAGATCAGACTGGACAGAATAATGCTTTGGGTAAGGAGTAACATTGATGCATTACTAAACCTGTGTGGTATGAGTGAGGGTTAACCTGATCTTCTGAGTGGGACACCAAATAGAAACATATTCTTTAAAATTCTGCATGCAAATACCCAAAGGGCCGAAATTGACAAAGGATATCTCTTTGGAGCCACAGTTGAAGGGAGAGAGTAATGTAAATCAGTATGTTATTAATCCTGAGAACAATGTAACTTTTTTAGACTAGTAAAAAAAAAAAGAAAGATCTGATTCTGCTAGAAAATGAAAACATGGACAGAATAATCACTGTGAACATGAGCCTGTAATGGAGATCTTCAGAGAAAAGTATGGAAGAAAAGCCAAGGATGCCAAGAGGCAGGCTGCATACTGCTTATTGTATGTTTATATTTACAGTGATATTTGTATTTATAGGGATGAGAAAGCAGGTTATTATGAATGCTATTTTTCTTGAATAGGGAAGGAGATGATAAATGACTGAAATGATCATCTGTGTGAGAAAAGGCTCAGAAAAACTTGAATATATGGCAGGGCTCCCCTTGTCCTTTAGGGGATGTTGTTGGTCATCCTAGTCATTAAATTTTGTCTTGTATATTCATTGTTCATGACCCTGGTTACTTCAACAATAGCTTAAAATCATGAAAACTATTCACTTAACACATTTCAGGAGAAAGCATGATAGATACTATGAGTAGTCTTTGTAAATTTTTCTTTCTAAACCTTATTCTTTTCTACACCCTTTTATTTTTCCCAGTTTATCTACTTCATCAAGAAAGAAAATACCTGATTCTAGTCTAGTCACTGATAAATACAATAGCTACAATATATAATAAATAAATACAAAGGAGAAACCTATTGTCCCGGTCTTACTTTGAATGTCCTCTTGTTCCAAGTCTTCGTGTTGTCAAGAGGGGAAATTTTTGGCGAATTGTCTAAAAAAGAAAGAAAAGGTTTTTAACCTGTGTAGTTCTAATGCAAGCCACTCACACCATTACTCCTACTTAAGAAAGTACATGGCAGACTAAAAAGAACACTTAAACTATAGGAAAGTAATACATACATGTTGGTAAGAATTGCACCAATTACCATGGAAGTGCCTACCAAGATCTATTTTTGCTTGATGTAACTACTGAAGCCAAGGTTACTTTATTTACACACACAGGAGGGCTGTTTAGATTCCTCAATGATAATTCCATTCAGAGGTTTACCCACATTAAATATCCATCACCATTCTGAAAGGCTCCTTGGATCTTAAGAAAGCTCCATGGAAAATCGGATGAGTTAATTGCTTCTAGTTTTATCAAATGTTCAAAGTGCTCTATGATTCCTACTTAAGGACCGTTGCCATAAGGTGGACTCAGAGAAATGAGAGTGCTAACATGGACATCTGAAGCTGTCTCATCCAGCTTCAGAGGGTTCACTGAGCCATGAGGAGACTGATTATCACGTATCCAATAAGCTAATCACAGGTATGGTTAGATTCTAAGTCCACCAGTACCACACTGTATATCACACTGTCTGTGTAAGAAAAACTATTTTTAAAAGTAATTAAACTACTTTTTAGCATTATTTTATTTTATATGTATGAGTATTTTACCAGTATGTATGTCTGTGTATTACATTTATGCAGTGCCCATGGAGTCCAGAAGAGGCATGGGATCCTCTGGAATAGAGGTTCATCTGAAAGAGTAGCCAGTTCTCCTAACCACTGAGAAATCTCTTATGCTCCAAAATAAATTACTTTTTGAAAGTATACAGTTGGGTCACTTTTAAAGTGGGTTTTTTAAAGTGGGGGGCTAAGAATAATGATGCATGCCTATAATACCAGCACTCAACAGACTCACCAGGAGATCACAAGTTCAAGGACAACCTGAGCTAAATAATGAGTTTAAGGTCAGCCTGGGGTACATAGGAATATCTTCGAATCACTTGCCTCATCCTGCCCTGAAAACCCACGGAGCTGGACCATAACATTCATTGTTTTCTAGATAAGGAGTTGTCTAAAGGCTAGGATCTGAACTTTGGAGATAAAATACTTGAGATCCAAACTTTCTACAGTTCTACTAATGTGCCTTAGATTATCAGAATACTTAAAAAGATTTCAGTGATGAGTTATTTTACCAAGAAATTAATATCATTTCCTGGTCCTCAAAATGACATGAACATATATAAGTCATCTAATATCAGATTCATAGATTCCCATCCTGAAGATAGTATATTAAATGACAGAAATTTAACCAATCCTTTCATAAAAAATATTATGAAACAAAAATTTAGAAAAGCTACTTAAGTAATAGAATAAAAATCTATTAAAAACTCAAAAGTTTGGACAATATAAATAATGAGAGCTTGCATTTATGGGTCTCCTTCGTTTACTTTTACTTCCCAATGTAATTTAACTATATTCTTGAGTGCATTCTCTTTGAAGGAATATGCTACTGTTTTATGGAGCTTGCCTTGAGCTCACATTAGATCTGATAGCCCGTACTCGGTGACTCAATAAATCAAGATAGAAACATACACCGCTCCAAACAAACACTAAGGAATTTCACTTATGCTTGTAAAGCAAACGGTTTAACATTCTGTAAGAGAACTCATTCAGGTGAGTTGGCTTACACATTGTCTACCTAATATGTTAGCTGTCAGGTAGTATTAGCTAATATATGTCATATACCTTTCCAAAGGTGGCCGCACAAGCTGGCTCCAACTTCTCTTTCCTGCAGAAATCTAAATAGTGAGCGTACAGAATGCACCGTGGGAGGCAAACTCCTTCACACACTATGTAATTGTCTTCAAGCCTGAGAGAAAAGGCCAAGAATTAGGTCAAACCTTTTAACCATTACCTCCCTGTCCCCTCGATTACTTAATGCTCATTTTGAAAGCAGACTGTACAAGTGAGTCAATGAGCAGACGTAAATGGGCTTTGTTTGTTTTGGATGTTATTTAAAATGATACCAGAATAAAATAGCCCCAAACTATGTGCTACAAATCTCAAAATTGTTGAGAGAAATTTGAATGCGCTGTCCATAAAAAAAAAAAATCAGAATGGTGATGGATGTAGTCCTTACTCTGCTGTCACTCTCTGGTGGTTACGGAATTAAAATGTAACAGTGCACTTTAAAAATGTGCACAAAGGTTATGTATAAGTGTTAATTAATTTCCTGAGAAAGGAAATTCTCTTGATGATCCAACTTAACTTGGAAATCCCTAGGAAAAAAAAAGTTTGAAAGCCAGAAAGAGAAGGAAGGTCCTGCCTCAAGTGGGTAAGCAGACCTTGTTGATTCCCCCAAAAAAGACTTTAAGCCCCTCTGAGGAGTGGGTGGGAGATGGGAAGGGGAAGTAGGAGTTAGGAGAAATGGAGGGCAGAAGAACTGGAGTTGCTGTGTAAAGTGAAAAGTATTTTCTTTTTAATAATAAAAAAAAAAGAAGAAGAAAGGCCTGAAGTAGTAGCAGACACCCTCTCCTGATCTGGAGAAGCAAATGACAGCTTCTAAAGAGGCCACCTCTGAGAGAACGAATGGTAGGTGACCTCTGGGAGTTGAGGGGCTGAGTTTTGCAGTTCAGGGAACAAATTCTCTCAACAACCAGTGAGATTCGAGAAACAACAACTGAATATCTCTTGAAATTCCAGCATCAAATAAATAACTTCTTAATTTCTGTCTGGCCATGAACTTAGTGTTAAGGTAACCTGTCTAGACTCCTGACTCACAGAGGCTCCAAGACAACATGTTTGTGTTGTAAGCAAACACACACGTACCACTACATAAACACAAACAAAACATAAAGACTATTTTTAGAGGAGTAAGAACCGTCGTGATCACCTGTTAGCACCATTACAAAGTGATGCTAATGTAAAAAACCACTTCTCCCAGGCCACCGTGGCAAATACCTGGTCTTACTTCTTTTTAAATCTTCAGTGTTCAGTAGCTTACTATTTGATCTAGGACTGTGATTGATGAAATTGAAGATGCTATGTTTTTAAAAGAACATCCTCAATTCAGAAATAATGCCAGGTTTCGGCTTGTCAATGCTCACACACCCTTACTTTCATCCACCAACTATTTCTGAATCCTGGACAACAAGAGAAAACATGGTACTGCATTGTTTGGAAAAGACACCAGAGCCGGGCAGTGGTGGCGCACGCCTTTAATCCCAGCACTCGGGAGGCAGAGGCAGGTGGATCTCTGTGAGTTCGAGACCAGCCTGGTCTACAAGAGCTAGTTCCAGGACAGGCTCCAAAACCATAGAGAAACCCTGTCTCGAAAAAAAAAAAAAAAAAAAGACACCAGGGTAAACTCACTTTATTGAAGCTGAAATGACGATCCATTTCCACTCTCAAACCCTTTTAATGTGATTAAACCTTTGATCATCTAAAGAAGCAATGTATCTCTGTGGAAGTCTCTAAATATAACACGTACAATCCCAATTCTGCAGTATAGATATAACTATATAAACTTTGGAAATCTGGGTAGATTTCCATTTAATTTCAACTAAATGTAATGTAATGAATACATTCGTACTGCACTTATCTGAATGACAATCTAGAAATGAAAACTTCTAGGTTCTATTCCCACTTTTTCTAATAGTCCAGTAAATTGTTTTTACTAAAATGTAATTATACTAATTTCATGCTTAATAAAATCATAATCATTTGCAACACAAGAGAAATGCAATATGTAGTATTATTTAGATTAAAATTGGGCGAAGTCTTGAATGACTTCAGATTTAATATACTCTCAATATATACTCTCAATACACAAAGTAAAAGTCAAGAGACCCATTCAATGGGTTTCAGATGCCAATTATCCTTTTAATTAAAATTATCCAAACCATCTAGGAAGCAGTATTTCAAAACAAATAAATTTGCCTACCCAAAAATTGAATAGCAAATTCACAATAAAAGTTTAGTTAATTAGCCTATTTTTAGTTTGATTTTCAGTTCTAATTTTAACACTCTCAAGACTCTATAGTCGTACAGATTTCTCAAAATCCAGATACCTTAGTGTTTTAACTTATGTTTTTAGAAGACTAGGAAAATAAAACAAAAATGTAAGTGCTTTATATTCTTCAAAATATGATAATTATTAGGAGAAATGACTATTTAAAACTCGCATTTTTAAAAGTAGGTATACAATACCCATAATCTATTTATTTGGGTAGTTGTTTTTATAGTCATTGTTTGGTTTACAAAATACTGAGTTAAGCTAGATATACCTATGACAAGAATTTTAAATAAATCCAAGATTGTTTCTATTCACTCGATTTGGACTAAACCTGATGATCATACAAAATCCTTTAAAATAAAAATAAAATCAAAAATTTCCCAATTGTCCTGATGACAGTAGTTGTTTCCTATGTATTCCAGATAATTTTATTCTCAATTGTTTACAGCTCCAGAGTATTTTCAACTAGTAATTGTACCAACAAACTTCGAAAATCACAACGCAACTTTACAGGAATATTTGTTTTGAATTTCAGATGTTGGAAGGGTTTGAACATACAGTTTCAGAACTTCCGGCTATGCAAATTAAAACTTAACGATTAAATAAACAAAAATAATAGTTACTAGCATTTATAGATTTTATTTTTCGAATTTTTTCTAACCTCTAGATAATACTAGATATATAGGTAAACAGAGAGGTAGACAGACAGACAGATAAATGATAGATAGACAGAATAACTAATCAGTAAGTAACCTTATACTTATTATTCAGAATTGTGGGAGAAATTTGTGCCCTTAATTCCTCATATTATGCAAGGCTTCTTAAAGCCTTCTTACTTTAGATTCCTCTTCCATTTAGACAAGTGTTACCAAAACGCTCTTAATATTTAGACCTGGTGATAATCTCTTAGTTTTAAAAAATATTGGGGGCAAATTCAGTTGTAGTGCTTTGCTACACTAAATCATATATATGATTTACTATAAAACTGAATTTTTAAAAATTATGACAGCTTAACTGACTTGTCCATTTCTTACTTCTCACTCAGTCTACCTATTTTCTAACTGACACAGGATCTGCCCTGCTGTGGATTAACGCAGAATTAAGGTCCTTCCACTTTTTGTTATTTTGAAGGATCATATCTCGAGAGCATAAAAATACTAAATAAATACATTTCATGTTGAGCAAATCATAGAAAAAAATCATCACTGCTTACATGTGAAGAACCTGTGGTTTTAGTCAAAAATATATCCCGTTTTGCATCATGATCCAAATACAGATCGTGCGAATAGGCAGTGAAAAGAAACCGGATGCATTTCTCATGGGTCTTTCAAACTTTTAGAGAGAAGCAAGTTGGGAAAAGCCAGGGTCCTAGAGACACAGGTGCGCGCGACAGGGCCGGCTTACCACTGCAGGGTGAGCTGAGTCTGCTTCTTCTTGTCCTTCATGATCTGGGTGATGCTCTTCTTCTGAGAGTGCTGTGGGTCCGGTGCTTTGGTCTTGTTCTCGTGAGCGTCCACATCCTCTTCTTCCGAGGAAAGGTTACCATTGCTTAAATGTATCTCTGAGGGCGAGTTTAAGGGGTGACAAAGAACGAGGAAACATGCATCAGTCCGGTGGCTTCCACAGCTACTTGCTGTACGTTGGATGGGGTGCCCGAGCCAGCAGAAGGAGTTGAGCAAAGCCCTCGGAGTTAATAGTGTTTTCATTAACATTTTTCCTGGTGAAATGAGATGGTCCCGACAGAGTACCCTACTTCTATGTGTATTCGGAGTGGGTTTATATTTACTGTTGGGCGCCCTTGGGACTCAGCCTCTGCCTGGCAGCCAGGCGAGAGGAGCACTCACCTGATTTGACTCCCACCTGCAGCCTAGGGTCTCCGCCTTTCTCCCCGCTGCCTGCGGCGCCTGCAGCTGCTCCCGCGTCAAGGTACGCACTGTTCTCGGGGTAGACCAGCAAATCCTTGCCCAGCAGCTGCACGCAGCACTCCTCCGCGATTTCGGACGGAAGTTGGGGTGAAGGCTGCTCCTGCACGAAGGCGTCTTCCAACTCGGGGACCTTGTCCATCCTTTCCAGCGCTTGGAACTCAGCGTGCGGAGCTTTGCCCAGCTCGGTGTTGAGCCCCAGAGTCCAGGGGCGGGGCGGGGCGGGGCGGGGTGAGGCGGGGCTGGGGACGTGTGGCCTCTGGGCAGGGAGGAGGCCGCAGGCTCAGAGCCCCCCTGATGGCGGAGAGGGGACAGGGTGAACAGGTACCGCACAGATGGCAGGGTGTAGGAGGGCGGAGGCAACGCTGCTTTTTTCCAAGCATCTCGGGTCTGGACAGAAGCTTGCTCCCCGCTTACTTCCTCACCTGCTCTCAGTCATACCTGAGCTGCTTTCCTCTTTGCTCCTGCTCTCTCACCATGTTCTGGGTCCAGAACTACTTCTCTATGGAAAACTTGCTGAAGGATCCCAGAAAGCTTAGCTCTCCTCTCTACTGGGACAAACAACTTAAACTGTCCCCATCTCTATTCCCAGGTATCCTAACCTAGGCACCTGTCAGGGCAGCCTTGACTCTGCAAGCATAGAACAGCAGGGAACAAAATTCAGAGTACCACCCTGTCTTTGGCAGTCTTTGCGCCACCTTGGTCAGGTATGTTTCTGGAATAATTCAAGGATAGAGGAGCACCCTTTTGAGTGACTTGACGGCAGAACAGTCACATCACACTGCTCTGCACTGCACACACTGACTTGGACACTTGGGCCTCATAGCCCTCTCAGCTGTGGAGGTTGAAACAGATTTGCATCCCATACAATTCCTCGTTTCATGCCGAGCAATGATAAAAAAATAAATTTTTATCTTAATTTAATAACATTTATTTATTAACATAAATAAAATTTAATAGCATTCCAATTCAAAATGACAAAAGTTGTGTTTGTTTAAAGTTAAGTTGGATTCTCTTTAAAGAAGGGTGCTATGTGCGGATTTGGGATCCAATTGCCTGGCTGAACCATGGTTTTCCTCATTCTATTCTGTGTCCTTTTGATCAACAGATCCCCAGGAAAAGACAGGACCCGGCAGTTGTTTCATCCCAGCCAATCCTATATCTTCTTTGGGGGAGGTATTAGAAAGAGATATCACTCTTGAATTTAGCATGAAATAGCATTAAGCTGAAATCACACTGAGAAAACAAAATGAGACCCAGAGTGGCAGATATAGCTGAAGGGCCAGGTACACGGAGGGAGCAGTCTACTCAAGATCAGCGGTTCCCCCAGGGCAGCTGAAACTGTTCATGTGTTGCAGCTTCCCCATTTTCAGCAGCACTTGCTGGAAAAGGCATCTCCTCTTTCAAAGCCCTTCTCACAGGCTTTCTGTGGCTGCTGAATGCAGGCTGGAGCCACATATTTACCCACACACCCAGTGTTCTGTAGCTATTCCCTACGTAGGACAACTTGGCATATTTGTCTTCTCTACCTAGCGTCCTGAAAGCCTTGGAGCCTGCTTAGTGTGTAGGGTTTTTCACTTCAATGCTAACACGTACAATGCGCTGCCTTTACCGAGACACACTTAGGTGAATTTTGCAATGGAAGTCCTCTTTGTGTTTACAGAAGGGCTCTATCCACTCATGCCACATAACCATGAGCAAAATGTTCAGAAAATGTTTGGCATTTCTCCTTTAACTTTAAAATGCAGACCACTTGATATCCAGAAGGTGTGCTTGTGTGTGTGAGTCATAAGACACTAAGTGAATATTTGGCAATTTCCCAACTGAACTGATCGATGGAAGTGCAAACTAATATCTTGTAAGGCCCTAAACAAATTTTTGGCCATAATTTAAAGTAAACTGTCTACTTTACAAAACACCACTGAAGTACTTTGTGCTTCTTTTCAGAATTAGGGATTATTTATTTGTAGGTGTGAAACAATTAAAGGTATTAAATCAGTAATCAATAATCTTCCGGCATTAAAAATCCCAACATGAGGGGGCTTCAATTGTAAATTGCCCCCAAAGTTTAAACAATTGCTGCCTACCTTTCCTACAGGGATACAGTGACAGCAGTGCTTGGATGATGAGGCAAGACTGCTCTCATCCTAGATGACCATGTGTGGTTTTAATAGCCCCTGTTTCCATGGGGATGTGCTCCAGGATCTCAGGTGTTACTTGAAACTGCAGGTGGAATAAAACTCTGCTGGTGTCTTTGTTCCCTATATGTTCTGCAGTGTTGCCAAATGGAACCAAATCCATTCTGTTCTTTCATGTCTCATGTACTGGCGTCTCCTTGGTCTCTCTAGGCTTTCATTTGGGGGCCACGAGAAAGTAAAACATGGGTTAATGGAACTCGAGTCATGTTGTACTACATCAGTCCATCATACAACCCAGAAAGCATAAACAATGAAGATATAGTATCAAAGGGATACTGTTCCTTACCTAGGACATCAAGATGTACTAGTCTCTACCAAGTCCTTTGAAAGCCTGTGAGCCTGCTTAGTGTATAGGGCTTATCTCTTGGTGCTAATGTATTCATATACCCAGACACATTCCATAATGGAAGTTCTCAGTGAGAGCATCTGGGGGTAACTGATAGGTGAGTAAGTAGACTGACCAAGGAAGACAGGCACTGAATGTGTGAGCATCCTCCAGTGGCAAAGGGGCCAGAGCGAGCAGACAGGAAGAAGGTAAGATATGTGCATAACCATTCTTTAACCATTGCATTTCTAGCAGGGATGCTTGCCCATAGGTATAAGATTTTACACTCTTCAGCCTTTGAATATGAACTTGTACCATGCCTCTCTAGGAGAATTCCAGGCCTGCAGTCTCAGACTACCACAGCCTCTTTTCCTTGTCCCAAGGTTTCCAACTTCTTGAACTAATCTGGTACTTGTTTCCCTTGTTCCTAGCCTGAAGTTGGCCACTGTGGAACTATTTCTGCCTAAAACTACATGTATTCATACAATGAACCCTCTCAGTACAACATGTATACCATTGGTTCTATTCATCTGGGAAACAACGCACAATTTTTGACAAGGGAAGAAAGTCAACCCAATGAAAACCTTTCAATTTACACTGCTAAAGCTTTATAAAAGAGTGTAAAAGAGTGGATGTAGACCCACATTTCATACAATATCCAAAAATCAAGTTAGAGTAAACCTGTAAGAATATAATATGCAACTGTACAACCTTCGGAGACCTTGACTTATCCCTGGCTTTGACCCGGGCTTTTAAACACAATGAGATGCAAGAGGCTAAAGCAACGTATATAAACTGGATTCCTTTCAGAATTATACACCTGAAGGCTACCAGAAAGGTAGTCAATCTGTGTACACAATGGGAAAATATTTAAAAGTCATTTCATAAGATTTCAATATTCATAATATATAAAACCCTTTGCAGCTCCAAAATCAAAAGACAATACCCTGATTTGTAAAATGAGCAAAAAAGGACTCAAACTAAAGAACGTGGAAGGATTTAATATAATCAAAATATATGAGATTAAATCCTCAAGGAAACATATATATATATATATTAAAACAATGCTGTGAAAATATATTGAGCATCACTCAAATTAGGAAAATGTAAGTCAAACCCACAGTTGAGGACCTATTTATACCCACAAAGGTTGCTACAATCATAAATACAAAGCAGAGAAAATAATTGTTGGTAAGATTGTGAAGTCATTGGGACTTTCATCCATTGCTGGCAGAAATATAAAACAGATGAAAATAAAAAAGGTGAACATATAATCCCGTAATTTCATTCCTAGACTCTAATTCCACTCAAGCAAATGGAAACTAATATAAAAATGTTCACAATAGCATTATGAATAATACTAAAAAAGGTGATGGAATACAAATGCCTTATTAGTTGCTGGATAAAGAAATTCAATGTGGCATGACATACAAGTTAATAGTATTCAGTCATAAAACTGAGGTATGAATATATGGTATTGTCATGTGTGATCGCTAAGAACATTTTCAAACTGATTTCAAAATTTCACATACAAAGGACAACATATTATTACATTCACAGGAAATAATCAGAGTAAGCAAATCCGTAGTGACAAAAAGAAAATTAATGTTACTGTCAGAACCAGAGGTTGGGACAAATGAGGAGTTACTCTTTAATAGTTCCAGGCTTCCTTTTAGGGCATAATGAGATTTTTCTTGAATTACGTAGTGGTGACGGTTGAATAGTGTGTGCACATAGAGAACTATATAATTGTACACTTTCAAATGGTTCAATTGGGGCATTTTATCTCAATAAAAATACTTTAAAACAAGGAAGGCGATATTATGAAGAAAAAGCTAAGAATCTGCTACATTCTGGCCAAGTAAGGAATTACCATTTCATCTGAGAAGGGAATGTACAATGCTTGAAATTTTCCCGATCTTGAGTTTTAAAACAGGAGCTATCGATCTTGAAGTACACAGGCCCAGGAGATAATTCAGTGTACTAGAACCTTCACATGGTTTGGTGTTATACAACTACACATGTGTGGTCCCGTGCACACATGTGCACGCACACACACACACACACACCTTGTAACAAATGCACTTGGCAGTTTAGGTTTTTTTTTTTTTTTTCGAGACAGGGTTTCTCTGTAGTTTTTGGAGCCTGTCCTGGAACTAGCTCTGTAGACCAGGCTGGTCTCGAACTCACAGAGATCCGCCTGCCTCTGCCTCCCGAGTGCTGGGATTAAAGGCGTGCGCCACCATCGCCCGGCATGCACTTTAGTTTTTTTAACCTGTACATATTATGCATGCACGCCCCTTTCCAAATAGTACAAGTAGGATCTGTTTTCAAGCCCTAAACCCTCCAGCTAGATTGGCTATACTCACTCCCATCTCTGAACAATGGCATAAGTATCCAAGGCCTTGGTAATGATCAAATTTAGATGGTTTCTAGGTCAGTGTATTCTCAACATGGCTAGGAATGAAGAAAGAAAAACCATTCCAGACTGAACTTGTTTTGGGTGCATATGCAGCAAGACAAAACTGTGTCCTCAAGTGACCTTTAAGCGATAATTCCTTATTGACCATCTTATGCCTACACAAAGTAGACATGCATATAATTAAAATCAGATATACTTGGGGAGAGGACATCTGAAGCTAAAAAAAATTAATGTGTGACCTAGTGTATCAATCAAAATAGACAACCAATAAAATTATGCCACTTGGTAGCTTGAACCTCCTCTTGAACCTAACAAAAGGAGGCCCTGAAAAAATAATCAAGGCCCTTGAATGTCTTCACTAGTGTGGCCCTTTGTCAATCTTAACAATGTATCGCTCTTTAATCTATACTATCTCTTAGCTCCAAATAAAAGTATCTTGCTTCTTTTACAAATCTGTGTGGGCCCTTATTTCCAATTCTTTGAATAAAAGAAAGTCCAAGAACTTGGAAATACCTGCCTAAACCCATCAACAGAGGGCAACCTTGCTTTTTAGTCAGGTAAACATAAACTAATTACGCTTCTGTTCCTTTACAAGCTGCTTCCTTCCTCCTTCAATCTTAGTTATGCTGCGTGTTATTATTTTGTATGTATTGAGTGTGGGATGAGAGAGAAATGATAGAAAGTAGAAGTAAAAGGGACGAGTAATGAAAGAAATGATGTTTTTTAAAACGGGCAAAGTGGAACTAGAAAGTTAAGAATAGAATCTATATCTATTGGTTAGAATTTAAAAGATCAAGCCAGATAATGGTGACACACACTTTAATCCCAGCACTTGGGAGGCAGAGGAGGGCAAATTTCTGTACATTCAAGACCAGTTTGGTTTAGAATGAGTTCCAGGACAGCCAGGGCTACACAGGGAAACCTTGTCTCAAAAAATAAAAAATAAAATTAAGAAGTTAAGACATTAGGCTAGGAATGATGGTGCACACCTGCAATCTAAGTAATTGGAAGGTGGAGTCAGAAGGATCAGGAAGGAATTCAAGGTCATGCTCAGCTACCTACGAACCTGAAGTCCCACCTAGGCTACGTGTGTGTGTGTGTGTGTGTGTGTGTGTGTGTGTGTATGTAATATATGCATATATATGTCATATGTTTAAATTTTGGAAACCAAATTTATTGTGCTAATCTCCATGTAGACTTAACTGTTCTCTTTTCTGTAACTATCCATCCATGTAAATAATAAATGAACTGGAGTGGAAGCCTGGAAAGCAGGTTTCACTGAGGCTGCAGACAGGTTCCAGAGGGACAGTGAACGGAGGTGGAGTTGGGCACGAGGCACAAAGCGGATGGCATGTGCTGGTGATAGTTTCCACAGTTAGGAGCACTTCCTGGTGACAAATGGATGGGTCTTAGATGGAAATGAAGTTATTTTTCAGGAAGGTAAGAAGTATTTTCCATGTAAACAATTTTTTGGCTAGTTGCAAGAACTCACCACAACCATGGAAAAGCCAGTTTCCAGGTGTTTCACAAAGCGTAACAGCTTCTTTTCAAGAAATCATTTCAAAGACAGGCGGGACTTGTATCTTTCAGGTCCAGAACAGGGATTTCCCCTGAGAGTAGGTCCTCTCATGAAACAATCTTATTCCCCTGCAATTCTTTATCATCTGACCCTCATGAAAGGCTGATTCAATCGTTCATTTCTTATTTAATATGTTAACTAGAAAAATTACAAGACCAGAATAGGTTGCTATAGGTGTCTGCTACTCTTTGTGCTTTTCTCTGGATTAAAGTTCTTTCAAAGTAAAAAAAAAAAATAAGTCAGATGATTTTTCAGAATCATAAGTAAACATGATCTCCTGGTTGTTTATTAATAGAAAATACCTCCATAATTCTAGAGATTCATATTTGCACAGAAAATATGTTAAGACTTGAGAAATACATTCTTTTTTCCCAGAGATGCAGAAATGGTTTAATATATGTAAATAAATCCAAACAGACTCGAGAACAAAAATCACAAGATCATCCCATCAGATGTGGAAAAAGTTTGACAAACATACAGGGGACATCTCTCACCATAATAAGGAGAAAAATAGGTAGAAATTCCACAGCCAATACTATGCTAAATGGAGAAAAGCTCAAAACAGTTCTATGAAAATCAGGAACAAGACAAGGATATCTTCTCTTACTGCTCATGTTCAATATAGTGCTTAAAGTTTTGGTAAGAACAATTAAAAGTGAAGGAGAGAAAAGGAATATAAAAGCAGAAAGAAGTCAATTTATTTTGAGAAATACATTCTTATTTGAATGTCCTTGTCGAAAATAGAAGGAAAAGTACATTTAAAATATTTGAATATTCAATTCTTGAGTCAAAGTAAAACTATTTTTACTATTTTTAATTGGATGCTATTTTGTTGAAGCTTAACATCCATCACCTCCATCAGTCATTGTGGTCTGCCTGTGAAAGAACTGTTTTCCATAGAGTATCGGAATTGGTACACAGCTAATTGGGAAAAGTACAAGTTGCAGATTGAATGAAATGCTAAATATATGTGTCACATGGTATTTATCAAATGGTAGAGTACCTAGTAAGTAGTTATAAGTGGAAAGCAGTGGCAGTTTTCCATCCTTTCTTTCATTTAACCCAAAGCTAAACTTATCATAATCCTGACCCCAAAGTAAGCCAGCCCAGTTACTCTACCTGTGACACTCTTTGTATGGTAGTGGGGGCAGATTCAGTAGCGTTCAGGGTGGTAAACACAGCACTGTTACAAATACACAAGCAAGGACAGTTGTGCTCCACAGAAGACAAGCGAGTGATAATTTTAATGAGACTATAATTTCTCTGGACTTGAAGGAATTTTATTCATTCACAGTGGAAACTGAATATAAGATGCATTACAGGTACAAGAAATGGAATTGGCAGAGGCTCAGAGCTAAGAAACATGGGCAAGAAGAGTCAGGACAGCATCATTCCTAAAGACAGTTGAGTAAAGAGCAGTGTGGTGGGCATGGGGGATCAGGAGCAGGTCAGACCTTAAGATGTTTTCTCAAGCTCAAAAATTCATACTTTATTATAAGGATCCATACCAAATCTGGGAGTGAAATTCAGAAGTGTGTGTTAAAAGTGTGGGTCTATTGTGGGGAAGGGAAGTTAGGAATACTGGGTGATGCAAAGAATGTGCAGGGTAAAAAAGACACTACTAAGTGAAGATGAGGAAAAGGCTGATTAAAGAGCCCCTTGCAGATATTGGTACTAATTGTCACAGTACTAGCTTCAAAGGTTCATGCATCCTCTAACCCTACCCTACCCAATTGGTTGCCCTCTTCACTCTTTGCTATTAGCAAATGTGCTTGCAGAGAGTTGAAAAGCATTTTTACAATGGGCTCTTGATGATGTTGAAAGCTTTACAACCACTAATCACCATGTGGCTTGACCAGGTTAGCTTGTAGGGAATATGCCTTTTATTGCAGCTGACACCCAGAATTATACTATGCAGAGCCAACTACATGGGAACTGTGGAGAGCAAAGCCATCCCCAAATCGGCAGCCTCTAGTCAGTTGACCACAACCTTGAGCATGGCATTTCATGGAGCATAGAGAAGCTGAGCCCAGCCTACATAGCTGTAACGACTGATTTAAAGCACGAAAATTTGTATGGTTTATTACATGGCAAAATCATGCATGGTTAGTCGATATTTATTCATATAAAATGTGAAGATGACTGAGCTTTACATTTCGCAAAAATGTGTTGACTTTAGCAATGGGAGAAGCAGATTGCAGAATGAAGTGGCACGTTGTTTTGGTTTTAGCTTTGAGTTTTGGTTTTAGGTTGGTTATTTGTCTGGTTGGATTTTGATTTGTTTTGTGTTAATATAGGGTTTCATGCATCCCAGGCTGACCTCAAACTTACTATGTAGCCAAGGACAACCTTGACCTCCAAGTACTAGGATTACAGGTGTGCTCTACCATGTGTGTGCTTACTGGGGATCCAGCCCAGGACTTATTGCCCAAAAGGTTATGTACTCAGAACTGTGGTTTTTGGTATTAAGATTTTTTTGTTTGCTTGCTTGCTTTCAGTTTTTAGATGAGAAAATATTGCAACTCAAAGAAGAGGAAATTTTTCATATAAAAGTCAAATGTTACAATGGGCACAAAAATAGCAAGTGAAAAAGTGGATGAAATGAACCTTACCAATTTTACGTCTAATGAAATTTTTGCATTGTTTATATACACAGAGACATATGTTCATATTTCATATTGGAGAGAACAACTTGGATATAATGGAGTACTAAACAATTCTTCCTAAATGGTCTGGCTAAAAGAAAAAAAATGTAACTTTTCACATACAGATTTCTTCACCTACTATTCCAAACTCAGAGCATTCCACAGTCTCTTCTGCAAGCTGTTCATGCAGAGTTGCTTTCTGGGTATAAATAGAATAAACTGTTCCAAGTGTAAACCCTAAATGATTGAAATACATTATATACACTTTAAAACTAGAAAAACTCAAGTTTATTTTAACAGCATGTGCTTGAAGTCTTTATAACACAGTTTTCCTAATGTCTCTGGGGCCAAATTGTATGTTATATTATTTCAGAGCTCTGTAATAAGATGTTACTTTATAGTGTACTTAGTTTTATAACATACTGTTGCATTTGTAAGATGAAGACAATAAATCAGTTAATGTCATATCAATATTCATTTGGGAAGAATGAGAAAAACCAGAATACTTTTCAGTATTGTTATCATAATAATTCTAGCCTATCAAAACCAAATGATGACATTAATGTTACATGTTTTAAGTATTATTTTAATTATGTTTTATTTACTGTAATAAAACACATAGCAAAATTAAATAATATCAAAAGGAACACATGAAACAAGACACACTTTAGCATAAATTTGGGTGTTTTGTGTTTTTTCTTTGTGAATGTATATATTTGCTTTTTGTTTGCTTGTGTGTTTGGTTGGTTTTTTGTTTTTTTTTTCATGACAGAGTTTCTCAGTGTAGTCCTGTGGAGTGGGATGCCCTTCTGTATGCTGCAAATACATGTTGTTTTTCACATTAAACACCACACATTAAAGGGAGACTTGAACACCCCACATTCACCACTGCACAGGTCAGACAGAAAATTAACACAGAAATGAGAGAACTAACAGATGTTATGACTCAAATGGACTTAAAAGACATCTATAGAACATTCCATCCAGACCTAAAAGAATATGTAACTTCTTCTCAACACCTCATGAAACCTTCTCAAAAATTGAAAGCATTCTAGGTGACAACGAAAATCTCAACAGATTTTTAAAAATTGGAATAATCCCATCTGTCTTACCAGATCATTATGGCTTAAAATTAGAATTCAAAAGCAACACTAATTTCAGAAAGTCCACAAACACATAGAAATTAAACAATACTCACCTGAATCACCAATGGATCAAGAAAAAAATAAAGAAATTAAAGACTTCCTAAAATTCAACAAATAGGACCACACAATATACCCAAATTTATGGAACACAATGAAAGCAGTGTTAAGAGGAAAGTTCATAGCACTAAATGCCTATATACACAATCTGGAAAAAAATAACACATTAGTGAGTTAAACAGAACATTTGAAAACATCAGAAAAAAAGAAGCAAACTTACCCAGGAGGAATAGACAGCAGGCAATAAATAAATTGAGAGCTGAAATCAACAAAATAGAAACAAAGAAAACAATACAAAGAATCAAAAGGACAAAGAGTTGATTCTTTGAGAAAATCAACAAAATAGGCAGACCTATATCCAAAGTAACCAAAATGCCATGAGAGAATATCCAAATTCACAATATCAGAAATGAAAAGGGGACATAACAACAGAAATGGAAGAAATCCGGAGAATCATCAGGTCATACTTTGAAAACCTGTACTGCAAAGAATTGGAAAACCTAAAGGAAATGTACAATTTTCTGAATAAATATCACTTACCAAAATCAAATCAAGACCAGATCATCAAAGTAAATAGACTTATAACTGCTAAAGTAATAGAAACAATCATCAAAACCTGCCAACCAAAAATATCTAGGACCAGATGGTTTCAGTGCAGAATTCTATGAGATTTTCAAAGAAGAACTAATACCAATACTCAAATTGTTCCACACAATAAAAACAAAATGAACATTGCCAAACTCTTTTTATGAGGCTACAATTACCCCAATATCCAAACCGCATGCAAAAAATTACTAAAAAAGAGAATTACAGACCAAATTTACCCATGAGCATTGATACAAAAATACTCAATAAAATACTGGCAAACCAAATCCAAGAGCATATCAGAAAAATCATACACCATGTCCAAGTAGGCTTCATCCCAAAGATGCAGAGGTGGTTCAATGTATGAAAATCTGTCCATGCAATCCACAAACATAAATCCATAAACAAACTGGAAAAAAACACATGATCATCTGGTTAGATACTGAATTAGCCTTTGACACAATACAATACTCCTTCATGATAAATGTTCTGGAGAGAGCAGCATAATAAATAATAAACATAATAAAGGCAATATACAGCAAATCAACAGCCAACATCAGACTAAATGGAGGGAAACTCAAAGTGATCCCACTGAAATCAGGAACAAGACAAGGTTGTCTACTCTCTCCATATCTATTCAATACAGTACTTGAGGTTCTAGCTAGAGCAATAAGACAACAAAAAGAGATCAAGGGGACAAAAATCGGAAAAGATGAAGTCAAGCTCTCACTATTTGCTGATGATATGGTAGTTTACATAAGTGACCCCAAAAATTCTACCAAGGAACTTCTACAACTCATAAACACCTTCAGTAATGAAGCAGGATGCAAGATTAACTCAAAAAAAAAAAAGCAGCCTTCTTTTATACAGAAGATAAATGGGCTGAGAAAAAAATCAGAGAAACATCACCCTTCACAACAGCCACAAATAATGTAAAATATCTTAGAGTAACTCTAACCAAACAAGTGGAGGATCTGTACAATAAGAACTTTAAATCTTTGAAAAAAGAAATTGAAGAAGATAACAGAAAATGGAAAGATCTCCCATGCTCTTGAGTAGGTAGAATTAACATAGCAATAATGGCAATCTTAACAAAAGCAATCTACAGATTCAATGCAATGCCCATCAAAATCCCAGCAAAATTCCTCACAGACCTCAAAAAAAAAAAAAAACAATACTCAACTTCATATGAAAAAGCAAAAAACTCAGGATAGCCAAAACAACCCTGTACAATAAAGGAACTTTTGGAGTCATCACAATACCTGACTTCAAACTCTACTACATTACTGAAAACAACCTGATATTGGCATAAAAACAGACAGGAGGACCAATGGAATCAAATCAAAGACCCAGACATCAACCCACACACCTCCAAACACCTGATGTTTGAGAAAAAAGTATAAAATGTACCAAAGAAAGAGTATTTAACAAGTAGTGCAGGCATAACTGGATATCAACATGTAGAAGAATGAAAATAAATCCATATCTATCGCCATGCACAAAACTCAAGTCCAAATGGATCAAAGACCTTAAAATAAAACTAAACACACTGAACTTCAGAGAAGAGAAAGTGGGAAGGATGCTTGAATGCATTGGTACAAGAGATCATTTCCTAAATAAAACCACAGTAGCACAGACTCTGAGAGCAACAATCAATAAATGTGACTTCCTGAAACTGAGAAGGTTCTGAAAAGCAAAGAACATGGTCAACAAGATAAAATGGCAGCCTACAGAATGGAAAAAGATCTTCGCCTACCCCACATTGGACACATTGGATCTCCAAGATATACAAAGAACTCAAGAAATTGGTCACCAAAAGAACAAATAATCCAATAAATAATGGATTACAGATCTAAACAGAGAACTTTCAACAGATAAATCTAAAATGGCTGAAAGACACTTAAGGAAATGCTCAACATCCGTAGCCATCAGAGAAATGCAAATCAAAACAACTCTGATATTCCATCTTACAACTGTAAGAATGGCCAAGATCAAAAGCACTGATGACAACTTACACTGGAGAGGATATGGGGTAAAGGGAACTCTCCTCCATTGCTGGTGAGAGTGTAAACTCTTACAGCTGCTTTGGAAATCAGTATGGCAATTTCTCAGAAAATTAGGAAACAACCTACCTCAAGACCCAATAATACCACTTTGGGGTATATACCCAAAGGATGCTCAATCATACCATAAGAACATGTGCTCAGCTATGCTCATAGCAGCACTGTTTGTCATAGCCAGAACCTGGAAACAACCTAAATGCCTCTCAACAAAATAATAGAGAAAGCAGATATAGTAAATTTACACAATGGAATACTACACAGCAGAAGAAAATAATGACATCTTGAAATTTTCAAGCAAGTGGATGGATCTAGAAAACATATTGAGTGAGGTAACCAGGACCCAGAAAGACAAATATAATATGTATTCACTCATAAGTGGCTTTTAGACATAAAGCAAAGAAAACCAGCCTATAATTCACAGTCCCAGATAACCTAGACAACAAAGAGGACCCTAAAAGAGACATACATAGATCTAATCTACATGGGAAGTAGAAAACTACAAGATCTCCTGAGTAAGTTGGGAGTGTGTGTATTGTTGGAAATTGTAGAAGGGGAAGGGAGAGGAAGTGGGGAGTGGATAAAAATATGTAACTCAGCAAAAACAATAAAAGAGTGGTAAATATGTGTTGTTTTTATTTGTTGATGAATAAATCTGCTTTGGCCTATAACAGGGCGGAATATAGCTACACAGGAAAGCCAAAGCAAATACAGTAAGAAAGAAGACAGAGTAGAGGGAGACACCAGCAGCTGCTGGAGGAATAAGATGCCAGAGCAATACAGGTAAGTCACAGTCCATGTGGCAATATACAGATAAATAGAAATGGGTTAATTAAGTTTTAAGAGCTAGGTAGTGATAAGCCTAAGTTAATAGGCCAAACAGTTTGTAATTAATATTAAGCCTTTGAGTGTTGTTTAAAAAATGTCTGTGGGGACCAAGTAAGATGAAAAGCCTTCATTTACAGTCCTGGCTGTGCTGGGACTCACTCTGTAAACCAGGCTGGCCCTCTTCAAACACAGAAATATGCTTGCCTCTGTCTCCAGAACGCTGGGGTTAAAGGTGTTTGCCACTAATATCTGGAGCATAAATCTGTTAAGCATGATAGGCTATGTCTATTCTTGATGTTTCATAGTCCATAGTGGAATCCCCTCCTAGTTTTCTTATCTACGCTTCTTTATGTCATTGTATAGCCCTTAGAATTTCTATTAGAGGATATTTAAGACTATAACTTTTCCCCTAAGTGTTCAATGTTTTTAATATATAAAATTGCTATGTGGATGGATAATTGTAACCATTTTGTAGATTCATAATTTGACTACTAATGTCTTGTAATTCTGATTAAATTCATTGCTTTTAAATATAATATTTAAAACAACAACTCCTTTCAGAGCTTACATAATTTCCTCAAGCTAAAAATGATGGGTTTTATCCAGGAGTGGTGATCCATGCCTTTAGTCCTAGAACTCATGAGGCAGTGGCAGGAGGATCTCTGAGTTCAGGGCCAGCCTGGTTAACAGAGCAAGTTCCAGGACAAGCACAGCTACAGAGAAAAACTCTGTGTTGAAAAAAACAAAATAAGAATAAGAATGTTTTAAGTTACTCGTTTGTTACGGTGTCACTCAGTGGGCTGGATAAGTGTGGGCTGCACGTGACGACTGTAGATACGGTGAGTTTATTTCCCATCTCTCACTCTGTTTGAGTCCAACACACCTTCTTCTTTGAGCAATTTATAAAATGGAAGCGTTCAGTGGAAGCCACTCTTTCTACAGCATTGCTTTTGAGTGCCAGTAGATAAATAACAATAGAACAGTGCAATAAGCAAGTAAACATTAAAACATGAGAAGAAGCAGTTAAATGTAATATAACCAAGGGATTTGGTGTTTCTTGAAATTGCACCATCCTACATCAGAATCACCTTAAGTCGCAGCAACCTGAGAACCAAAGAACCAAAGCATTAAATGGTTTTTATGAAGACAGTGTCATGTGTTATAAAGTTCTCAACTACAAGAAAGAGCATGTGTTTCAAGAAAATGGGGGGGGGAGAATGTGTCGCAACATGAGGCGTAGTCTGTACACATATGATGCCTTCAACCGCATTGCAATTTATTATGGTGTTTATTTAGAAGGGCAGGGGGATGGAAAGGCTTGAGGCTGGCGGGGAAATATGATCACATTCCTTCATTGTATTCCTAGTGTTTGAATGATGTCACATACATCATTAAAACAACATGCTGCACCCAGCACACTGAAATGAGCATCACAGAGGCCAGCACACCAGAGACTCTGGTCTCCTGGGGCATCCCTTTGGGAACACCTGTTGAAATTCTCAGGACACATTCAGCACTGTCTCTGCTAATGTACTCATCACAGCATATTGCTAGTATTGCCTAAGTGCTAGTTTTGCCTTCTTAATCTAACACGTAGCCTGACTTCAGGAAGTTATTGAGTCATTCTCCAACTACTGGCTCCATTTCCAGGGATAATTAGTGAACTATTAAACTGGGTATTTCGTGTAGAACATGACACGTAGATAATTCTTCTTAGTTTATTTTAGCCGTATTTGTGTGAGAACAGTAATTTAATGATCATTATATAATTTACTTGTGTTTTATTTTCAGTTAGTGATCTATGACAGCCCCAAGTGAAATTTCAAGAGTTTTTATTATTGGCAAGAGAGAGTTATAAAATATACAAAAGTGATAGGATCCACTTTTAATTATTTTATATGGCAGCTTTTTGCTGTCATATAAAATTTTAAAAAAGCAAAACAGATAAATAAGCATTTTAAGCTAAAATAAAGAAAAGCTTTAAATTAGAAAGAGAGATGGAAAATGATAACATTGACATCGATGCTCATAAGATAAAATAACTAAATTTACCACGATTAATCCTTCAAATGTAAAGGCCAATTGATCATTTTCCTAAAGGTTGCAGTACTAAAACTGTGGGTTTCCATTTATAATTCACGTTATGCTGAATTTTAACAGTGTAAGCTTCAGTGTTGGTTGAATATGTTATAATATTAAAATGTTGCGGGATAAATCAGAAAACGTGTAACATTGACTATCACATTTGACCTTTAAAAAAAAAAGCAAATGGCATTCAGAATACAAAATAAACTATGATAGCATTCACGCTAACACAGAAAGCAAATAGTTACATAGGATTGCATCCTTTAGGTTGATTTACTGATTTCTCTGTGCAGATTTCCAGAAACAAATCACCGACAAGCAGGACAACAGAAAAGCAGATGGAAAGCCACAATAAATACAAGCCTATTCATGAACTTGAAATCATTGTGAGTTCAGCTTTAGCGTTAAAAAGTGAGTAAATGAGACCTTTATTTGCAAAGCTTAGCCATCAGAAGTATTAATTTACAACTTAATCACATTAGAAATGCAGTTATCTGCTTATAACTATGAGTTAAATTTGAAGGGCTACAGGAGAGATCTGACAGCTAACTCTTCCCTTTTGAGATAGTAGGCAAACTCATCAAGGTCATCATCTGACTTACTGGTTGATCATATAAGGAAAATTAAACTAATGGAAAATTATCCTATGACGAGCTTCCATTAAAAGTTGATGGATTGCCAATTGCCTTCGGTACTCACTTAGTGTTAGAAATGAGAGGACTGAGGAAGACCATAAAGTAAAGGAAATTGCAATCACTGATACAGGAAGTGATGAAGTAAAAGAAGGATTTTAATAGAGTGGGGGTCAAGTCAGGGTGATTTCTGTGTTGACCCTGTTCCGGTATAATGATAATTACAAGCCTATGGAAAGAAAAGGTAATTTTATAGTGCCAAAAGTAGGCATATTTTAGAATTCCAATCCTTTCATCATCTACTGTGAGGTGACTGAATCTAAGAGTCGAAGCTAAAGCAATCAGAATCATGAAGGCTTGCATAAATATGAAGGCTTGGCACAGGTAATAAAAGTCTGAATTTTCACCTAAAAGCTGTGATCATAAAAGGACCCTTTCAAGTTCATGGTCTATTTTTATTTTGTTAAGACTCGTTGTATCAGCACCTGGAAGACTATAACGTCTGCATGGTTTCATTCACTGGACAGCAAACATGGAATGTGACCTGCGTAGACTCTGTGCCCTGAAGGAAGTAAATCTCCCTGTCAGAGGTAGCCTTTAATGCTTACACCGAGACAAGCCCTCTGTGCTCGCTGAGGATGAAGGCTGTATCATTTTCCCAGCCCAGTGGCCCACTCTACACAGGAGATTCCTGACCACCAATAGTTCACAGAGCTGCCAGTCATCTCTTCATAGTCCTGAGATGTAGCAGGAACACAATAAATGTGGATCTTTTCATACAGATCTTCTCATACAGCCTTTTTTTTTTTTTTTGCCACAAAATCCCTTTGTCTCAGTCCCCTACTTTTCCAGGCATTCCCTGGGTGTCCACAGGCCACACTAACAAGGGAAACAGGTAGGCTATCACTCTCCTTCCTCTCCTCCAATTCCAGTCCCCCTATCTCATCCCCAGCTCTGTAGCAGATTGGCTGCTGTGGTCACTCTGCTCTTTCCCAGGAGACTAAGCTGATCCTGGTACACACTCTTCTTTCCTCCCTCCTATGATCCTCCTCCTCAGCACCCTCTCCCAGCCCATTCCAAAATGTTAGCTCCCAATATAAAAAAAATGGTGCCTCAAAGTTTGTGGGTATAACAAAAATGTATTTGATAGAGAGAGAGGGAAGGAGGAAGGAAGGGAGGAAGGCCCATTCCAAAATGTTAGCTCCCAATATAAAAAAAATGGTGCCTCAAAGTTTGTGGGTATAACAAAAATGTATTTGATAGAGAGAGAGGGAAGGAGGAAGGAAGGGAGGAAGGGAGGGAGGGAGGAAGGAAGGAAGGGAGGAAGGGAGGGAGGGAGGAAGGAAGGAAGGGAGGAAGGGAAGCAGATTCCAGAATTGAGTGTATTGAAGTCATCACAGACTCAAAGCCGTGAATGTATTAATTCCATTTAAAGCTATAACTTTTCTCCATTTCTTTTTATTTTACTGAGAATAGATCTTTTTCATATAATATATCCTGGTTATAGTTTTTTCTTCCTCATCTCCCAGTTCCTCCCCACTTCCCCTAATCCTATCTGGATCTACACCCTTTTCTCTATCTGCTCAAAATAGATAATATCTGATTTTTATAAGCTCAGGGATTTTTTGAAAAAAAAAAAGGGGGGGGGATAATTTGATGATGAGATAATAGATTGGTATTTGTGAGTTATTGTTTTTAGACAATTATATTGGTATAGATTCTAATATATTGATACAAAGTTAAATTATATTAAATATTGTATACATGTATGTTTCTACCTTTTTTTTTTGGTTTTTCGAGACAGGGTTTCTCTGTGGTTTTGGAGCCTGTCCTGGAACTAGCTCTTGTAGACCAGGCTGGTCTCGAACTCACTGAGATCCTCCTGCCTCTGCCTCCCGAGTGCTGGGATTAAAGGCGTGCACCACCACCGCCCATATTAAATATTGTATACATGTATGTTTCTACCTTTTTTTTTTGGTTTTTCGAGACAGGGTTTCTCTGTGGTTTTGGAGCCTGTCCTGGAACTAGCTCTTGTAGACCAGGCTGGTCTCGAACTCACTGAGATCCTCCTGCCTCTGCCTCCCGAGTGCTGGGATTAATGTTTCTACCTTTTTTAAAAACATTATTTATGTATTGACATATAGATTTACCATATTACAGTGTACATTACTACCTCTGATCAAGATACTTATACACAATTTACATTTGAAGGTCATTGTTCTCATTTACTGCACAGTTGTTTATTGTCTTAGTCTTTAAGTTAGATAGGTATTGAGAATTATAGATCAGTAGTCATCTATGTTTGTCATATTTATAATTAGGCTTATCAGGTTCTTTAGATACATAGAGATTATATTCAGTATAGACAGATAACCTTCAACCTCTTCAAAGAGCTGTAGAAAATGGCCTTTAATCTAACTTAGAGTTCTGTGGTAGTGAGACACAATCGCTCCTGGCAACACTTGGGCATCAAAGACACTCCACATGGAGCTTTTCTTCTTGGCAGAACTGGCCTTTGGGCAAAAAAATGCCCATACCTCAACCACTGACAGAGATACAGAGT